>NW_027532605.1:7252280-7573966 GCF_008692635.1 Crocuta crocuta
GCTGCACAAAGATTCTCATCCAAGCAGAAAGTTAATACCAGAGTTCCAAACTGGAAGCTGCATAGCAAAAGAAAGAAAAGTACTTCACAGAAGGTAGGCAGCTGTGCTTTCAGGACTGAATAAGCATTATGTGGAAAGCATACAGGAGAGATGATAGAATCTGGAATCGTACTGTCCAGTGTCATAATTAGCGTTGGGGTATTGTGAAATAAAAAGGGGACAGATTCCAAGATGACTATAACGAAAGACTCCATGCTTAACTTGGCAATTGGTAGCCACAATGACATCCTAGGCATCAGGGAGAATGGAGACAGAACTATATATATTTGTTAAAACAAGCTCAAATCAGACAAATTCCTAAATGATTATCTTTTTTTGTAATTCTTCATTGTCTGTCAAATTAAGTATATTCCCCCTTAAAGCTGTCCATAATGTGTTCAAACTATCTCAGACTTTTCTCTTTCAACTTTATGACATCTATCTTGCCAAACTTTCATAGTTTTGAAACTTATTTTGTGCTTTCCTTATCTTTGTATAAAAATGCCCCTTTAGCTTTTTTTTTTCCTTGCCCCATAATTCAGGGTCCATTTTAAAACACAAATCTATCACCTTTATGGAGTCTTTTTTGACCCATACCTAAGTGAATATGCTCTCCCTTTTGAAAATGTCTCTGAAATCTTGTGGGTTTTTTTTTTTTTTTTAAATCATCTCTTTAGTACTTACCATCTACAGGGAAAAGCTGCATACATAAATTATAAGTAAATTAGCCCTTGGAGTTAAACTTTAAAATCAATGCTGAAGAATTAAGTGCAGAGCTAGAAGTTCACATAAAGAAGGAGAAACAGTTCCTAGTTCTAGAAGACTTGATCATAGTCTGATTGAGTGCATTAACATATTATAGGAATGAATGAGACAATCATATTAAATCAGATTTCAATGCAGTAATGAAGAGAAGTTGCTCAAGGATAACTTCAATCCACAAGAACAAATGAAGAAATTATAAGAAAGTTAATATAATGAAACCCATGAATATATGCTCATTCTCTTTTCTCTCAGTTTCTTTAAAAGACGTAGAGTTATATAAATTAATAACTTTTTATGGTTGGTCTTGTATTATTTATAGATGTAATATGTGTAACAATAATACCACAAAAGGGGAAAAAGGGAATAGAGCTATGTAGGAGTAACATTTCTATAATTCACTAGAATTGTATTAACACACATCAGAAGTTGATTCTGATAATTAAGTTGTATAATGAAAGGCATAGAGGAACCACTAAAGAAATAACTAAAAAAAGTAGTGAAAATACCATTAAAAAATTTAAATGCGACACCAGAAATTATTCACTTAATGTAAAATAAAGCAATAAAGGGGGAATAGAGGAACAAAAAGACATGAGTCACATAGAGACAAAAAGTAAAATGATAGACAGATATTATTCATCCATAAAAAGGAATGAAGCACTGATACATGCTGTAGCATGGATGAACCTTGGAAACATTGTGCTAAACACGAAGCCAATCATGAAGACCACATATTATATGATTCTATTTACACAAAATTTCCAGAATAGGCCAGTCTATACAGACAGAAAGTAAATTAGTGGTTTCTTAGGACTGTGATAAGGATGGAGCATAGGGATATGATAGCTAACCTTCTGAGGTAATGAAAAGTTTTCAAATAGACTGATATAATGGTTGTATATATCTGAGAACATAATAACAAAATCACTGACTTGAACCTTTTATTTTTTTAAATTTTTAAAAAATAATTTATTGTTAAGTTGGCTTCCGTATAACACCCAGTGCTCATCCCCACAAGTGCCCTCCCCCATACCCATCACCCCCCTTCCCCACTCCCTCACCCCTATCAGCCCTCAATTTGTTCTCAGCATTCAAGAGTCTCTCATGGTTTGCCTCCCTCCCTCTCCCCAACTATTTTTTTCCTTCTTTTCCCTCATGATCCTCCATTAGCTTCCTCCTCATCCACCTATATGTGCAAACATATGGTATCTGTCCTTCTCTGCCTGACTTATTTTGTTCAGCATAATACCCTCAAGGTCCATCCATGTTGCTACAAGTGGCCAGATTTCATTCTTTCTCATTGCCATGTAGTATTCCATTGTATAGATAAAACACATCTTGATCCATTCATCAGTTGATGGACACTTAGGCTCTTTCCATGTTTTAGCTATTGTTGAGAGTGCTGCTGTGAACATTGGAGTACATGTGCTCCTATGCATCAGCATTTCTGTATCCCTTGGGTAAATTCCTAGCAGTGCTATTGCTGGGTCATAGGGGCGTTCTATTGTTAATTTTTTGAGGAACCTTCATACTGTTTTCCACAGGGGTTGTAACAGCGTACATTCCCACCAACAGTGTAGGAGGGTGCCCGTTTCTCCACATCCTCGCCAGCATCTAGAGTCTCCTGATTTGTTCATTTTAGCCACTCTGACAGGCATGAGGTGGTATCTCAGTGTGGTTTTGATTTGTATTTCCCTGATGAGGAGGGATGCTGAACATCGTTTCATGTGTCTGTTGGCCATCTGGATGTCCTCTTTGGAGAAGTGTCTGTTCATATCTTCTGCCCATTTCTTCACTGGGTTGTTTGTGTTTCGGGCGTGTAGTTTGGTGAGTTCCTTATATATTCTGGATATTAACCCTTTATCTGATATGTCATTTGCAGCTATCTTTTCCCATTCCGTTGGTTGCCTATTAGCTTTATTGATTGTTTCCTTTGCCATCAGAAGCTTTTTATCTTCATGAGGTCCTAGTAGTTCATTTTTATTCTTGATTCACTTGCCTTTGGGGATGTGTCGAGTAAGAAATTGCTGCAGTTGAGGTCAAGGAGGTTTTTTTCCTGTTTTGTCTTCTAGGGTTTTGATGGTTTCCTGTCTCACATTCAGGTCCTTTATCCATTTTGAGCTTATTTTTGTGCATGGTGTGAGAAAATGATCTAGTTTCATTCTTCTGCATGTTGCTGTCCAGTTCTCCCAACACCATCTGTTAAAAAGGCTGTCTTTTTTCCATTGGATATTCTTTCCTGCTTTGTCAAAGATCAGTTGGCTGTATACTTTTGGGTCCACTTCTGAGTTCTCAATTCTGTTCCATTGGTCTATGTGTCTGTTTTTGTGCCAATACCATACTGTCTTGATGATGACAGCTTTGTAGTAGAGGCTAAAGTCTGGGATGGTGATGCCTCCCGTTTTGGTTTTCTTCTTTGTCGGAGACCGGCTCCGGCCAGGCCCAGGGGTCCCTGAAGGATGGGCAGTGTTGGTGAGGGAGGGATGAGAGAGCCATGAAAATCTTTCTGATCACCAGGCAGGCATCTCTGCTCTCACTGGGGCTCAGCTTCATTTTATAATTAAGTGTTTGGAGGATGGCACAGAAGTGGCATCTGCCTTAGACAATGATTTCTGATGACAAACTTCTTTGATATGTAAGAATTTCCCAGAACATAGATTTGTAGAAGACTCCTGCATAACCTTCATCAATAGTGATTGAGGTAGGTGATTTAGATGCTTATCCTATTGGCAAGGAAGGTATCTTTAACATACAAGACAATGTTTTTAGCATAGAAAGGGTGAAGTTACTTCTTTGTGAGCAGGGGTCAATAGCTTGTTTAAGGAGTATTAAGAAAAACAGGTGTTCCAGGAAACACCTTTGCTCCCATAATCACAAAAGAAGTTCCTCAATAGGTTCATTCACAAGGAGCAGTCAGCATATTCAAGTCACTCTGAATACTGATCACAAATGCCTTGGGGGGGAGGGATAATGCTCCAAACAGAAACAATTGGGTGGGGGTGGATATGTGTCTTTAACTCTAAATTAGGCTCTTTGTCTCAGGGCGAGACTCTGTTGTAGCTCTTGTGTTCTTAGCCCCCTTTATTATGTAAGTCTTGGATCTGCAAGGCCCATAGGAAGAGCCTTTTGACAATCATCCACAATGCTTTCATCTGAAATCTCTTGAAAAGGCAGGAATATGCTTTTCCATATGAGCAATCTGTGTGGGGAATATTGGTCTGATCTGGAATATTGTGAGGCCTGGTCAATACCAGCAGGCTCATTTCCAACATGAGCCAGTAGTAGCAGAAAGAGATACCAGTTTTCGTTTCTCATGGCAGGAGCTGTGCAAACACTGCCATTTCCTTGCTGTGATTGTCATCCAGCCAGGCCAGTGCAGCTCCCAGCACTTCTTCAATATTACTTTGGCTATTCAGGGTCATTTGTGGTTCCATACAAATTTTAGGATAGTTTCTTCTAGCTTTAAGAAGAATGCTGGTGCAATTTTGATTGGGATTGCATTGAATATGTACATTGATTTGGGTAGTAATGACATTTTAACAATATTTATTCTTCGGACCCATGAGCGTGGAATGTTATTCCATTTCTTTGTGTCTTCAATTTCCTTCATAAGTTTCCTATAGTTTTCATCATACAGATCTCCTATATCCTTGGGTAGGTTTATTCCATATTTATTTTATGGTTTTTTGTGCAGTTGTGAATGGGATCAGTTTCTTGATTTCTCTTTCTGTTTCTTTCTGTTGGTGTATAAAAGTGCAACTGATTGGGGAACCTGGGTGGCTCAGTCGGTTAAGGGTCCGACTTTGGCTCAGGTCATGATCTTGCAGTTTGTGAGTTCGAGCCCCAGGTCGGGCTCTGTGTTGACAGCTCAGAGCCTGGAGCCTGCTTCAGATTCTGTGTCTCCCTCTCTCTCTGCCTCTCCTCTGCTCAAGTTCTGTCTCTCTCTGTCTGAAAAATAAATAAACGTTTAAAAAGATGCAACCGATTTCTGTAGGTTGATTTTGTTCCCTGCAACTTTGTTGAATTCATGGATCAGTTCTAGTAGGCTTCTGGTGGAGACTGTTGGGTTTTCTAAGTAGAATATCATGTCATCTGTGCAAAGTGAAAGTTTGACTTTTTTTTGCCAATTAGGATGCCTTTTATTTCCTTTTGTTGTCTGATGGCTGATGCTAGGACTTCCAGCACAGTGTTAAACAACAGTGGTGAGAGTGGACATCCCTGTCATGTTCCTGATTTCACGGGGAAAGCTCTCAGTCTTTCCCCATTGAGGAGATGTTAGCTGAGGGCTTCTCATAGATGGCTTTTATGATGTTTAACTAAGTTCCTTCTATCCCAACTTTCTCGAGGGTCCTTATAAAGAAGGGATGCTGTATTTTGTCAAATGCTTTTTCTGCATCTATCGACAGGATCCTATGGATTTTATTTTTTCTTTTGTTAATGTGATGTATCACATTGATTGATTTGCAAATATTGAAGCAGCCCTATAACCCAGGAATGAATCCCACTTGATCATGGTGGATAATTCTTTTTATGTGCTGTTGAATTCGATTTGCAAGTATCTTGTTGAGGATTTTTGCATCCGTATTCATCAAGGATATTGGTCTTTAGTTCTCTTTTTTTTGCTGGGTCTCTGTCTGGCTTGGGAATCAAAGTCATGCTGACTCCACAAAATGAATCTGGAAATTTTCCTTCGATTTCTATTTTTTGGAATAGCTTGAGAAGAATGGGTATTAATTCTGTTTTAAATGTCTGGTAGAATTCTCCAGGGAAGCCATCTGGCCCAGGGCTCTTATTTGTTGGGAGATTTTTGATAACTGATTCGATTTCCTCACTTGTTATGGATCTGTTCAGATTTTCTATTTCTTCCCATATGAATTTTGGTAGCGAGTGTGTGTTTAGGAATTTGTCCATTTCTTCCAAGTGTCTAGTCTGTTCGCATATAATTTTGCATAGTCTTTCCTGGTAATTGCTTGTATTTCTGAGGGGTTGGTTGTAGTAAGTCCTTTTTCTTTCATGATTTTGTCTATTTGAGTGCTCTCTCTTTTCTTTTTGAGAAGCCTGGCTAGAGGTTTGTCAATTTTGTTTATTTTTTCATAAAAACCAACTCTTGGTTTCGTTGATCTGTTCAACTGTTTTTTGGTTTCTATATTGTTTATTTCTGCCCTGATTTTTATTATTTCTCTTCTCCTACTGGGTTTGGAGTGCTCCTGTTGCTCTCCCTCTAATTCCTTTAGGTGTACTGTTAGATTTTGTACTTGCGCTTTTTCTAATTTCTTGAAATAGGCCTGGAGTGCAATGTACTTTCCTCTTAGGACTGCCTTTGCCACATCCCAGAGAATTTGGATTGTTGTATTTTCATTTTCACTTGTTTCCATATATTTTTAAATTTCTTCTGTAATTGCCTGATTGACCCATTTGTTCTTTAGTAGGGTGTTCTTTAACCTCCATGTTTTTGGAGGTTTTCCAGACTTCTTGATTGATTTCAAGTTTCATAGTATTTTGATCTGAAAGTGTGCATGGTATGATCTCAATTCTTTTATATTTATTGAGAGCTGATTTATGTCCCAGTATGTGATCTATCCTGGAGAAGGTGCCATGCGCACTTGAGAAAAAAGTGAATTCCCTGGCCTCAGGATGTAAAGTTCTAAATATATCCGTCAGATCCATCTGGTCCAATGTGTCATTCAAGTCCATTGTTTCTTTGGTGATTTTCTGTCTAACTGGTCTATCCATTGCTGTAAATAGAGTATTAAAGTCCCCTGCTATTAGCACATTCTTATCCATAAGATTGTTTCTCTTTATGATTAGTTGTTTTCTCTATTTAGGTTCTCCCATATTCAGTGTGTAGACATTTATAATTGTTAGCTCCTCCTTACTAATAGACCCTGTTATTATTATATAATGCCCTTCTTCATCCCTTGTTACTATCTTTAAAGTCCAATTTGTCTGATATAAGTATAGCTACTCCAGCTTTCTTTTGACTTCCAGTAGTATGATATACATTTCTCCATCCCCTTACTTTCAATCTGAAGGTGTCCTCCAGTCTAAAATGAGTTTCTTGTAGACAGAAAATAGATGGATTTTTTTTTTTTATCTGTTCTGCTACCCTATGTCTTTTATTGGAGCATTCAGCCCATTTACATTCAGTGCTTTTATTGAAAAATATTGGTTTAGAGTCATCGTGTCCTTTGTGGGATTCATGCTTGTGGTGGTGTCTCTGGTACCTTGCGTTCTTTGCAACATTTCCCTCATAGAGGCCCCTTCAGGATTTCTTGTAGGGCTGGTCTAGTGGTGACAAATTCTTTCAATTTTTGTTTATTTGGAAAGATTTTTATCTCTCCTTCTTTTCTGAATGACAGGCTTGCTAGATAGAGGATTCTTGGCTGCATGTTTTTCTGTTCATCACTTTGAAGAATTCTTGCGATTCCTTTCTGACCTGCCAAGTTTCAGTAGATAGATCTGTCACCACTCTGATAGGTTTCCCTTTGTATGTTAGGGCCCTTTTTTCCCTAGCTGCTTTCAAAATTCTCCCTTTGTCCTTATATTTTGCCTGTTTTACTATGATATGTCATGCAGAACATCGATTCAAGTTACATCTGAGGTGAGTTCACTGTACCTCTTGGATTTCAGTGTCTATTTCCTTCCCCAGATTGGGGAAGTTCTCTGCTATAATTTGTTCAAGGACTCCTTCAGCACCTTTCCTCTCTCTTCCTTTTCTGGAATTCCTATGATATGGATATTGTTCTGTTTCATTGTATCGCTGAGCTCTGGAACTCTCCTTTTGTGTTCCTGGATCAGTTTATCTCTCATTTTCTCAGCTTCCTCTTTTTCTATAATTGTGTCTTCTAAATCACTTATTCTCCCTTCTGTCTCTTCAATCCGTGCATTGGATCCCTCCATTTTATTATGTATTTCATTCATAGCATTTTTAAATTCATCACAACTATTTTTAAGCTCCATAGTCTTTATAGCAATAGTTTTCTCTGATGTCTTTCATGCCTTTTTCAAGCCCAGTGACTAATTTTATGACTATTGTTCTAAATTCTTGTTCACTTATGTTGCTTATATCTGTTTTGAGCAGACTTTAGCTGTCATTTCCTCCTGGTATTTCTTTGGAGGAGAGTTCTTCCATTTTGTCATTTTGGTTAGCTTTCTATCTCTTGTTAATTTTAAAAGCTTGTTATGCATTCTGCCCCTGCAGGTGCTGCTGAATTAAAGAGGGCTCTTTGACTGTCAGGGCCTGTCCAATCAGGAAGTGTTCTTTGAATGGTGTCTCTTGGTTTCTCTTGTTGAGACTTTGATTATTTTATTTCTCTACTTGTAGTGGCATTTGGGACTCTCCACCCTGTGTACTTTGGCTTGTTTCTTGAGGTGGCCACACTTATGAGGTTGCCTTCCCAGTGTACTCTGTCTCTTTCTCTTCCCAAAGTCCTGTGGCTCAGTGTCCTATTACTGTAGGCCTTCTCTGTTTGAGAGATGGGTACAAGCGAAATAAATGCATGGAGCTCCCTACTTCTCCACCATCTTGCCTCTCTCCTTCGTTGAATTGAACCTTTTAAATTGTACACTTAAATAGGTAAATTATATCACCCTCTGTTAAATAGGTACAAGAATTATATCTCAATAAAGCTTTTTTTTTTTTTTTTTAAGGAATTATCCTCCCTGAGTGGTGAGGATGATTAAAAATTTATAATTGATTTCCAAGAGTCATCTGTTGAGAGTTATTTTCAGTGGTGGTTAATTCTCTAGCATATGCAGCCTTTGCAAATGGGCAAAGCAGCCTCTCACACTTTCATAAATAAGCTTTCATCACAGAAGTCTAGATCCTAAGCTGGAAATTGACAATAGCATACCGACTATGTTCTGGTCTCAGGTTGAGTGGAGCCCTGAGAATGTTCCCTCCAGTTTACTCCTTATAACACTTAGATCTACCCACATCTTACAGTAAGCTCATTACAGCTTGTGGTTATTTCTTCAAAGTGATGTCGGGTTACACCTTATTTAAACAAACCAACCAACCGTAAAACTAGAGGATTAGTGAGGAAAAACTAATTAGCCTGCAGTAGTTGATGCTGATGCTGCCACAGAATTGTTTTCTTCTTTCCCCATCACCTGATATAAATTTCTTTCGCTCTTGGGAAGTACTTCTTCTGTTCTAGATTTACTTCCTTGGTTGGGTTAACATAATCAGTGCCTAAGCTCCTGATTACCATTTCTTCCAGGTTGTAGTGCCTGTAGATGTGTATTTAGAATTAACATTGGTTGTGGAAACAACAAAATCCACCCCAGTTAATCTCCTCAGATCCAGACCTTCTCATTTTTATCCCCTATTATGTAACAGTAACCCTCTCTATTACATCTTTCAGGGACCCCAAAGAATGCCATTGTCTATTGGCCATGATGAAGGATTCATGTGAGTGTAGCTCACGATTACCATTCTGAATGCTTCCTTTATGGTAATTATGTTTCCTTGCCTCTGAAGGTGACCTGTCTCCCATAACCTGCTGCTATTCCATCATCCTGTCATTACCAGTCATATTAAGTAGCCCAGTTCCATCCTATTTGTCCCTGCTGTCAATCACAGTCTGCGTTGTGTAGCCACAAGTGCGCTTCTCTCTTGTGCCAGTGCCACCCTCACTAATTGATTTCTTATTGTTTTACTGAAACATCTTCTGGAGCTTCAAAAGGGACATAGTCAACTTTTTTTTTTTTTCTGGTGATATGTATGAATGTATTCTCGCATGCTCACCTCTATATATAGTAAATTTATTTTTACTATATATATGGTAAGTAAACTACCACTTAAAATAGGTTGCATCCTTATTTCCATGTACCTAAATTTGGGGAAATAAATTCCATACTTAGGGTTAATATTCAGTTGTGTTTGTAGAAAATTTTCTTTTTTAAAAATTTTTAAATGTTTATTTATTTTGAGAATGAGAGGAAGAGAGGTTCAGACAGTGCATGAGTGGGGGAGGGCCAGAGAGAGCGGGGAGGAGAGAGAATCCCCAACCAGGCTCTATACTGTCAGCGCAGTGGCTCTATCTCACAAAGCATGAAATCATAACTAGAGCTGAAACCAAGAGTTGGACTCTTAACCCACTAAAGCCACCCATGTGCCCCTGTAGCAAATTTTGGATACAATTTGCCAGCCTCTTATCAGGGAAAATGTGGTATATGAACCACTTTACTCCTTGTCAGTTCATAATGTGCTTTCAGAATATAAAATCATGCTTACAGTAGCCTTCATAGCAGATGTGGACGTCTAGTTAACACACAAAGATATTTAATATAAAGGCAATTCATGAACTTCCAAGTTAAATATGATTGATATTTAAATATTATGCTAATTTAAAGCAGCTGTGAATGCATCCTTAATTTCTCCATTGGTACATGTAAATGAGAGTTGACTTACATTTATACTGCACTCTTTATTTTCAGTGCTTAAGTTGTCATTTATACATGCCCTATTTATATAGGAAATAATAACATCCGCCAGCATCACAAGTTTTTTTTAAAAAGTGCTGTAATTGGTAACAAATATCTCAGGATATATCAGTCGGTATGTGTCCTTAGGTTCTTTCAGCCAGTTGGTTCCTCACATGAGATTGCTTGTGTCTTCAAAGTCCTGAGCATTCTCATTTTAACATTTTGGCTTTCTTTTTATGTCAGGTGAAGTTGGAAGCTATGCATAAGTCAAAATTGAAGGCTGGGTAGTTAAAGCTACTGTTATTAAAAAAAAATTAAAGAACCCCAAATCTCCACCTCCCCCCAAAAATTCTGCTCCAGTTGAATGTGACTATTGATTTTAGAGGAACTGAAAGCTTTGTTACCAAAATAGCATTTACTAAAGTTAGTGATAAAACCTCACAGGAGTCATACAAACTTAAATTGTAGAAATTAGTTCAGACTTCAAAAGTGAGATTCCATAAAAGAAATTACTCATAATGAAGGAATCATTCTTTAACATCTATATATAACTGTCAAATTTCTAGCCATCTAACACATGATGCCCAAAGCCAGTTGTTCATTTCTTTTTTTTTCATATAATTTATCATCAAAGGAACAGTTTATTTTACCAGTTGTTCATTTCTAACATTAGATAGTTATAACTTAAAAGTGCCAAGGTACTTTAAAATGAAAAATATCTGTGACATTTTTCTTTGAAAAACACAAGACAGGCACCAAATGAAAACTATTTTTGTAACTTAAAATTAAAAATTTTTTTAATGTTTATTTAATTTTGAGAGAGAGAGAGAGAAAGCATGTGAGAGTGAGCAGGGGAGGGATAGAGAGAGAGGGAGACACAGAATCTGAAGCAGGCTCCAGGCTCTGAGCTGTCAGCACAGAGCCCAATGCAGAGGCTTGAACTCACAATCCACGAGATCATATCCTGAGCCAAAGTCAGATGTTTAAATGACTGAGCCACCCAGGTGACCCTGTAGCTTAAATTTTTTAATGTGTAACTTCACCATTGTAATCCTTACATAAGATATCTTATTATTGCAATTATAAATGGGATTGTTTTCTTAATTTCTCTTTCTGCTTCATTAATGTATAGAAATGCAACAGATTTCTGCACATTGATTTGTGTATCCTATGACTTTACTAAATTCATTTATCAGCTCTAGTAGTTTTTTTGGTGAAAACTTTTAGGTTTTCTTTATATAGTATCATGTCATCTGCAAATAGCGAAAGCCTTACTTCTTCCTTCCCAATTTGGATACCTTTTATTTCTTTTTGTTGTCTGATTGCTGTGGCTAGGACTAACGCTGAGTAAAGGTGATGAGAGTGAATATCCTTGCCTTGTTCCTGACCTTAGGTGGAAAGTGGTCAGTTTTCCATATTGAGTATGATGTTCACTGTGGGTTTTTCATATATAACCATTATTATATTGAGGTATGTTCCCTCTATCCCTACTTTGTTAAGGACTTTTATCATAAAAACCCTCTAGTTTCAAAAAACTAGAAATATTTACTATTTTTGGTATATAATATGTAATTCTCATTTATAGTTAGATAATTTTATTAAAAAAGTTTTAAACATACAAAAACTAACATAGCAAACAACCATGTACCCACTATGTTAATGTTTTGACATTGACTTCCTACTAGTATATATTTTTAAAATTTTTTAAGTCGTATCAGAGCTATAGTTACTCTCAATAATTTTCCCTCCCTTTATTGATTCCTGAGTTAAAAACATAGGTGATAATCAAAATAATAAACACCAATTTGATAAGGGTAACTTAAGGCTTTTTTCTAGACTTACAGAAGCTTGGAAACTCCAGAAGGAGAAAGGAAGGCCAAGATAAACCATCTTAGGGGAGCCCAGAGGAGCTGCTATTAATCATAATTGGTGCTGAATTATTTTAAATATAGCTCTGACTTTCCCAGTGCATACTGGCTGAGGATCAGCCTTTATTTTAAATATCTTCTCCCAGTCTGGTTGCCTTCTTACCCTGTTGATGGTGTATTTGATGCATTTGTATTGGTTTTGGTATATAGAAACTTTTATATTAAATGCCATCAATGTAGTTTCTTTTCCTTTATAATCAGTTTCCTTCTAAAATGTGTGGTAGTGCTCTTCATTTTTGGATCTTTAATCCATGTAAAGTTAATTTTTCTTTTATGTGAGGTAGAGATTTAACATTATCTTTTACCATATCATATGTTAACTCTGCCACTTACCTGCAGTGTGATTTGTCCAAGTTATGTAACCTCTATGTGCCATTGTTTTATTATCAGTGAAATGGGATTAATGATAGTCTTTACCTCATAAATTATTGAAGAAATTAAATATCTATAACAGTGCCGGCTATGTAATTCCCACCATGCAATTATTAGCTAATAGACCTAGCTGCTTATTTGGAAAAATTTATCAAATCACCCATGTTTTATTTATTGGTTTGACATGCCTCATTTCTAAAGTCTGTTACATTTCTAGATATATTTATTCCTCTTTGCACCAATATGTAAACTTTTGATTGCCATAGTTTTATAGCAATTCTCTCTTTTTAAGATTTATGTATTTATGTATTTAGAGGATGAATATATGCATGTGTGTGTGAGAGTTGGGGGGAGCAGAGAGAGAGGGAAGGAGAGAGAATCCCAAGTAGGCCCCTCATTGTGAGTGCAGAGCTTGATGCCGGGCTTGCCCCTTAAACTTGAGATCATGACCTGAGCTAAAATCAACAATGTGTCACTCAAGGGAGTAAGCCACCCAGGTGTCCCTACAACAATTCTTGATATCTGGTGGAGTGAGTGCCCCCTACATATTATTCAGAACTGTATGGGTCTTTTAGTCTTGTATATGACTTTTATGTCAACATTATTGATTTGTTCGTTGATTTGTATGAATATTAATGTTGCAATTTTATGAGAGTTGCATTCAGTTTATGAGTAATTTCTGGGAAAACTGTCATCTTGATAATATTAATTATTCTTATTGATAAACATAGTACATTACTCTATTGATTTAGGTATTTTTAATTTATTATTTCAAAACTTATTTGTATTAACTAATTATATAAGGAGGATATGGATTCTTTGGATCTTTGAATCCCACACCCCTTGGATCCCACACCCCAGAAACCAAGGGGCTAGGAGGCATGATTGCCATAATTAGAATTGTTGGCATATCTCCTTCCTGCTTAAAATTCTTCCAGTCTCCCACAGCTCATCAAATTTTTAAACTCTTAAATGTAATATAATACCTTCCATGATTTTCAGATCTATATCCCTATTCCAGGCTTCCTCGCTAATGGTCCAAACTTATATATCCATCTCCTTGCTTGCCTTTTCTGTTGGTTTTCTAAGAGATATTGGAAACTGAATTCATCATCTCCTCATACACATAATCTCCTTATTGACTCCAAAACTCATTAAATGGCATTACCTTTCATTCAGTTGTTCAGAATAAAAACCTTAAGGTCATTCTTGACTTTTAACTCTCTCACATTCCAGATCAATTTGTCATCTTGGTGGTACTTTCTTCAAAATATAGCCTTTACTGCCTACCACCTGTAGCTACCATTTAACATGATGACTGATCAAGTCATCATCAGTTCTAGCCTGCATTAATGAAGAAAATTTGAAATTCTTTTCCCTCAATATTTTTGCTCCCTTTTGATCATTTCTCCACATAATAGCCCAAGCACTCTTAAATAAAATCATGTCACTTACATGCTCAGAACCCTCCTATTCCATTACACTTAGAGTTAAAAACTGCTCATGTCCAAGAAAGCCTTCAGGTTCTGGCCTGTGCCCCTCACAGACCTCATTTCCTATCTCTTTCATACACAATCTGTTCAGGATATACTAATCTTTTTGCTATTCTCCAATCAGGCAGACTTTGTCCTGCCTCAGGACCTTTGAACTCTGTGTTCTCTCTGTCCAGAATGCTCTTAGAAGCAGTTATATTATTGGTGAAGTCTTATTAGTGGGAGGTAAGAAAATGCACATTAGTAATTTGGTGCTGAGACAGTTTTCTGTTTTTTGGTTTGCATTTTATTATCTTTAGTAAACAAATTGAAATGCTTTCACTTAAAAGTGCATCTTTCTGTTTCTCACAGTTTCTATAGCACAGGAACTAGCTTGTATTATTTATTGTGAAAAATTTCAAGCATAAACAAATGTAGAAAGAAAGAATTTAGTGGAATGAATCTCATGTAATTATCAGTGTCATTAAATACCCAGTGTTCATATTTACTCAGCTAATACTTTTTTAAAAAATATTTTAATGTTTATTTTTGAGAGAGAGAGAGACAGAGTGTGAGCAGGCGAGGGGCAGAGAGAGAGGGAGACACAGAATCCAAAGCAGGCCCCAGGCTCCAAGCTGTCAGCACAGAGCCCAACATGGGGCTCAAACTCATGAACTGTGAGATCATGACCTGAGCCAAAGTAGGACACTTATCCAACTGAGCCATCCAGGCACGCCTATGTAATACTTTTAATAGTGGATTTGCTTAAATCAGGGATAAATAAAATCCATTTATGGTACTTGATTAATATACCTCATTGATGACCCTTAATATATCCCTTATTTTTCTCTATACTTTAATTGTTGAAGAAATTGGGTCATTTTTTTCTTGTATAGTTTTTAACATATTCTCTTACATGTTATTTCCTATAAATTCTTAGTTGAAGCTAGAAGCTGGATCAGATTCAGGTTCTTGGTTTTTTTGATCAATACGACTTCATAGATAGCATGATATACTTCTAGTGGAAGTACAAAATATATTTTCTTCTTGTTGTTATCACCTATTGATCATCATTGCCTAGACCCATTATTCAATTAAGGATTGCAAAAAAGATGATATCCTAATTCCGTAAACCTTTCATGAAAAAAATTTTCCCATATCAGCAATTTGGTTACTTTGAAAGAGAGTGTTATAGAAAAGACAGATAAAATGATGGATTTTCTCCTGTACTTAGCAATTATCAGTAAAATACATTGGATATATAACATTTTCCAAGGGTTGCTAGTACTTATTTTTTAATTCATCCACATTGCCTAATAATTGTTACTGGTTGATCAAGAATAACTTAAGCTTAACAATAAAGGTGAAATCTTGACAGGAAAGATCATCAGATTTGAATATGTGAAAATATAATATTTATGTTACAATTGCCTCAACTTTTAGAAAAGTCTTCTTTAGGGAGAGAGATTTAATAAACCAGAATCTCCTGCCTGGTTGATGTCAACATGTACAAAGATATCTTTCCTTCATGAAACATTTTAGGTCTAAGCATGCTCACTTTCTAACATCTACTTGTTTGTATTGCTTTCTCTTTTCCAATGTCAGAAAAATCAATGATATTCTAAGTGAGGAATTTCCCACACAAAGCCCAACACTTGCTTTATTTTTGCATCACAAACCCACAAATATTGATGATCACAAACAGAATTTTGAAAGAACTAAAATTCACCTCATCTTTCATGAAAGTGTTTAATAGGTTGAGTTTTATTATATTATTTTCATGGTATTGCTATTTTCTGTTATTTGAATGTCAGAGGAAGAAAGCTCTCTGACCAAAAGTTTGCCAAAAGTCAGAATACTTGATCTTATTTTCAGTTCACTTGGGAACAATTGAATCCACTTTGTTGGTAGAAAAATATCAGAAGCACATGTTAATGTATGTTGTTGTTAGTCCAACTTAAGAACGTGTTCATTTGTTACAGTATATTAGACTCATGTGCTATCAAATCTATCTCTTTAGACTGGTTTGATGACACTTACATAAGGAAAGTTACACAAAAAACTCTAGTCTCTAAAACACACTGATGGCATTGAGCTTTCTAGCTCCCGTTCCTGTGTCATTCCACTGAAAAGTTTTATGTTTGGTATCTGGACCTTCACAGGATATTCAGTACTACATCCATCCCCTCCTCTGTATACTTTCCTACCACTTTTCTGGGAGAATCTACCTCAGAATGGATATAGTAGATGTCACAGAAGATAAAAGTAATTATAGAGGAAGTAGGTGACCAATTCTCAAGTTGCTTGAAAGAAATGCAAGAGAAGACCAGTTTTATTTACAAATTTTGCATTTGTCTGCTTGGAAAATACCAGGGGTACACAGAAAATCTACTTCTAACATTGATTCTGGCCAGCAACTTTGCTCAGTTTTTGGCGACTAGAATGATTGATTCCCAGTCTTGGGAATCTTGTAAATTTTCGTATCGTATCTTGTAAATTTTCTTCAGATTATTGCTGTAAATTGATTGGTGGTTCTAATTTTTGAGGTGGTGAGAGTTTTTTCAAGGCCCATTGTATTTTACTTTAGGGTGCCGAAAGCATCTGCATCAGGGACAACTCCTGGAGAGTGAAATATTGTTGCTTTCTGACAATATATTTTTTGAAAACACTTTTCTTTACACTGTCTTAACTTTATTTTTATTTTATTTAATGTTGACCAATTAAAATGTGTAAAGCTCAACATAGAACTTAGATATCTGTTCTTGATAGGTACCTACTTGCTAGAAGGTAAGGTATGCATTACAAGGACAGAAAATTTCAATGACAATAAATGGAATTCTTATTCTTATGTATAGTTTTTGCAGCAGGCATCAGTGTGCTCTACACAGGGGATGGTACTCAAAAACAAAAGGACTATAAAACATCTGGAAAATCCCAATGTGATTTGGTACTCCGTAAGTAAGGAGTGTTGGAAATTGATGAGTTTCTAAATATAAGAGTTCTATATTGTTGGTGTGCATGTGGTGTTTTCTTTTTGGGAATGTGCGGGGGAAGGAGAAAGAAATAATTCTGTACAATAGCCTGGCTCCGCTGAGCATGGATTTCATACTGAGAGAAGACTAAGAATAGCAACAACTTGTCTAGAAAGCCTCCACTGTCCCAGGCTGTTCTTTCCTACAGAGAACCACTTTTGTCTGCTACTTTCCCACAAAGACTCACTCTTTGACTGCTACATTGCACATCTTGCTCAGAAGTGTAGTAACTTTATTATGCCATTATCCTTTCTCAGGTATTTGACCTGCCTGTCAAAACTGCTGTGGGAATGAGAAATACTTTGTGCACATTCAACCTCTCACTGCACCTCTCATGGGTGAGGGGTCTCCTTCTGAGTGAAGTCATGGCTAATATGCTCCATCTTAAAAATAATAGACAAATTGCCTACCCTGACTTGTGAACTTCTGGTATTGCACAAAACAAACTGAAGGAACAATGTAACCCCTTATTTTAAAATTTAATGTCTTTTACAGCCTGCTGTCTGAGGCAGTTCCTCTATGAATCTGCTGACATTTTAAATTCTGCTTTGGAAATTTCCTCTCTATTTCAAATATCTGTTCTGCTCAAAATTTTATACAATGTTATCCCCTCCACGTACTATCAGTGTGAAAGTTCTTCCTCTCTTTCTTTCCTAAGGCATTCTAAGTCACTTTAGTAACCAGCTCCCTTAAGAGAAAACCACTAAATCTTGCTGCTTACACAGCAGCCCCCAAATCTTACCATTGTGCTTGTCAAAGAGTGAGAAATATTTTCAGTGTAAGCTCCTGCAACATTCACAGGCTTACTAGATTGTGCTTTCTAGCTAATAGGAAAGAAAAGAAAACTGCAGAAGCCCCTAGAGAACCTTCTGGCCAAAAGTAGATAACACAAAATAAAATCACTGTTTTATTTTATTAAGGACCTTTGTGAAGGTTCATTTGAGACAATTTAGTCTGTGTAACATAATTAAGTCACTAAGCAGCATCAGATAGCAGCCAGTTACAGTCTTAGATTAATAATGTTTAATTCATTTATAATCACTCTAATACATGTCTAGGAAGCATACACAGAATTTTATAAAATGCAATATGATGAGTAAGGACAGTTGAATGATGAATCACAAAATAGATTAAATTGTAGCTATTTGAGCTGTTATTTGAAATTTATGGCTGCCAGCTGGCAGCCAGGGTGGTGGTGGTTGTTGTGGTTGTTGTTGTTGTTGTTCTTCTTCTTCTTCTTCTTCTTTTTTTTTTTTTTGATAAATTAAATAAGTTCAATAAACCTATCCAGTTAGGAAGTCTAGAGCTGGAATATGAGTATTATTTCTCTTTAGCCTTCATCAGAAATGAATTTTTTGAGACAGGAACACTAGAGAATGTTTGGACAGGGTCACTTAAGAGTAATACTGTATCCAGTGGGAGTTATGCTGGTAAATTCCCAACCCATCAGCTCTTAATAATTGATATTCCTCAGCTGGGATTGATCTGAGCTTGATCAATTGAAGTAGGAGAGATAGGAGGATAAGTAAGGGCCAAATTTAGATAGAAGATTTTTGCTGCATTATATATCTAAAGTGATTACAGTTTGAAATGGGATTGTTAAAAGGTTTAAGGAATAGTGGGGATGAATACGGGGTGTAAATGACAGCCCCATTTCTGTCCCTGCATGTGAAATTTGAAGTTATTCCTTCTCTGTAGTTTGGGTGGGAAAACCCTGATTGAGCCGAGTGGAATCTTATAGCTTTTGTGGTGAGAGAGCAAATTAGGTCATTGCAACATTTAATTGACTAGATTCAGGATTAAAAATGAAGGTAATTTTAGCATCTGAAAAGTTTTTATCTCTGAATTTCAGAAGATACATAAATAGAGAGCAGCTTTTAGATTGCTGAAGTCTTACTGATATACTCAGCAGGATTAAAATTGTTAATAAGTTTCATCTACTTGTCTAGAGTGTGCATTACAGCTATTGATTTAAAGTTGTTTAAATGTGTTTTGTAATAAGTTGGTATGAACATAACATAGTTGTTACATATTTTTGTTTCAGATTATACAGATTTGAATTTCTTTGACTTATCACCTCTGCATTTTTGTTGTTGTTGTTCCTGGAACGCTGAGGTCTAAAATCTGACAATACAAGAGTCTGTATTTTGTAGCATGTTGCAAAATAAGATAAAATACTGAAAATAATTTCATTTTGTAAAAAAGTTTATTTATGCATTTTGAGAGAGAGATAAAGAGAGTGCAAGCAGGGGAAGGGTGGAGAGCAGGGAGAGAATGTCAAGCAGGTTCCTCACTGTCAGCACAAACCTCAGCGTGAGGCTTTAATTCCTGAACTGTGAGATCATGACCTGAGCCAAAAATCAAGAGTCAGATGCTGAACCAGCTGAGCCACCCAGAGCTCCCAAAATAATTTCATTGTTATAATAGAAATCTGGAAGATATTACTATTTCTAGTTATGTGAAAATTGGAAAGAATCAAAGACTTCTGGAAGAAAGAATCCTGGGATTAGATATATTTGGATAAAGGTAACAAAGGGAGATTACTAGATAAAGAAGTTATATGATCCAAGTTACAGATTTCATTTGCGTATTCAACAAATGTTAATGAGCTGACTGTATGCCAGTTACTGATTTGGTGCTGGTAATATGGCCATGAAATAACAGTAAAAGGTTTTGTCCTAATTTGGAATGAAACTGAGAACAGACAGCATCTTGCCAAACAGTACCAGAATTGACGGAGGAGAGAATACAGAGCCAAAACTGCCAATACAAATAATGGAACTGAAATTTACTTTGATACTGCATGAATTCTGGGAAGTGTATGGGTACATAATTTTTATTTGTAGGGTTCAACCACAAATATACTTGCAGCATCACATAAGGATCCGTTTATAACAATCAATGGGAGAAATATTCTGTACAAGGATATCTTGCTTCTCTTAAGAAAAGATATTTTTTTCTTATAAACACTACACATTTCATTTCCTTTTTTGCATTGGATAGTGAAAAGATCAGTAATAAATTAGAGGCCGACATTCAACAATCCAATGGTAAATGGATATATGTTTTTGTTACATTCTTTACTTCAGTTTCATAGAATCTATTTTTGGAAACAAATAGGAAATCAAACAAACAAAAATCAACAGTAACAATCATGGATCCACTTGTAAATCTAACTGAAGCTTTCAAAGCACTGATAACATATCAGTCTTCTCAGTGGATAATAGGATTTAAGCCTACCTCTATAGAGCCATTTCTTCAGTGTTTAAAAAAAAAAGCCTAAATTTATTAAGATCAACGTCCGTCCCAGTGGAATATGTGTTCCAGTCATTGAATAAAATCAGTTTAAAGCACCATCTGTTAATATAGACAGATGTCAATGGCAAAAACCATAAGGGAGTGGAAGATGGCAATTTTGAGGGCATCTTGAGGGAGAGTTTCAACTGAAGCAAATAAGAGCACTAGGAAACAGAAGCAGAAAATCAGCCAGTCATCATCCGAAATATCCCCAAACTCTCCAGTATCATTTGGTACCACAAGCCCAGACGCCTCTTTTATGCAGTGTGGAAAGAAATAATCCTGGCTATAGATATATTTGGGTGAAGGTAACAAATGGAGATTGACAATATAGAGAGTAATATGATTGCTCTGAGAGATGTCATTTGTTCATCCAACAAATAACATCACAAGTATCTGTGACTGGCAGTAGCATTTTATTTGGAATCAAAATGTAATGGTAGCATTTAAAAATGTATTGAGTTTCTTTTATGTACTTAAGAGTTGTAGTGGTAGGAAATAGAGTTGAAAAGAACCTGTCCCTCAGGATTTTGTAATCTACTACAAGGTCAGCATGAACAGAGAGAATTAAATAGATATTTTCTGTATTTTATAAATCTGTTATTCATTGTGTTCAAGTTAAAAACCATAAAGAAAATACTCTCCTACATAATTGGATCTAACTCTGTTTTTCAAAGAATTCAGTAGTCACTGTAGTTTATCATGCCTGTGTGACCGTTGGGCTGAAACTTCTACTTCCCCAGCTTTAGTATGTGGTTTGAACATAGGAAATCTATTCAATAGGTAATTGTCCCAGTTATGATTTTTTTCAGGTGAAAACTAACAGAAGCAGCAACTGGTGACTGAGGTGGTGGTTGAACTGCCACCTTTCTTTTTTGCCATCAGTGGGGGTGGAAAGCAGAGGCCAGAGGAGCTATTCTGCATCCTTTGATAATTTACCAGCGTCTTATAAGCAGCCCTTGGCCAGCTCTGAGCTATGTTTACTGCCAGCTAGCATAAGATTTAGAATGAGTGTAATTTTCAGCTTTTGTAAAGAGTATCAAATGATAAATAGAGTAATCAGATCTTTGCCTGAATTGCTTACTGCAGTGAAACATGGATTAAATGTGTAGTAAAAATATCAGTTAATCTGTCCAAGGAACTAGATATATTCATTTGCTTTCTTTGATCCAGCTTAGTTATCTCATTGGAAAAGAAGGGAAAAGAGAAATGATGTCCTAATTATTTATGTGTTTACAAGNCAGAAATTTAATATTTCATTAAAAAAGCATTAATGATGGCTCCGGTGAATCTTTCCCATTGACGCTCCACTATGATAGCAATTCAACTGAGTGTTGGTATCTGTGTGATGCACAAGAAAACAAAGCCAAACAAAGGGACAAAGTGCTGCTGAAATTCCTTGCATCTTTAGGTAAAGCTGGAGAGCTGTGTGTTGAGTGGCACCTTCTAATTTAGTTGGATGAGAGAAGAGCATCTCATTTATATTGAATAAATAAGTCGCTGTAGTGGATATGTCACATTTATACTCAGTCTCTTCATACTAGATTGAACAGTTGGCATAATGCTGGCTTTTTGGGAAGAGTTTCCAAAGGCAACACTTCTCTGCTTCTGGTTTTCACTTTAAAACAAAAGCAAAGTAATTCCATGAGAAAATGCCTTGTTGCCTTTGAAACATTTGGTCATTTACCTAATGAAATACTAAATATTTATTAAATATTTTCAAGTTACTGTGTGCTTTCAAGTTACTATGGCCTCCATTTCAAAGGGGAGGAGGAACAATTTTTGTTCTTAATGATATGTTTTATTTTTTAAATATGAGGATAAAAGAAAAATAAAAATGAGAACACAAATACCAATATGAAGCTTAAATTCTGAGGGTTAAATGACTGGATCTTATAAGAACTTAGGTTTGTTTTGTATAAAAGGGAATTATTTCCAGCTAATATAATCAAGAAACTTATACAGTAGTGGAATTTAATTTTAAAGTAATTCAAGGATGTTATTTTAATAGCTTGAAAATGGAGGGAGTATAGAGAGAGCAGAAGTTTTATTTCAAGGAGCAGTTTAATAAGTGCAAAAAGGATGTTGGAAACATATTGTAGAGGTCACTTGAATTTTGCATTCTAGGTAATTAGCTTTATTATACTAATCATACAAAGCTACATTATAAAAATAATGTAGAATTTAAAAAGAAAAGAAAAAAATAACTTGTTCCTGAATCCTTCTCCAAAGCAAGTGATCTATTTTCATCTTCCTGTGTTCCCACTCACTGAAGACTTTTGAACAGTGAAATGACATGATGGAAAATGTGTAGGTCTTTTAGGAAGATTAATCTATCAATAGGAAGCAAGATGGAGAGTGAAGAGAAGGGTCTGAAACCTAGAGACCAATTATAATTCTAGTGAAGTAATCCAGGTGAGAAGTGATAAGAGCCTGAGCATCAATGGAGAGAAATGGGAAGCTGTAAGAGGCATCGAAATGGAAAAATCATTGATTGGATATGGGGCATTAGAGAAAGGTAATCGTTAAAGACAACTGGAGCCTGAGTTAACAGCAAAAGTTCCAGAGATAGAAAGCAGATGTAGAGGGATTAGAATAGGTGTCTGGCACTGGAAAATGACTTACATACTTTTTTGGTAACATATTATATTTGAAAAAAATATGGTTACATAAAAATGATGCTAATAGATTGATAGATGGAAAATTGGGATGTAGGTGCATATTCCTAAGCCTGAGATCATTCCCAAATTCCAGGCCTCCTTAGTCACATAAAAAATGGAGACAGCTGATATAGGTTTGGATTAAGTCTAATGTGATAAGGAAGTAGAGTAGATTTTTAAAAACTATTTTTTTTTTTTTTTTTTGAGAAAAGGAGAAGGGTTCAGTGAGGAAAGAAATGATCATGGGCACAAGGGGAGCTCAGTTGATTAACTCTCTGACTTCAGCTTAGATCATGATCTTGCAGTTCATGAGTTCAAGCCCCGCATATGGCTCTGTGCTGAGAGCTCAGAGCCTGGAGCCTGCTTCAGAGTCTATGTCTCACTTTCTGCCCTTCCCCTGCTCATACTCTGTCTCTGTCTCCGTCTTTCTCAAAAATAAATAAACATAAAAAAAAGAAATGATCAGTGAAGTAGATTGAGAACCTGCGTGATGATTCTCAAAATGGGAGAGGAGAAAAAGAAAACGAGAAGAAAATTGGAAAAGAAACACATTTAAAATAGTAGTATAGGGAGAACAAGGAGAGTGAAAACTGAGAAAGAGGCATTATATTTCATAACTAAGAGGGCATTGATGATACTTGAGAAATAAACCATTATCTAGATGGTTAATTTTTCATTTGACACATTTTTTTTTTAGTGAAAAGAAGGAAGGAAAAAGGAATGGTAGCTATTAGGTGGTGAAATTAAGCAAGATTTGTTTCTTCCCTGATACTACACATTCCCCGTGAATTTTTCAAAAAGTTTGTTCCCTGAGTCAAAGGAGTAACAAACAATAGATATGTGAGTATTGTAAGGATCAATAGGGACAGACAGAAAGGGTTGAGGGGAGAATAAAACTAGAAAGACCAATTTGGAAACTGGTTCAGTAGTTCTTGCAAGAGATGTTGGTGGCTTGAATTAGGGTTGTAGTTGTGAATGTGGTGAACATTGGTTGGATTGAACTGAGCTGCTCTGATCATGAATAAAATATGAGGTGTGAGAATGGGAGAGAAATAGAAAATTATGTTGTTTATTGTCTTAGACAACTCAAAGAATGGTGGTGTCTTTTACTCAGGCAAGGGAGACTGAGGAAGATGCCGGAAGTGTGTGTGTGTGTGTGTGTGTGTGTGTGTGTGTGTGTGTGTGTGTGTGTATTAAGCCTGATTCTACTCTTAGGCATCCAAGTGGTGATGCTGTCTGGAGAGTTAGCTACATGTGTCTTGAACTAAGAGTAAAGTTCAGGACATGTAAGTTTGATATTCATCGGTATATTGTTGATATGGTCCATAAAATTGTTAAACTAAATGAGATTACTTAATGAGTGACTGGAGAGAGTAAAGGACAATGTCAAGAACTAAGGGCTGAGCCACTCTGTTTAAAGATCTGGAAACAAGGAGGAGCTAGCTATAAAGAGTAAGGGTAACTAGAGAGGTAAGAGGGTCTGGAGAGGGTGATGTCTGCAAAACCAAAGGAAAAGATGTTTCAAAAAGACATAATCAGTTGTGTCAAACAAAGCCTGATGTGTACACACAGGAGAGATTTGTACTTCTAAAGTAAAAAAAGATCAGGATTAGCCTTGTTGATCATCTAGGGGAAGGTCAACTCCAATTGTTTCCTTTTCTTGGAACTGATTTTTCAGGCAGTTGTCAGAGGTGAGGCTCAGGTGTTTTGATGTGGAGGAATGGTGGTCAGACATGGAGGGGCCACAGACAATGGAGGGGTGACATTAGAATAGGCAACTCTGGAGGAGGTGGGTCTTTCCTTATAGATAGGGCTCTGTGGGACTCCTGGTTATTTTAAAGAGAGAATTACGTGGTATTGCTGCTGGGTGATTTAGAGGCTTGTGATGAATCTTGGTGAGGAGGGTATCAGGCAGGGCCAGTACAGAGGGGCTGGGTTTACCAGGAACACTTAGAGATCTGGAGCGTAGACTTAAGTAAACGCTACCATTGCCTCTTTATCACTTATAGTAGAAGTACATAATTCAAAGTGTGGCATTTTAGACATGTGCAAAATAAAGATGTTACAGCATACACATAGAAAACAGGAATTCTCCGGGCACCTGGGTGGATCAGTCCGTTAAGTGTCTGACTTCAGCTGTCACGGTTTGTGGGTTCAAGCCCCTCATTGGGCTCATGCTGACAGCTGGCTCAGAGCCCGGAGCCTGTTTCAGATTCTGTATCTTCCTCTCTCTCTGACCCTCCCCTGTTCATGCTGTCTCTCTCTCTCTCTCAGAAATAAATAAAACATTTAAAAAAATTAAAAAAGAAAAAGAAAACAGGAATTCTCATAAAACTCGATAATTATCTTCTTTCTGTGTCTCTTAAACCTAAGTCGACACCAAGAGAGAGAATGAGGGCTTTGAGGATGAAGGACATCTGTACATCTTCTCTTACAATCTTTTACATATCCTTTTTGCTTATGACCTTATAAGTCTTTTTCTTATTTGAAATGATGAAACCTTCAAAGTCAGAGAATTAACAACAAGAAAATTACAAGTAACTGCAATGCAAGGAGAACCTAAAGGAATGTAGATTTGTCTTAAAAGTTACACCTTATTGCAAGAAATCAGCTTTTTGTTTTATCTCCAGCATGCATTTATAAAAAGAAAGGGGGAAGTTCTTTAAAAACTGAACAATTGTCCTATTGATTTCATTCATTATACCTAATATTTACCTTTTGTTTCTTTACCTTCTTTCTTTTTTTTTTTAATAGTTTATTGTCAAATTAGTTTCCACATANCTTTACCTTCTTTCTTGTTTGTCAGTAAATGAGAGAAACCCAACAAGTCTAGGAAAAGGATTACATCCTGAGTCCTACTTATTTTTGTCTTTTAATTTTGCTGCTTTGCTAAATATAAATACATACGAATATAATAGATTCTAATTAAAGAACTATTAATTTTATAATTTTATTATAATAGTGATTACCATTATTATTTTGCTGCAAATCAGGAAAAACAAAGTGGGTAGGATAGTATTTTTACTTGATTATGAACAAATATGCTATGATTTAAAAATGGGTTCCTTGTTTACTTACTATTTTATATTATTATAGAATTATTGACAAACTCATTGAATCTCCTTATATTATTTGGGGAGCTCATTTGCCATTTCTAATATTGCCATATTTCATATGTCACCACTAGTCTGAATTATTTACTATTGATATAAAATACTTGTCTTTCCTACAAATTTGTGTCCATGTCATTGTATTTCCCAGACTTCCCTCCCTTTCGTCTATCTGTGAACATGCTATTTATCCAACAAATTCTACCTCAAATTTGTCTTTCCTTAAAAAGGTTTACTAATGAGAGTAATCAAGTTACTTCAACTCTTGTTTATACATCTCTTAACAATTATTCCATGTGGGCTAGAGGGTTATGTAAATGCTTTATCTTTGTATTCCTTGAAGGATGTCATATTTTATACATTTCCTCTTCCACATTTTTCTGTACATGACAGCAGTTCAATGAAGAGTGAATTTAATTGAGTCTTTGTGTTGGAGCTCTTTTCTGTTTCCAGGATAAAATGCTTGTTATGACCCCTTTCCGCATACCTCCTGCCTGCCTGTGTTTGTAGTCTTTTCTGATAAAGATAATGTCTACTGTTTAGAGGGTAAACTATATGTACAATATTGCTTTTTTCACACTGTACAGAAATTAATTCATTGAAATTTCATAAGGAAATAAAGGAGTTGTGACAATCCCCATTCTAGCAAATGAGGAAATTGAGGTATGGAGAGTGTAAATAATTCATCTGGAGTAATACAGTTGGTAAAGGATTCAGTTTTCATATCCAGATCATTTGACATTAGAGTCTTTCCTCTCAGAAAATGCTGTGTACTGTCACAGTGTCCAGGTGCCAGCAGCTACTCGGGGATTATTGCTGGTAGTGACACAAGGCTTGCTTGACTTTTTTTTAAATCAAAAGTAAAAGAGGATTGCTGTTGTACTGCTTAGCTCCCTTGTAGATTTATGTCCATGACTTCTACTTTACTAGCTATGACTCATTTCAGCCTAATTTGTAGACTTACTTTTTTAAGTATTAAAAGTAATTGGTTTGTATGATGTGACTTACTTTCCTATATTTTATTTTTTAGTTGGCATAAAATATACAGTAGTATTATGAACATAGAATCTCACTAGGGTAAATTTTGGATATTGTATTTAAACATTGTTGTTCTCATCATGTGCCTGAAAACATGGAGAACACTTTAAGATTGTAAACTTCCTAAAATCACCAATTTAGTAATAGATTTACCACCATCATATGCATGCCATTGAAATTCTGATAGAGGTTATGTTAATCAATTGATCAATTTGGGGAGTATGGACATTTAAAAATATTAATTCTTTCAATCCATGAGCATGAACTCTTTCCATTTATTGTCTTCTTCAATTTCTTTCATCAATATCTTATTGTTTTCAGGGTGCAGATCTTTTACCTCCTTGGTTAAATTTTTTCGTATTCATTTTATTGTTTTTGTTCAGTGCTTTCTGAACTTTTTTTCTAATACTTTGTTATTAGTATGCAGAAATAAAACTGATTTTTTGGATATTGACTTAGTACTTTGTAAGTTACTGAATTCATTTATACTAGCAGATTTTTGTTTTGTTTTGTTTTGGAGTCCTTAGTATTTTCTATGTATAACATCAGGTTAGGTCATTGACAGACAGAGTTAGTTTTACTTCTCTGATTTGGGTGCCGTTTCTTTCCATTTTCCTTCATTCCTTCCTCCCTTCCTCCCTTTCTCTCTCTCTGTCTATCTCTCCCTCCTTTCTTCTGTGTTTCCCCTCCTTCCTTCCTTCCTTCCTCTCTCTCTCTCTCTCTCTTTCCTTTCTTCCTTCTTTCCTTTCTTCCTTCCTTTTCTCTTCTCTTCTCTTCTCTTCTCTTCTCTTCTCTTCTCTTCTCTTCTCTTCTCTTCTCTTCTCTTCTCTTCTCTTCTCTTCTCTTCTCGCCTTCCTGCCTTCCTGACTTGCTTGACTTCCTTGCCTTCCTGCCTTCTTTTCTCTCTTTATGCTTAACTGTTCTGGATGGGCTCCCAGTACTTTGTTGAATGGAAGTCATGAGTGTACATCCTTGTTTTATCCTGATCTCAGAGGAAAAGCTTAACATTTTTTAATATAGTTTATTTATTTTTGAGACAGAGAGACAGAGCACGAGTGGGGGAGGGGCAGAGAGAGAGGGAGATAGAGAATCTGAAACAGGCTCCAGGCTCTGAGCTGTCAGCACATAGCCAGACACAGGGTTCAAACCCATGAAGCACAACATCTTGACCTGAGCCAAAGTCAGACGCTTAACAGACTGAGCCACCCAAGCGCCCCAAAGCTTAACTTTTCACCATGATATTAGCTGGGGTTTTTTCATTTATGGCCTTTATTATGTTCAGGTATATTTCTTCTATACCCAGTTTGTTAAGCAACCCTCATGGAAGGGTTAAATGTCTTCTCTGCATCTATTGAGAGGATTGTATGCATTTTATCCTTTTTGTTAGTGTGGTATGTCTATTGATTTGTCTTTGTTGAACCATTCTTAGATCCCAGAGATAAATCCCACTTGATCATTTTGTATGATCCTTTTAATATGCTGTTTGGTTTGCTAATACTTTGTTGAGAATTTTTGGGCCTATATTCATGAGGGAATTTGTTCTGTAGTTTCTTTTCTTATGGAATTCCTATCTATCTTTTATAATCATAGTAATGCTGGGCTTGTAAATGAGTTTGGGTTTACTTCCTCTTCTTTAATTTTTTGAAACCGTTTGAGAAGGACCGACATTAATTATTCTTTAAATGTTTTGTAGGATTTACCAGTAATCCATCTGTCCCTGAGCTTTTCTTTGGTGGGAGGTTTTTGATTACAGCTTCAATCTCATTAGTTGCTATTGATCTGTTCAGATTTTCTATTTCTTCATGATTCAGTTTTGGTAGACTGTTTATTTCTAGGCAATTATCCATTTCTTCTAGGTCCTCCAATTTACTGGTGTGTAATTGTTCATAGTACCCTTTTTGATCCTTTGTATGTTTGTGGTAAGATTTGTATTGCTGCCTCTGTCATTTTAGATTTTATTTGAGACCCTTCTCTTGTCAGTTAGTGAATTTAAAAGGTTGCAATTTTGTTTATCTTTTTAAAAAGCCAGCTCCTAGTTTCACTGATACTTTTCTGTTCTGTTTATAGTGTCTATTTCATTCATTTTTCTCTAATCTTTAGTATTCCCTTCTTTCTGCTAACTTTGGTTTAGTTTGATCTTCTTTATCTAGTTCCTAAAGTTTATTTTAGAACTTTCTTTTTTTAAATGTTTATTTATTTTTGAGAGAGAGATAGAATGTGAATGGAGGTGAGCCACCCAGAGAGAGGTAGACACAGATCTGACCTAGGCTCCAGGCTCCAAGCTGTCAGCACAGAGCCAGATGTGGGGCTTGAACTCATGAACTGCAAGATCATGACCTGTGCTGAGGTCAGACATTTAATCGACTGAGCCACTCAGGCATCCGGAGAACTTCCTTTTTTTCTTAATATAGTGTTTATCACTGTAAACTTCCCTTTTAGGACTGCTGTGTCCTATGTGTTTTGTCATATTTTATTTTTGTTTACATTTGTTTCAATATATTTTCTGATTTTCCTTTGGGTTCCTCTTTGACCCATTGGTTGTTTAGGATTACATTGTTTAATTTCCACATATTTCTGAATTTTCCAATTTTCCTTCTGTTAATGATTTCTAGTTTCATACCACTGTAGTTAGAAAAGATACTTGCTATAATTTCAGTAATTAATTTTAAACCATTCTTGGGATTGTCCTAAGTAATGAGGCTATAGAGGCAAACAAGAGAGATAAGGTCCCTGATGTAATGAGGGAAACGGACAAAAAGCAAAGATATTTTAATTTGTGTTATTTGCCAGAGAGTCATAAGGTAGAAAATAATAGAGGTGGGATACGGGGTATATGGAGTAATCAGGAAGATTCTTTAGAATTTAACATTAGGGGCACCAGGGTGGCTCAGTCAGTTGGGTCAACTCCTAATTTCTGCTTAGGTCACGATCTCACGGTTAGTCAGATCAAGCCCCATATCAGGCTCCTAGCTGACAGCATGCTGCTTGCTTGGAATTCTCTCACTCCCTCTCCCTGTCTGTCCCTACCCTGCTTGTGCATGCATGCATGTGCTCTCTATCTCTTTCAAATAATAAATAAATAAACTTTTAAAAAAATGATTTAACATTAAAGAGAGGAGATGAGAAGAAGCATGTGCTGCAGAGGTCAGAAGAAGGAAGAGGAAAAAGAAAAAACATTCCAATGACAGAAGACTCTAGGTGCAGAGGCCTGGGTGAAGAAAGGGACATTTCCTTCTGTTTTATGTTGTTAGCATGTTCTTATAAGTTATTAATATTACCATGGTGCTCTTTGTGATTGAACTATAATAAAATTAAGGAAATGGCCACATGATCTCATTAATATGCTATTATTATGTATTATAATAATTTTAAAAATCACTTAAAAAGGCATTTATTAATCTGTTTTTCAATATAAATTGTACCTGAGAATTGAAATTTTCAGTCATTTCTCTGTTTTCCTGATTTTGCAAAAGATGAGAGAAAAACCACTTAATTGGCATATTTTGGTTTATGAAAGAAATTTAATTTTAGGTAAAGTGTGCATTTTTAAAATTCATCATATATCATGGATGGGAATATCTAAAAATATAGGAGCTGTATCATTATGTAGCTTCTTTTCTCCCTTCTACAATTGAATATAGATATCATATGTTCTAAAAAATACGAATACTATTTTAAAAATATTTTATACTTCCTACACAAAGTAAGGTGAAATTATATGAAACCATTGGCTTGTTGCATCTTGACCTTGCATTGGCTCTTGAAAGACAATGAAAACATAGGCATTCATTGCTAAGAATAAACTTCTCATTTGAATTTGAGGGAAAATAAAATCCCTGGCAAACCTGACAGAGAGTCAAAGGTTCTCATCTTTGGGAGTAAAAATGTGTCCACATATCCAAGGGCAAAAGGTTCCCCAAAACTCAGAGGCAGAGAGTGTGACAGTGAGGCTTGCTACTCCTGCTTAGGCTGGGTCATTTACCTCATCATGTATAGATGAAGTCTATCTCCTTCCTCTAATATTTTAGAGCTGAGGATGCTTTTGTTAATTTCAAGCTGTTAATTTTGTCACCTTCAAACTGGATCTATTTGAAAATATTTCCTGTGGGGAAGCATTTTATTGAGCAGAGTTTTAATGTTGAAGCTTAAAAGGGAAAAGAGTTTATCTTTAGTTCATTTGTGTTCAGTCTCCTCTTTGTTTCTCCCTCTTGCCCAAATTAAGAAAAACATACATGAGAAAAATAGATTGAAATGTATTTCCCTCCTTTTCCAATATTGCCTTCCTTTGATGGAAGGCAGATTGTCTCCTTTTGTTTTAACAATGTATTTGTTAAATCACTCATTCCTCCATCACTTAGCTTACCTCTTAGAGTTCTCAACTCTTTCAGCTGCAAATAATACTTCTCTTCTTTGTATTTCTTTGGAATAGATTGTCCATGAATGATTTCACATATATAATTTTTTATATCATCTCTTCCTCCCCTAAAAGGAACACTTCCCAACTTGATTATAATCTTGAGTCTAGAGATTACACTGTGTTTATGTGGATACCTCCACAGAACTGATCACAATGGCTTTCTATTTTTTTTTTCTATTGCACCTAACAAAAGAGAGTTTTACTGTTCTTAGCAATCTTGACAACTTTAAATTCTTTATGGATTCTAGAGGCATTCCTTGCCAATAGCCTATAATAATTCTTGGTTGTGTATATTTCCCCCTTTTTCTTTATTAATCATTTTTTAAATAATTTTTTAAAATGTTTATTTATTTTTGAGAGAGAGAGACACAGAAACAGACGGTAAATGGGGGAGGAACAAAGAAAGAGGGAGACACAGATTCTGAAGCAAGCTCAAGGCTTTTAGCTGTCAGCACAGAGCCCAACGTGGGGCTTGAACTCACAAACCACGAGATCATGAGCTGAACCAAAGTTGGATGTTTAACTGACTGAGCCACCCAGGTGCCCCTATTAATTTTTATGCTTATTTAATCTGCCAATCAGATAGCCCTATCAGAATCACTCAATATTTTAGTGGCAGAATTTTGTCTTTTAAAACATCTAATCTATTATTAGTAATCATCCTTTTCAGAAACAAAAGCCATGGAATCATTCCTACCTTTATTGATTAAATCATCAAATATGTATTGAATGCCTACATTCAATGTGTAGTGACTGGAGTGTCTGCTGATTGCATAATTGTGAATAAGATGCTCACAGCATCTCTGGAGGAGATAGAAAACATAGAGCTGATAAATAGTGTAATGATGGTAGGTATAAAGTATTGTGGCTGCATTTGGAGTGGTCACAAAACAGTCTTAAGGTTTAGGGATCAGAATCATGAATAGGAATGAGCGTGGGGATGATAGGGAAAGAAGGAGCTCTACACTTTCAAAAGAATGTGCTCTGTTTTTGTTTTGAAGTCTTATTCTGATCAGGTTGTTGGTTTTAACTGTGGTGATTGTGAATGCTTTCAGATCATTTGATCACATTTTCTGAATGCAACTTCCCATCTGTCTTCTTCATTAAGCATTTCTTCCTCTGGGTCAAAATTAAATGGAGAGAATCAGTTTCCTTGTTTCTTAAAAATGTTTTTTTGTTTGTTTCTGGAAAACATGTTAAGAATATAATGTCCATGTCACAGATTTCCCAAAGATGGAAATATTTTTTTAATTCTTCTTATCTCTCTTAATTCTAGTTTTAGGATATCACATGATAGAGTTATAAACTTGTACTTATCCCTAAACTACTTATCTTTCTCTTCAAATAGCTCTACTATCAGATACCTTGCCCAGAGGTAAACTGATTGAAGATAGTTTGGTAGAAATCTAGTAGATATCACAGATGCTTCACTTTCTGTAACCTCTAACATGCCACCCCCACCACCATACCTGCCACCTTTTAAAATTTTATTTTATTGTGGTAAGGAATACTTAACAAAGAAGTCTACTCTCTTAGCAAATTGAAGTGTATAATATATTATTGTTGACATATAACACACATATAATGTTGTACAGCAGATCTCTACAGTTTATTCACTTTACTTAACTTAAGCTTTATACTCATTTTTATCATCATCTTTTGATGGGCTCTTAAACATAGCCCTCTGTCCCCCACCTTCCAGAGTTATTTTCTGACAGTTATAATTCCACAAGCTACCTGAAAGATGCTTCCAAAAGGTAACTGAAAATCCTACAGTAGTCTCCTTTCACTTTCTAGGTGTATGGTAAGATTCATTTCTGCTTTTCCCTATTCATTGTCTGACACTGCCAAATAGTAGAATAGAGAAAGTTTCAACATTGCACCATCCATTTATTCAACAAAGCCTGATTTAATCACAAAAATCACTCAGTGAATGGTCTTAATCAAACTAAATAATGACCAGTTAAGAGAGTAGATCTTGTCAAGATCTTTAAAATTGTGACATTGTCCTATAAGCTATACATTGAAATCTTATAGTTCTAGAACCAACCATACCTATACCAGCAACTTTGTGAAAACATTTTCACATGAAGGCAATAAATGTGCCTTGGAGCCCTAAAGATAGCTGTGCCAGCCAGCAGTATACAGGTGTTACTGTGACCAGTTGTCACTTGGGAATTGAAGAAGTTTGTAGAGACCAATTAAAAAAATATCTACTTTGCTACCTAAGGAAAAATATGTCCCTTAATGTAAATATTAGGCATCATCTTTAAGTGATAGTTCAATTTTTTCTCTCAGACTTAAACTTTCATAACATATTAACTTCAATTTAGTTCAACAAATGATTATTGATTACCTGTTCTATTTCAGGCTATTTGAGAATACAAAAATGAATAAGGCTTCCATTCTTTTTCAACAGAGTTCATAGTCAGGTGGGGAGACCTAACAGATAATTTTGAAATGATGTGATAAATTCAGTAATAACAATACATATAGGGTACTATGGTCACATTACTAGGAAGACAGACATAAATAATGAAGACTTTAAACACTTGGAGTTTAGAAATGAATATAAGATAATTCAAAAAATGAACAAATACTCAAATTCTTGATGTTGAAAGATCTATTGTCTGTCAAAACATGATTATAAAAGACTTCATATTTACATACATCTCATGAGATTTCAGAACTCTCGGTCAAAAGGTAAGTGATTTAAGCTTATGCAGAAAAAAAACCCACATACAACCAAATAAATGAATCTGAGAATGACTTCAGATTAATTATCAACAACACAGGATTGGAAAAAGCAATGTTTCAGGGAAATTGAATTTGGATCTATAATTCTGTTCACAGTCAAAAAGAGTAGAACATAAGTTACAGAGGCGCGTGGGTGGCTGTCAGTTAATTAAGCGTCTGACTTCGGCTCAGGTCATGATCTCACAGTTTGCGGGTTTGAGCCCCACGTCGGGCTCTGTGTTGACTGCCAGCTCAGAGCCTAGAGCCTGCTTCAGATTCTGTATCTCCCTCTCTCTCTGGCCGTCCCCTGCTCACGCTGTCTCTCTCTCTCTCTCAGAAATAAATAAAACACATTAAAAAATTTAAAAAAAAATTAGAACATAAGATACAACAATGAAGAACAGCTAAGTACAATATGAAAGAAATAAAGAGTCAACAGTGATTCAAAGTGAATCCATTGGACCTTGAAGCCTGAAGCACTTGCCTTTGAGTAGGAGAAGTTTAGGGTAAAGTGAAATACAACTAAATATCCCAATCAACTGTACATAATAAGCAGAGTATTATAATGGCTATTTTATCAGCTTTAAAATTATGGAGTTTTCTATAGACACAACTACACAACTATAGAAATCCTTTTTTAAAATGTTTTTTAAAAATTTATTTCTGAGAGAGAGAGAGAGAGAGCCACCCAGATGCCTCATAGAAATCTTAGAGTTACAGAACCAAAATTAATAGTATAACTTTGAGTTTATTTTTGTGCATGGTGTGAGAAAATGATCTAGTTTCATTCTTCTGCATGTTGCTGTCNTAAAAAAAAATTAGTATAACTGACAGAAAGCTGAAGGATGAAGAAGTAAAAAGTAGGTACTCAAGTTATCTACATCAGCTGATGTATCTAGCTTAAAGGTGATAGAGCAGGTCTAAATCAATTATTTAATGTTATAAATGTGGCCATGATGACATCTGTAAATTATGACTAATGCACATCTTGAACTGGTGGGGAAAAAAAGAAGGCTTATGAAGAAACTTATAAATTTTATTTTTTAAGAAAAAATCTGATAGAGGAAATGGAAAAAAGAAATAAAAGTGGTTATATTTATTTACTTTAAGCTTTATTCTATATTTGATGATTTTCTTCCAAGTGAAGATATTGTTTTAGAAAAAAAGATACTTTATGCATAGAAAAGGGGAGAAATACTATAATACTGCTGGTATTTTAAGAATGATTTCCTTTTCTCCTTAGGTATTAATTTTTCTCCCCAATTTTCTATACATATTACTTTTATGACCTAAAGATCTATAAAATAAATTTCATGCTTAAAAACATGGTAGCATCTGGTGTAAAACAATGTGTTTCAAATAGGCATGCAAGTTACTGCATAAAGCTCAGATATATTCTTTCCAAGTCCAAGTTGCTCATATATGTGAAGGGCACCTATGACCTAGATGTGGTGCAACTGTTAATGATGGTTTTTAATCTTGTAAGTTCTGATTCACGTCCTGTGCATCGTAGATAATATGACAATTCCAAAAAATTAAGCTGTAAAGAAAAATGCCCTGTTACTACATAGAAAATCATTTGATAGAATTAAACAAGTCACTCAACCATGCCACATAAATTTATAGCCATTATCTGCGGAGAAATAGAGTTAGCACTGACATTAAATGTACCATTTGATTCCTTTATTATGAATTTCATGTTCTGCTCAAATTCTTTAACTACTACCATATGGTTTTCATTATGTTTGTTGCCATTTATTATGCCCGGTAAGTTGAAAACTTTATTATATATCGATTTACTGTTGTGAATGCCTGAAATCCCTGGTGCACTCAACACCATCATTGATCAGATATCAATTGTTTTTTACTCTCAGACCATAGAACATATTAAATTGATTCTGGATATATCTGGTACATGCTAAAGGGCCTGACCCCAATTTTTTTGTTTAAAGGCCGTTTAGCTTCAGTTTTAAGAGCAATTTCATTTCTTAACAACATTGCAGTGCTCTTGACTAGGAATCTCACTTTGTCATTTATTTGGCTGGAAAGCAGTACTAAAACAGGGTTTCAGATAATTTGCAGAGGTTTTGTGGCTGCTGTTCTTGATTTAATCAATGTCAATGAAAATGACTTAAGAGACGTCTTATTTGGAAAATGAGTTATTGTTCAGGTGGTCATAAATTAAAGTGATTTTAAAAATATTCCAGTTAAAAGGAATTAATTCTTGTGTCCCATCCTAGATTCTGTTACATGTAATTTTAATATGCCTGTATATTTGGGGATAAGCACCATATAAAGAATGATAAAATGCAGCTGAATTTACATGATAATTTAATAATATTTTTTGCATTTTTAAAGTTTGCTTTGAGATACCTAAACAATTATCTGCTACACAATTGAAAATAAAATGCACTATTCTAAGCTCAGAAAATCTGAAATAATAAATATTAAAAAATTTAATCATTATGAGGTATAGAACATAAAATTGACTACATAAATAATTTAATATTAAGTAGTTTCTGAAACATGAGTTTGGTGAATCTGAGTGTTAAGATTTTCCTAAAATTTATTTTCTATTAAGCAACATTTTAGCTTGTATATGAATAAAACAGGCAGAAATAAAAAACTTTTATGCAAGAAAAGATTTATTTCTCATGCTGTGTATAAATTTTTGAAAAGAATTTTGTTGGTCTAAATTCTGAAGTTTAGCAGATCTGGTTTTGACCAAGTTTTACCTACTGAATTTACTACCTACTGAATTTACTATTGAGGAATATTACTTTCCTCATCTGAACTGAACTTAAATGAGGTTATAGGGATATGAGTATATGAAAAGTTCCTGGTATGAGTGGGGGAGAGGCAGAGAGAGAAGAAGAGAGAATCCCCAAGCAGGCCCCATGCTGAGCCCTGTGCGGCTTTCGGACCCATGACCTGTGAAATCATGACCTGGACTGAAACCAAGAGTCAGATGCCTAACTAACTAAGCCACCCAGGTGTCCCTAAGGTTTTCTTACTTAGAAATGATAAGCCAGGAATTGCTACATGCTATTTTGAATAATAAATTTGATTCCTTTTACATACTATTTTTTTTCCTTGTGGTTTTCAGTTGCTTTTAGACCAGTGCTTTTCAAACCCTTTTAATGTGCATATGAATCACTTGGAGATATTATAAAATCCAGTTTCTGAGTCAGAAGGTCTGGGGTGGGGACTGGGATTTTGAATTTCTAAAAGTTTACTGGTGATGTCAAAGCTATTGGACCGTAGTGTGTGTGTGTGTGTGTGTGTGTGTGTGTGTGTGTGTGTACTTAGAGTAGCAAGGTGATAGGGCGTAGATGCTACAAAGTACATCCTCCTGCTTTTTCCTACATATCCTTGCATAGAGCTCTAAATGTACAGTCTCAAAACCATTTGTTTTTAGTATTACAGTCCTTTTAATCTTGTGTTTTCTTCAATATATTGTAGGCTTCATGTATGTCTTCTTTTACTCATTGCTGAGTTCTCAGAACTGAGTGCCTGGAACTTAGCAATGAATGTTAATCTGCTAAGTGTTGGTGAACTACATGCTATAAGTGAAGTCCGTGGCTGAATAAACAAAAGGAGGTCACAGATTGAAAGCATCTGCATAATAGCTGTGTTGTAAAATAGTTTTGACAAATGAACTAATCCTCCACACTCATAGGCTTAGTTTAATTTCCTTCTCCAGAAATGTATGTATATTTAGTGGGTCTAGTGGGCATGGTCAAAATTGCTGTTTTAAAAGCCTATTGTGTCACTCTGGTAATTAGACAGAACATAAGTAAATTTATGACCTTGTAAGTTTATTTTTCTTTGAGCCTAGAAGCCGCATTTGCCAAGAGTAACTGAAAACAAAGTCAAATGAGGGCTACGTCACTAAATTTCTCTAGGGCCAAGATGCTGCCCTTAGTTGAGTTTTGAAAAAGTTTAATACTGTATTGTATACTGGAAATTTGCTAACAGAGTAGATCTTAAGTGTCCTCACCACACCAAAAAAAAAAAAAAAATTAACTATATGAAACAATGGATGTATGAAATAACTGGGTTGTCATAATCATCTTACAATATAAACCTATATCAAACCATCACAATTTACACTTTAAATATATACAATTTTTATTTGTCAATCATACCTCAATAACACTGGAAAATAAAGAGGTAGAAATAGCTGCAAAAGAAGATGCCTGCATGAGTTGACCCAGACATTGTTAGGCATTTTGTAATGATGTGTTGTGAAAGAATACAGGTGGACACTTTTTACCCTGCTAACTCTATTGTTAAACCTGTAAATTTCTCATAGGATTAAGTTCAGTGCATTTACTGAGTGACATTACATTCAAAGTCACCCTTGTGGTCATTTATGATCCTTTTAGGGTCAGGTGAAGGCAGCATTTCAACACATGGAAAAGTTTACTTTAACATAATCATTTTTTTTTAAAGGAACTCAATATCTTCACTTCGGTTTTCTTAGTCCTCACTGTGGCATCCCATCAGAATGAAGTGAGTCCCCTCTTCTAAATATATATTCAGGGTTTTTTAAAGGTTTTATTTATTTATTTTGAGAGACAGAGAGAGTGCACATGCGTGTATGAGCAGAGCCCCAGTGCAGGGCTCAAACTCATGAGCCGTAAAATCATGACCTGAGTTGAAATCAAGAGACAGACATTTAACTAAATGAACCACTAAGGCACCCTAGTACATCTTCAGTTTTTATAGAAATACTGTGATGAGAAGTTAGATATATAAACATGTTCATGCATTAATTAACAAGCTGTCAGCATAGAGCCCAGTGCGGGACTGGAACTCACTAACTGTGAGATCATGACCTGAGCCGAAATCAAGAGTCAGATGCTTAATCAACTTAGCCATCCAAGCACCCCCAATTATAATTTTATTTTATTTTTTATTTATATATATATATACTTATTTATTTTAAAACATTTTAATGTTTATTTTTGAGAAAGACAGAGCACAAATTGGGGAGGGGCAGAGAGAGAGAGGGAGACAGAATCCGAAGCAGGTTCCAGGCTCTGAACTGTCAACACAGAGCCTGATGCAGGGCTGGAACCCATGAACCATGAGATCATGACCTGAGCCAAAGTTGGATGCTTAACTGGCTGAGCCACCCAGGTGCCCCAATTATCATTTTATATGTAGGTATAAAGTGTATATTCATTTTACTTGAAAATATCATATACAATATTCATGTGAGCTGTAACATTAGCCTATCAAATCTACTTAAATCTCATGTTCTTAGTAGGTCTTTACAGGCAATAGCGAATTAATGGGGACTGGGGTAGTGCTCATTTGTGTCTCTTGGAGTTTTCTTTTTGTGAGAGCTTTCGGAAAAGGTTAATTATGCATGGACAGACGTGCATAGAAAGACAGAAACTTCATATTGTTCTATCAGACCCCTGTGTTGAACTCTTTCTTGTTCTCACCATCTGTGGGGCAGCTGGCCACTTTTCCAACATTAGTTCATGCTGCGGAAACAGGGTATGTGACTCTGGTCAGCTTCAGGTAAGCACGCTTCGCCACATTCAGCACTTCTTGCCCTATGCCACTTGGGATTAATCTTTGAACCAAGGAGTGTGGAACACGAGATAAACATAATCAGAATCATAATGGTACTTTTTCAGTAAAATCTCACATATTGCAAATAATGTGGCATAGACAGTGACAGGAAAATATAAAGAAACAAAATAGAAATTTGAGTAGATATTTATTAAATTCCCTGTCTTGACCATGATGAAACACATTATAGTAGTTTATAAATTTGCCTATAAGATAAAAATAGAAATATTCTTAAATTGTATATGTAAAAAATTTCAATTTATTTGATAATTACATTTTAATACATTATAATTATAATTTGTAATTATATATAATGTGTATATATACACACATACTTTCATATGAATTTATTAATAAAATTTTAAGAAACTCCTCCTCAAGAAGTGTAAAACTCTTGAGTTTGGGAAGTTTGTTTTTCGTTGTTGTTGTTGTTGTTATCATTTTTGTTGATTCCCTTCTTATCTCAGAGTCTGAACAGAATGCAAGAGTTAGGGAATTGATTGCATTTCACATATTAAAGATGATGAAACCCCAATAACTCAGAAGTTTTTACTATTACTTTTATTGCTTTCAGATAGACAAGGAGTAAGAAAGGTTAGATATCCTTAGTTAATCTTAGGGAATTAAATCTATCTGAGTAAAACCAATTGGAAAGGATTTTTTATCTCGAGCTATGGGCCTTTGTTCTGCAATAACTATAGCCATTTAAAGTAAATTGTCCATTAAAGTACCACTCTGGCTTTTGACAAATTGCATCAAACTGTTTTCTTCCTCCAGGGAAACACAAACCTGAGAACGGTGGTTTTATTTTTTCTGCTTGACATATAGGTTGCCTGAACCAGAAGGCTAAAATGCTTTTAGGTGCTCTATAAGACAACCCAAAGAGGTTATATATGGTCCAGTAGAGCCCAAGTGAAGACATTGAATACTCACAGCTTATCTTGTGTGATGACAAATAATTGGTCATGCTCTGATATCATTTATCATTTTGAAAGCCATTCTCACTTTTTAATCATGTAATATAAGGACGATATAACAGACCTGACAAAGGCTATAAATCCAATTTTTTTTTTGGCTAAAAATTAGTCCTTGAACTATATGGAAATAATTCAAATGACTGCTAAGGAACAAATTCAAGGCACTGATGTCATTAGCAGCTACTATCTTACTTTTCAGTCGAGGGAAGTTCAAGTTGCTAATTATAACTGAGTAAAAAATCAATTTTTGATGGAAATATTCTTTCAAATGTTAAATTAGCTATGGTTACAGAATCAAAGATAATTATATAGCTGTGGGTTAGATATTAATGGAATTAAACATTTAATTGTTTTTTAAACTTAGGTTACTTTAGGCTATGTGAAAACAATATCTGAATTGTTAGTAGTAGTAAAACTAGTTAAAATATTCTACCTTCACAGTATATAATAAAAGAAAAAAATAAACATTTCCTGTGTTTCCAAAAAAACCTCTTCAATTTAGCTTTAAAAGTTGCTATGTTGTGGTTGTGTAATTTGTTAATTAAAAAACCTTGATTATGAACTAAATATTCTAATTTACAAACATGAAAAGATGGGCATTATGCTAAAATACTAAAAGTTGTTCATATGCTTTGACTGTAGGAATCATTTTTTGGTCTATAACATTTTGTAGAGTATATAAAATTTATTATCTCATACTGGATCAATAGCCTAGAAGTTCTGGGTATGTCAATTTCTTTGACTTTTGCAACTTTGACACTTGTAGATTATCCCTGAATTTGGGTTTGTCTGATGTTTCTTATTGATGACCTTTGGTTATGTCCATTGAGAAGGAATATCACAGAAATGAGCCTGTACTTACTTATCTGTATTTATATGTACTTATTTGGTCAATCCTTCTCTGTGTAACCAATCTCCTTTAGCTACCACTGCCACCACCCCTGCAGTGATTCCTGCCTTATCCTGCTCAGGCTCAAATACATGGTTCCAAATCACCTCTCTGCAAGGATGCTCCATTGACTGCTCATGAGCTAGTATCCAAGGTAGGGCCACCTCCACTCCTGCACAGAGACATTCTCACACAACTTGCTGTCTCGAATTGTACAGTGCACCCTAGTGGCTTCCCTTCACCCATGTGACAACCTACTTCCTGTTTTCCTCAGAGGGACTATACACACCTCCCTGGATCTCCTCTATCTTTGTTTCATTCACATTTCTCTTCTTTTCTGGCCTGCTCTCTAAATGTTCAAGTTCCCTAGAGCTTGCTTATTCCTTGTTGCCTACATGATGTCAGTCTCCTGGTGTTAAGGATCTTCTCCAGGTCAGTAACTCCCAATTCTGTATCTGCTGAGTTCAAAGCTGATACACATAACTACTTATTTGACATCTACATTTTGATCTCATGCATTCAAATGTAAAATGTATAAATGCAAACTTTTGATTCTTCTTTTCCCATTCTTCTTTCTCAATAAATAACACCACAGCTGTTGTCCAAGCCAGAATATAGGATATCTTTTCCTCACCCATACAAATGCTATGTATTAGCAAATCCCACTTTTCTTCAAAAAGCTTCCCTTATTTATTGATTTCCATTAATCGGAATTGTTGCTACCTTAGTCCAAGCCATACCCCTATCTCACACAGACAATTATACTGGCATATTTTTCCTACTTCTATTTTTGCTTCTATAACCTATAATCAATTCTTCTGTAATCCATATTCTTCTAAAGGAAGTAGAATTATCTTTTAAAAATTACATCAGAGCATGCCATCTCGCAACAAAAATCCTCTTGGTTTTCTCTTGTATTTATAGTGAAATGCAAACTTCTTGCTTTGTCTGAAGTGCTCCCTCCAGTTTGTCTCTAGCTTATCTTTGGCCTGCCATCTTCTGCCACTTTTCTCTTCTGGTTTACTAGGGTCTATCCTGTCATTTGTGTCCTATTCCAGGCCAACTTTTTCCCAACTCACACATTTGGATTTGTTCTCTAGAATGCACTTTCTCCAAATCTTCATTTAGTTGACTCCCTCTCACTCGGATCTCATGGAGATGTTGCCGATGAAAGAAACGGACCCATTTCTGAGAAAACTCTCAAGTCTCTTAGTGAACTTCTGAGTTTAGCAAGTCACTTAATGATCATTTCTAAGTGGCTTCTCAGAAAGTCTAAGAGGCTTTCTGCTTATAGAATGCAGTTGAGAATTCATGAATCATGGGAAGATTTAAGAGCTGAGAAAACCCATGGAATGAGGGAAGAAGTCAGGAGCCATAAGATGGAGAATTTATGATAAGGATGTAGGGTCTGAACTTTATGGTCTAGGTTGTAGACTTCAGCAATGGTCACAAGTACCCACTAGAATCAGGTAAAACCATTTACAGTATAAAAGGCACTAAGGTCAGACAGCCAAAACTAAAGCTACCTAGCAACCATGCTTAGAGATTTCTGAAACTACTGGTGGAGAATTCCAGATCTGAGGTCCTTTATCAAGCCAGGAGGACCTATAAACAGCTCCTTGATAGATCTTTAGGTATTGCCATGGGGGAAGGATTTGTGGTGAAGGCAGTCCTGAAAGATTTAATCACTTGCTTAAAAGAGATGGAGGTAACCTGAAAAAAAAATCACTGCAAGAGATTTAGTTTATGTTTATTCGGAAAGTTTAACAAATCTAAGCCTACTCAAATTTCCCAGTGGACTAAGGGCAAATGGGCCATATGAGCATGTGCATGTGTATGTATAGCACATATAAATGTGTGCAAATTATTATTATTATTATTTTTAAAAAACTATTTATTTTGGGGGAGAGAGCACAAGTGAGGGAGGGGCAGAGAGAGGGGGACAGAGGATCCAAAGCAGGCTCTGCACTGATAGCTGACAGCAGTGAGCCCGATGTGGGGCTTGAACTCATAAACTGTGGGATCATGACCTAAGCTGAAGTTGGATGCTCAACTCTCTGAGTTACCCAGGTGCCCCTGTGCAAATTATTTTTAACCACACAGTGATAAACAGTTGACAACACTAAGGAATTGATGTATATTTGGGTGCATGAATTTATAAACTGACTCAAGGACAAAAAAAAGGTTAACACTGTCAGAAGGGAAGGTTATATATTTTAGCACTTGTTCTCAACCTTGATTGCTCATTTTATTTAACTGAGGAAATCTTTTAAAAAGCTAATGTTTAAGTCCATTTTTGAGAGAATCTGATTTAATTGGCCTGGAGTGTGGGCTGGGTATCATGATTTTTAGAAACATTTCCCCTACTTCTAATGTGCAGCCAATGTTGATAGGTTGAGAACTAGTGCTTTAGACTAAGATAATCTCTTTCTATCTACATTGCCAGTCACACACCACCATTTGCTGTATGCTAATACCTCCTGATATGAGTGAGATTTAGCTAGGACCCCTAATCCGTGGCTCTCCTTGACAGCTTCTGCCTGATGCCGGCTCCAGCAGGTCCAGGGGTCCCTGAAGGATGGACAGTGTCGGTGATATATATATCTCTATCTATCTCTATATATAGAGAGAGATAGAGATATATATCTCTATCTCTCTCTATATATAGAGATAGATAGAGATATATATCTCTATCTCTCTCTATATATATCTCTATATATGAGTGAGAGAGAGAGAGAGAGAGAGAGAGAGAGAGCGCGAGCGAGCCCCGGAGATTCTTTCTGATCGCCTGGCAGGCATCTCCATCCTGTCGGTTTTGGTGTCTTTATCTAAAGGCTCAGCAACAACATGAAGTCAGAGAAAGGAATTTCTTACAAAGGGAGGCCTTTTGTGATATCAATTGCAGAATTATCCCAACCAAGGAAATAGCAGGATTTTCTTAGTGAAAAACAGGATAACATATAGGTTAAATTGTATGTAGATAAGCTAGGAGTCATTCTGTCTGGATCTCAAGAGGATGAATGTTTCTGAATTGGTTTCTTTGTGGAAACTATCATGGGGGCCCTAAATGTGTCAGTCTTTGCACCTGGGTTTATGTTTTAGCTACTCTTACCTATCCTCATCCCAGCTGCCAGTGTAAGGGAGGGTGTTTGTGGAATGTAGGCCTTGAGGAAGGGACTGCCATGCTTCACCAATTAGCAAAGATATATGTAGTAACTATGTTCTGCCTTTATCTGTACCTTAACCCCAAAATAGGCTCTTTGTCTCGGGGCCAGGCTCAATTGTAACTCTTGTGTTCTTAACCCCCTTTATTATCTAAGTCTTGGATCTGCAAGGCCCATAAGAAGAGTCTTTTGACAATCATCCACAGAGCTTTCATCTAAAATCTCTTTTGTAAAGGCAGGAATATGCTTTTCCTTATGAGGTATCTGTGTTCAGAATATTGGTCTGATATGGAATATTGTGAGGCCTGGTCAATACCAGCAGGCTTATTTCCAACATGAGCCAGTGGTAGCAGAAAGAGATACCAGTTTTCGTTTCTCATGGCAGGAGCTGTGCAAACACTGCCATTTCCTTGCTGTGACTGCCATCCAGAGAGGCCGGTGCAGCTCCCGGCAAGCTTCTGATTCAAAAAGTTTCCAAGGGGTATAGGTACAAAAAATATTCCTAAAAAAATGAATTATCTTACACTAGTTAGCTGGATTAGAAAATTCATCAGCTTGAGATCTCTTTTTGTCTCATTGGCTTCAGTGGATTCTGGAAGCAACTCAAGTGACTTCCTTGGACTCTTTCCTTCAGGGTCATACCAGCACCCTGACCTTTTAGATATTACTACTCTCATCTTGAGAAGAGGGATGGAAAAATCAACTTAGTAAGGTTTCTTCTTCCCAAAGGCTTAAAGCAGAGCTGACCTTTACCCCATTTTTTCTTCCCTTCTCTTAGGTTCTTGTGATCAAGAGCCACTCAAGGTTTCCCAATTTCATATACTTGGCAGAATTGCCTGGTTATTCTTATTTAAGCAAGCAAACAATAATAACAGTAAAACAGATCCTTCAGCTCCATGCTACCTGGTCTAAGAAACACCACTGGTCAGCATAAGATTAATGGGGCTCCAGAGAGCACTGTGGTACAGTCTGCTAAGGCGGCAGTCTTTTGAAATGTACCAAGATATCCTCAGCAATGACATCTCCATAATGAGTTTCACGAGGGTGTACATTGAGTCTAATGAACTTTGGTTAGCTCTGCTGTTTCTCACTTTGTTGCTTTTGCAGCTGCTAAAATGGGAAAGATTGAAATCAGCAAGTTTCTGACTGTGACTAAGCTAAAATAGGCTTTTGAATAATTTTTTCCGCCTGCTTCGCAAATTTCTCTTGTGACAGTTGGATGTTATTTGGGGTTCTGTACCAGGGGGAAGAGGCACAAGCACATTTCAGTCATTTTTGAGAATAAATATTCTGTGTATATATTTTTAGTTGTTATTTTTTTCCTTCTTGAGGGTTATGACTGATCCTTGGCATGTGGCCTCTTACGTATTGCTCCGCTGAAAACAGCCTAAAAAGAATTTTCCAAGAGTTTTGTGACACTTCCCGTTAGTGACAATTCTCCTTTTTTTTCCTTACCTGAGTATCACTCTTCAGAGAACCAGCATGACAAAAGAATAGATACAAATACATACAAAAATATCTATGAGAGGATCAGTTAGACTTGTGAAAGCACGTTTCAAGTAATTTTCTACTAAAAAATTTAATCAAATTTATTAAGCATAGCTCTACTTACCGGTGTTAAATAAAAATTTTAAAGGTAGCAATCAATAAACAGAGATAAAAGCTTCTCAAGAATAAATGAAAGGAAGTAATAAAAAGACTCACTAAGCTGAAGTGCCTCCTACCAACAGCAGCTGATAAAATATTAAAAGATTTGCCTTGTGTAATGTCTCCGGAGGGCCGTCTTGCTGATGTACCAGACCATGATTGACAACTTTGAGACTTGCTGGAAGCCACAAAAGTATGTCTATAATATTATGCTCAATTGCATAGGTCTTTCTTCCTAAATGGTGCTGGAAATAACATATCACTGAGTGATAGGCTTTTAAGAAATTGAACTCTCTCCGAAGTTCTAGCTGAAGCCCAATTTGCTTAGAATTAGATATTCTATGGTACCTAGAATGCAAAAAACAAAAATAAAAACGTATCACTGTACCTGAAGACATGTGAAATTGTTTTGGATGGGTCATGAAATAATTGGAGGAAATTTTATGGGTGGGAGTGATTTCAATGTCGGAATAAATAGTAATATTTATTGCTGCATTTCATTTGCCTATATATAAGCTAAGTGATTTATGTGCATTATTTTAATTAAGCCTCACAAAAAAGCCTCACCTATGTGACATGTAATGATATTTCCATTTATCTTGAGTTAAGGAGTTGAAACTAAAAAAGTTAAGGAACTTGCCCAAGGTCATAGTAAATGAGTTGTGTAACTTGTATTTGAATCCAGATCAACGTAACTCCAGTGTGATGAACTGAAAGTGGTCATGAGATAGGGGACATCCTAGGCATCTGTTCACAGGAGCGGTTTTGATAAACATAAGTCAAAAATATTGGATGGATGGCCACCTACCTAGAGGGACAGGAGAGAACCAAAAATACATGACAGTGCCATTTATTTTCCTGCTTAGTTTCAGGAAGTTGGTCTAATGGGGAGGATAAAATTAGAAGTTTGAATATACTTTGAAGTATGAACAGTGTGACTTTAGATACCAGGCCACACAGGGTTTGGGAGTAGAGCATTTACATTGTTTGTTTGGGCATCACACCATGGTTTGTTGTGCAGTGAGCACTGGTATCCTGCGGGGACGTGAGAATGTTAGGGCTTTGAGTACACCTGGCAGACAGGCAGCTTATCCCTTCACAGAGGGTAGGAGTCGTGATGAGAGCAGAGGGCTTCCTTCCAGTGACTTTCAGTAACAGACATTACGCAGGACCTGGGAGGTGAGAAACTGAAAACTGCAGCATTATCCCTAAGCACATGTGAGACAGTTTGGGGGAAGTCAAAAAACCCCTGTGGGGGCAGATGGTTTCTGTTTCAGAAGATAGTGATTAAAAAGCAATCAAACTCTCTCACTATAGGCATGAACATAATTTTGTGGTCTTAGTAAATGATACCTGGGGAATTTAGAGTTATATATGATTACTTATACAACATAAAAATAAAAGTCATTAAATAATTACAGACTGGGAATTTACTTATTTCCACAGAAGTGGCAACAATTACCAAAAGCAGCATCAAGTTAAAGTTTAATTGGGAAAACTGTGGTTTATATATGAGGGAACTTCCAAAGCTGTCTTCTCAGCTCTCCCATTAGCTTGATGATCTTAAATTAGCTTTGATAAGAGCCTCTGCTTTCCATTTTACCTTTAAAGATAAGGCATAATTGAACAAGTCCATCACAAATGTTTTATAAGTGAGAAGAGAACCCTTCCTAAGGATAAGGTTACATACTGTAGAAAAGAAAAAAGAGAATGTTGAGTCACTGAGTGTTTTAGGAGGGGCAATGTAAGCCACAGGGAAAATTCAAAAAATAGGAGATTGAAAAAGTTAACTTCAGAATATATCTGCATAGTGGAGAAACTTTATGGTCACCACCTTAACCAAGTAATCAAATCTTGCACAACTGATAGCATCTAGTGATTCACATTGTGCCTCCAGATTCTCTCAATATGAAGTGTGTTGTATCACCAGTGAAATTGTCATGCAACAAAATTGGTCCTGAATCAAAGCAAAGCAAGATTTTATGCAGAAACTTCAGAGAATATAAAAAATAAAAGAATATAGCAATCAACAATCTGAATGAACAGGAAAATAATGGTTTGCTCTTAATAAAGGTAATTCAGATATTGAGACCAAAAAATGGAGTTCACCCCAGTAGCCCAGCTGTCACAGGTTGAAACCTGTCAGTTTGCCCTTGAGAGAAACACCTCACTGTGAAGAAAACCAAACATAAACCAATGACAATCCTCCAACTCCGCTTTAGCGAGTTTACCTTACCCTAGTCAGTGGGGCCTGCTAGCCTTACAAGGAAATCCCTGACTTCCCAGCCAATTACGTCCTGTGTCGGTATTGCTGCTTCTAAGCCCTATAAATCTTTCTTTTGCCCAAAATCTCTCAGGAAGAGCCCTCCACTGCTTCTAAGGCACTGCACTCCTCCAAATCCATTGATTGTTTCCCCTTGAATAAAGGAATCTAACTTGTTACAGGTTTTTTTTTTCCTCTTTTGACACACACTTCAAAAAGATAACAGCCTGAAAAAGGGTGTATGTATCTATGTGTGTGCAGTGCAGAGACCTTATCAAATTAAAAAAAAAAAAAAAGAGCAGGATATAATGACAAATACAATGCTTGAAAGTTGATTTGATCCTGTTTTATAAACATAACTATAAAGAAACTTGGGGGGGAATTTAGAGAATTAGCGAAGGGACTGAATTTAGCAGATGTATTTTTTTTTTTAGCAGATGTATTTTTTTGATAGAGTGTTTTAATATGACATCTTTATTTATAGGAGAGACATGTTAAATTATTTAGAGATATTTTGGTATTTGAAATTTACTTTCAAATACATGGAAAGAATAGCTAGAAAGTTTAGAAAATAATGGAAAATGAAATTTTAAAATCCATTTTGTAGATATATAGGAAAGTTTTTGTTTTTTGTTTTTTTTTTTGTTTGTTTGGTTTTTTTTGCTTTTCTGTATTTGAAATTTTTTGTAATGAAACTTGGGAGAAAAGGTAACTTTACTAAACTTGCCATTTGGTTTTGTCTTGGATCCAAATAAATACAGTAAAACTTTGGTTTAAGAGCATAATTTGTTCAAGAAACATGCTTGCAATCAAAGAACTTGTATATCGGGGCACCTAGGTGGTTCAGTCAGTTAAGCGTCTGACTTTGGCTCCAGCCATGATCTAGAGGGTTCTTGAATTCAAGCCATGTGTCGGGCTTTATGCTGACAGTTCACAGCCTGGAGCCTGCTACAGATTCTATGTCTCCCACTCTCTCTGCCCCTTCCCTGCTCACACTCTGTCTCTCCCTGTTCAAAAATGAATAAACACTAAAAACAAAAAAAATTTAAAAAGGCACTTGTATATCAAAGCGAATTTCCCCATAAGAAATAATGATTTGTTCCCCAACCCCCAAAAATTCATATACAAATGATTATAGTACTGTGACATAATACAAAATAATAAAGAAAATGCAAAATATAAAGCAGAATAAACAAATTAACTTGCATTTACATCTGTAAACCTTTATGGCTGGCTGTTGTGAGGGAGACAAGAGCGAGGAGGGATATTGTGCAGTATGCTTCCACTAAAACTAACGGAAACACTGCTATCTGTTGGCTCAATGGAATCTTTTTCTTTCTGTGCAACTTTAACAAGGAACCTATCCAATGACACTTGTTTTGCCTCCTTTTGAGGATTTCATAGAAATGTAACATTGCATTATCATTAAAAACATTCATCTCTCTTATTGCTACAGCCTTATTCCAGTGGTGTTTTCTACAAAATTTTGCATTGTTTCCCACATTTATACATTCCTTAATTAAGTGAGGGATTCCTTCACCTTTTTCTCCTTTTCCTCTGCAGATGAGATGCGGATGTAGACTTCTTATAAAATCTTGCAATTTCGGCCACTGGCATACCTCGTTCATACTTGATTTCCTTCTTACCTTCTGTCTTAATTATCTCCTTGCTGCTGCTTTTCTTTTCAACCATTGTGTACACTTGCATGGATGTTGAGTACGTACAGTATTAATAAACTCTTGTCATATATTGTGTTTAATATAACTGGTGATAAGGCAGCAGAGAACAGGGTTTATATCTGCAGGCAGGCTGACCTAGAATGAAACAAAGCATTCCTAAGCTTACTCTTGTATGGAAAAGCAAAGGACTATCCATAGGTGCTTTGAAGTGACAAGAAATACACTACTGCCACTTGTGGGCACCTTCCAATGTTCTGAAAAATCACTCATTTCTGCCAAACACCATGGCCTGAGAACGAGCATCCAAGCATGGGAGACAATCACCCAACAATCCCACAGTGAGAGAGAGGGAGAGGGAGAGGGACAGGGACAGGGAGAGGGAGAGGGAGGGGGGGAGAGAGAGAGAGAGAGAGAGAGAGGAGAGAGAGAACCAATTGGGTCAGTTGTGATCACGTGACATTTGGCATCATGTTCTACTTGTATTGAAGACACTGCTAACTTATCGAGTTAAAATTTATTAGAAATGTTTGTTCATCTTGTGGAACACCCACAGAGCAAGTTACTTGGATTTCAAGGTTTCATTGTATCTACAAAGTAGTAACTCCTACCACAAGGCTAAAACTGCTTCATTAGGTGGTAAAGTCCCTGAAAACAAAGATTATATTTCAGTTGTCTTTATGTGTATTACCTATGAAATTCTCTGGCATATAGTATTATGAGTAAATGAATGATTGGTAACCCGTTGGTAGTACCTATGTCAATTGCTTTCATAAAAATTTAAAACATTACAAAAGCTTAGGTTTTACTTTCCTCCATTCAGATTACAGCAATTTTGGATTTGGCTGTTTCTCTTTTCAGCTCTGTTTGGTTTTTGCTTTATGTATTTTGAAGTTCTTTTATTGCATTTATGCACACTTAGAATTGCTTTGCCTTCCTGTTGAACTGACCCCTTCATCATTATGAAATGCCCACATCTATCCCTGGTAATATTCCCTGTTCTAAAACCTAATTTGTCTTGTATTGCTATATACACTTTTTTTCTGCATGAGTTTTGGCATGATTTATCTTTTGCCATCCTTATACTTTTAATATATTTGTGTCTTAATATTTAGAGTAAATTTGATATAGATGCAAATATGGTTGGATCTTGCTTTTTAAAAATCAACCCAAAGAATTCATGTCACTTGAGTGTTTAGAGCATTTCTGCATAATATATTATCTATATTTTGAGTAAATACTTATATTTACTGTTATGTTGTTTTCTATTTGTACTATCTATTCTGTATTTCTGTTTTTCTGCTTTCTTTCGGATTAATGGAGCAATTTTGTGCCTACCATGCCATCTCCCATTTTGGTTTTGTGACTATATCTCCTTGTTTTATTTCCTTAGTGGTTGCTGTAGGTTTTATTACATTCAACTCTGACATATCTTCAAAAAGCTTCTACTGCTTTATGAATGTATGATCCTTAGACCGTATGTCTCCATTTTATTCCTCATTGTAACAGGTGTTCTTTTTGTAACACAATCTACTCATATATTATAAACTCCAATACATTAAAAAAAATTGATGTACACACAATTTTCCTTTGAAGAACTTAAAATATCAATCTTTTGCATTTGCCAACATGTCTACCATGTATTTTGATTTTCATTTCTTTGCATAAAATCTTAGTTTCTATCTGTGGTCGTTTTTATTTTTCCAAAGAATTTTTATCAACATTTCTTGTGGTGTTACTCCGCTGGCAAGGAATTCTCTCAGCTTTTGTTTTTCTGAAACAGTTTCATTTTACTCTTTATTTTTTTAAGGTAATTTTTTACCTGGATATGCAATTCTATGTTGAGTTTATTTTTTGTTTAATTTCTTCATATGATGATGTAATTTCATGATTTTCTAACTTGCATATTTTCCAATTAGAAGCCTGTGTTAATTCTTACTTTCATCCTTCTCTGTATAGTACGTCCTTTATACAAGAAATACCAGAAATGAAAAGCATCAGAACATCAGATGCTTTTCCCCCCTCTATTCTTCATTGTTATGTCCTCAAGGTCAATGATCTTTTCCTTTTCAGTGTTTAAATTGCTGTTAATCTCAGGCAGAGGTAATTTATTTCAGATAATATATTTTAATCTTTAGAATTTCCATTTTTTTGTTTGTTCCTGTTTCTTTCTTTATCATATTTATCTATTACTCTGCCTTCCTGAGCAAATGGAATGTATTTAAAATGGCTTTTTTGAATGCCCTTGTCTGCTAGGGTAATCATCTCTGTGATGCCTAATCTGTTTTTATTGGCTGAATTGTTTTCAGGTAATAAATTACATTGCTCTGTGTTTGAACATGTAGAGTTATTTTTTACTTTATGTTGGACTTTGTGAGTTACCTTGTTCAGTGTAATGATTTTGTTGTCTTCATTTAAAAAGTGTTTTTATTTGCTTGGCCAGGCATTTAAGTTATTGTAGATTATTCTAATCCTTCAAAGCCACCTCTTTGAAGAGGTGGTACAGAATAGGCTTACTCTAGGGATAGTTGAAACTTACTAGAAACCTTGAACCCATTAGGCCTTCATAAGTATGTCAAATGGCAGTCTCTATTTCCTTAACTCAACCAGACCACCAGGTTTTGTTTTGGTTTCCCCTCCATGTTTTTGCAGTTTGGAAATTGCCTCTGGGTAGAAAGCCATGATAAATGATAAATGGTTCATCTCATTTACTTCCCTTGTCTCAGAAATCATGATTCTAATGTTTATTTTTGAGACAGAGAGAGAGAGAGAGAGAGAGAGAGAGAGACAGAATGAGTGGGAGAAGGACAGAGAGCCAGGGAGACACAGAATCTGAACCAGGCTCCAGACTCTGAGCTGTCAGCACAGAGCCTGATGCATGGCTTGAACTCAGCAGCTGCTAGACCATGACCTGAGCCAAAGCTGGATGCCTAACTGACTGAGCCACTCAGGTGGTCCCCAGAAATCACAGTTCTGAATTGTCTCTTTTCTAGTCTCTAAAACAGTTTTTAAATAATTTTATAAATTTCCAGGTTTTTATAGAGGAGGTTTTGTCTTGGTTATTACTGCTCTCTAACTTGAAGCAGCAGTTACTAGATGCTTCACTTGGGGGTAAGCCCCACTTCTCTCTCTCTCTCTCTGTCCATTGCTCACTTGCACCCTCTCTTCTTTTTGAAGAGTCATTTGAGCTAATTGCCTAAATAATTGGCATTGATGAATGTCATTATGGTTAAGTTGACTAAGAATTAGAATTGGCTTAATATATTACAGTAATCCACATATAAGCATTGTATTATCCAGATGAACATTATATTATGAGCATTGTAAGAGTATTGTATTGTGTATAAATTTCCTAAATGTTGCTTGTTTTTTATAATATGGCCTCTATACTACTTATGCCTTTTTATCATTGTATATTGTCAAAAGACATGTAGGACAGTGCCCTGTCCACCAAGGTGTCAGATAAATGTCTCACTAACGGCCTCACTTGTATTCAACTTCCTGGAATTAAGGTTTTAGTTACCTTTGTTATTTAATTTTTAAATCCTGAATTATTTGGTACATTTATATATCATTGTTCATTAAATTGTCTCTGTAAGAGAAATCTAATGTGGTGAAATAATTAACAAGTGTTATGCTTGTTGCAAGGGAAAGGGCACATACTCTCTTCAGAAACTTGTAGGTTTCAATAACAGGTTCATCAACTATCAATAAAAAAGGAATTAGCTTTGCAAATTTTGCAAAGGCAATTTATATAAAGACCTCGGGGCTCTTAGGAAACAGAAAAAGAAAGAGCAAATCTGCTGGAAGCAAGGCTGATGAACTTATGATGCCTGCAATTTTTAAACAGGAGAACACATCTACTGACAACTCAATTTGGAAAATAACATTTTAAACCAGTATTTCATATTTTCACTTCCTATAATCAATTTTAAGTGATGGTTTTGGCTTACTTCAGTGATGTATTAGGTGATAGAATTTCCTCTTCACAATTTCAAATTATTACATCTCTGCCTGTAAAGTCTATTTTTTAAAATATCTCTGCAATTTGATTTTTTTTTAAAGTATACTTTTCTTTTAGAACAGTTTTAGGTTCACATATTGAAAGAATTTAGTCAGTTTCCATATACCTTCTGGTTCCACACATGTTCGCACCCCTCCCCCCCCCACTATCAACATGACAGGCTCGAGTGGTATATTTGTTACAACTAATGAGTCTATATGACACTTCATTATCACCCACAGTCCATAGTTTACATTAGGGTTTACTCTTGCTGTTGTATATTCTATGGGTTTTGGCAAATATATGATGCCAATAACCCACTATTATTGTGTTACACGAAATAGTGTCATTGTCCCCAAATCTTCTGAGTAGCACCTATTCATTCTCCCCACTCTGCTCTCACAGTCATGGAAATCAGTGATCTTTTTACCTTCTCCATAGTTTTACCTTTTCCAGAATGGAATATAGTTGGAATCATTCAGTATGTAGGCTTTTCATATGGTCCTCTTTTACTTGTGCATAAAGTGCATTTAGATTTCCTCAATGGTTTTTCACAGTTAAATAGCTCATTTCTTATTAGTGTTAAATGGTATTCCATTGTGTGAATGTACCACAGTTTATCCATTCATTTATTGAAAGACATCTTGGTTGCTTCTGACTTTATGGAGTTATAAATAAATCTTCTATAAATGTCCACGTATAGGTTGTTTTCAACTCCTTTTAGTAAATACTAAAAAGAGCACAATTACTGAATTGTATATTTAAGAGTATGTTTAGCTTTGTAAGAAATTGCCATAATGTCTTTCAAAGTGGCTGTGTCATTTTTCATTCCCACTATAAACTCCATTTTTAAAAAAAGGTAAAAATAGGAAATATCCTGAGAATAAGAGATAATTTTTTAAATATTTATTTATTTATTTTGAGAGAGAGAGAGTACATGCATGAGTAGAGGAGGGGCCGAGACAGAGAAAGGGAGAGAGAGAATCCCAGGTGGGCTCAGCATCAACAGTGCAGAGCCTTACATGGGGCTTGATTTCACAAACCATAAGATCATGACCTGAGCCAAAATCAAGAGTTCAATGTTTAACTGACTGAGCCACCCAGGAGATAATTTTATGGGATATGCAATCTTATAATAAAGATTCTCCTTGGAGCACCAGGTTCATTTGTCCAATATTTTCACCTGGATGTGTCCTGTCTGCCTAGAACAACATGGCCAAAACAAAACTCTTGACATCCTCATGCTTCCAGTACGTAACTGGTCCTCACGTGTTTCACTATCTCAGGAAATGCAGTCATCCACCCAGATTTCGACATTATTTTCACCATTCACATTTGGTTGATCAGCAAATACAGTCATCCCTTTAAAATATATCTTATATTCACCTGCTTTTATCTAATAATATTCACTATATTCAATTTTATTAGTCATCATACCGACATTTTCTTTTTCCTTAACAAACAGATGTTGTGAGGGTGGAGATCTTGCTTTTCCTGTTCTTGGTTTTATTTCTGATGCCTAATACACAATGCCTAGAGCATGGTGGGCTTTCAGTAAATATTTACTTGTAAATCAGTATATATGATCAATGTTATAGACATTGTTGAATGCTCACATAATATTTGGTGGACTTTCCTCATCCCCTGTTCTTTTCATATAAACCTCCATTTTGTTCAGCTAATCCATGCCTTTTCAAGTCCCTTGCACATCATGTAACCAATTAGCTTATCCCTATTTCCTCTGCCAAATAATGCTCTTTTGAACAGGCATATGACACTTTTCTGGATAGTAAGATATGAGGTGATATGCACTGACTGGCTTCTTAGAATTATTTCCTTACTCTTAGTAAGAAACATAAAGAATAGACATATATTTTATTCCCTACATGTTGTCCTGTTTGCATGAGACACTTGGGCCCATGGAAGTTGTTCTGTGGCCATTAGGAAAACAAGCAGAGAAAACATTGAGGGAATGGCTGAGGGGAAACCATAGAAAGAACATGGGCACTTGAAATACTGCAATAACAAAACTTGAGTTCATATATTTTGTTATGCAATGTTGTTATATTTTGTTATGCAGAGTATTATATCTTCCTTATTGTTAGTCAGCTGAGTTAGAATTCTGTCTACTTGCTGTCCAAACCATCACAATAGATACATTTACATTAAAAAATGTATACAAGATATAAGCAATCCTATATATCTATGGTGTGAATCTAGTTTTTAGCTTTATTATAGGAAGTGCTCAAGACACAGGCAAGTGGTGGGGTAAGGTAGAATGTCTTTTTTTGTTTGTTTGTTATATTAACATTCATGCCTAGTTATTGACCCAATAATTTAAAAATAAATAATACTGGGTCAAAATTCCGAGATATTTATTTAAAGTTTTCTTGTTTTTGTACCTGAATGAATTTCTAGTGCAAGAATAAATTAAATGCCTCCATTATTGCTTTTCTTTGTAATTGTTCTTTTTCTTATTACTTGTCTTTTAATTTTAAAAAAGTACTCTTCATTTTACTTAAATATTTTTTCCTAGCTGAACAGAAATTCAGAGGACACATATGTCTTTTTTAAAGATACTTTGGGCACACTTTCAGGAACAATTAAAACCTTAGGAAGCTTGAGAATTTTACTATTTTCTGAGTTAAATTTTAGTTTTGGCACTGACTTGTGGTTTAGTGTATGTTCTGAACATATTGAACCTTTTTAATTTATTGACATTCCCAAACTGTCATACCCTATTGCCACTCTGTCATATAGCTGGAGACTTAGACATTCCCTGAATGAGTTTTTCTTTAATGTTGTAATTAGTGCTGAATACCTCCCAGAAAAGTGAATTATAGCCTAAAACTTTTGTTCCAGGGACTCTTATATGCCAATTTGTATTCTTAAATCTTCTAAAATAGCCATCTCTTAAATGGTCATTTCAAAGTAATCAAAATACATATGTTTCTAAGAATGAAGGAGAAAAATGAATGGTAAAGTCATTATATGCTTTAGAATAAGAGTGGTCATAATTAATCCAGCATGTCTCTCATCCAATAATTTAGGATAAATGATCTTTATTGGATGATATGTGCTTGTTAAATTCAGCAGACACTATGACAACCTGTTTCCCTGATAGAGCAGAGTACTAAGGGAAAAAAAATCAATCATAGATTCACAAAATGCTCCCAGACAATTAGGTGAAACACCTATTTGCTTTCTTGGAAAGTCAATTGAAATGATTTATAATGACTGAATCACTAACATTGCTAAAATTAAATATAAAAAAGATGGGAAGATATAGAGAAATAAATTGGCCTTAAAGGAATGTCTTTTGGGAGAGTGGGGCCATATGCAACTGGAGTGAGAGGTTAGTTTTGGAGGCTTTAAAGTAAATCTTTAGGACTATGTGGCATAATGAAGGCACCAGTGAAGGCACCAGAGAATCAAAGTGTATAGAGTTCACTAAGAGTTCACTAATTTATTTATTAAACAAATAGTTTCAAAGTGCATACTATATGACAAACATTGTTTTCCACTCTGAACAGTATAGGCAAATGTTTTGGCATTCATTGCTCATAATACGTAGAGTATAGTTAAGGAAAAAGGAAAGGAAAGATAGAAGAACTGTTGTATGCTAGATTGTGATAAATGGTATGAAATTACAGGAGCAGAGTAGATTGTGAGTGTGGGGTACTAGATATTCTTTGGAAGTTTAAAATAGGATAGTCAGAACAGACCTACTTAAAAACAATTTTTTTTTAATGATTGAGAGAGAGAGAGAGAGAGAGAGACACACACACAGAGTGGGAGTGGGGGAGGGGCAGAGAGAGAGAGGGAGACACTGAATCTGAGGCAGGCTCCAAGCTCTGAGATATCAGCACAGAGCCCGATGCGGGGCTTAAACCCACAAGCTGTGAGATCATGACCTGAGCGGAAGTCGGAGGCTTAACCGACTGAGCCACTCAGATGCCCCAGGAACAGACCTACTTTGAAAGTGGTATTTATTGTTCAGCTTTTATCAGATACTTCTTTATGTTTTAGAACCATTCAACAATAAATGGTTGACTGATCTTCCAGAGAAATGCACCATGAGAAAGTGAAGTTTGTGATACCTTATATGTGTATGATAATGTTTACACACACAATATGTATTATTTAATACATATGATGAGGTTGCTACTATTAGCCCATTATAGGGGACATATCTTAGACTAAGGAGGTTAAGTGACTTTCCTAAAGTCAAAAAATCAGTTCCTTCAGCTCTAAAATATTTACTTAAATCATGTTAAATAATGGTAACTCACTTGTAATTGTCCAACTGTCATAATATAATTTTTAGCCTACTGGATGGCCATTGTGACAAACTACAATTTATAACTTCCAGAGTTGGTTCAATTTTTTGCAGTTTGGACAATGGATTGTGGCTCAATATGAGGAGTCAAGATGTCATTATTACTATTACTCTGACTGTAGAGATTCATTTTTATAAAACCACTGATATCTTTACCATTGAATGTGCTGATTATATTAATAAGTTTTAGCATAGAAAACCTATTTAATTGGCACTGTTGAATGTCAGCATAGGTAAAGAAGCAAGGTGAGTTTCTTTTGATTAAATTGTATAGGATCCCCCAAACAGAGTCGAGTGTCAGATGTAATAACAGTCTTATATTTCTGACTTACTCGCTTATGGATATTATTTAATAGTTTGTCAAACTCATTTAAATAAACTGACTTGAAAAATGGCATTCAGTAGAGATTATTCATGTCAAAACCAACATTTAATTGGAGTAATGAGCTTTTTTATTTTGTTGCACATCACAAGTGCATCTGTGTAAATTCGACTACAAGGTCTTATTAAAAATACTCAGTTATGGGGTGACTGGGTGACTTAATCGGTTGAGCAACCAACTCTTGATTTTGGCTCAGGTCATGATCCTAGGTTGTGGGATTGAGTCCTGCATTGGACTCTGTACTGGGTGTGGAGCCTCTTTAGGATTCTCTCTGTCTCTCCCCACCTCCCTCTCCCCTGCTCATGTGTGCTCATGTGCATGTGCATACAGGTGCTCTTTTTCTCTTTCTCTTTCTCTCTCAAAAAAAGTACAGTTATGATTGTTAGGTATTTAGCATGATTTTATTAAATACATGAAATAGAGTCAGAAGCTGTTTCAAAGATTATAATTATTTGACACCACACAATTATCACATAGTATCTGACAACCAGAAAAAATATATTTTGTTTGTAAACGGTATAGTAAGAGAGCAAAGATGTGCAACTTATTTTCCATAAACAATTTGTAACAGATTTTTCTAACATATATTTGGTAAACATGTCTTGTATATGATGCAAGATAGAAAAATTAAGAATCAGAGTATCCTATATTGATAAAAAGTGTTCATCAAGAATTATTAGTGAGAGAAATGCATTGAGTATGAAATGAAGTGTTTATCAAGATTGTGTAAGATGAAAACAGAGAAAAGTGGGAATGTGACCCTACAGAGCCTTGAAACCACGTCAGAAAGTTTCATATTTTCCTTAAGAGCAGAGGAAAGTCACTGGGCAGGAGTTTGGCATAATCAGATTTGAATTCAGACAAGTCTCCTCTGTCTGCAGTGTTACAAATAAATTTAAAAGGCATGCAAGTAGAAGAGAGAGGACCACTTAGAAAGGAACTGGCAAATGAGAAATCTGAGAATCAAATCCAAATATATTTACAGCCTGTGAGTTAAAAATTGTTTTTGCCTTTTTAAAAGTTTGAAAGCAAATCAAAAGAAGAATAAAATTTTATGTCAGATGAAAATTATAAGAAGTTTAAATTCTAGTGTCCATAAATAAAGCTTTATTGGAACATATTTGTGCTCATTCATTCGTGTACTGTCGTACTGTCTATGGCTGCTATTGTCACTACAATCTCAGGGTTAGTAGTTGCAACACAAGACACAAAGCTCAAAAAGCCTGAAATATTTATAATTTGGCCTTTTACAGAAAAACTTTACTGACTCCTGATTTCAGCTATTGGTGTGATCCAGGTAATTGCTGATGATCTTACCAAACAAAGAGAAATCAGTGAATCCAATACATATAACTACACCTCCATTTCATAATGCATCAGCATGCCCAATACAATGTGATGTCAAAGATGGCTCCTAAAGTTCTGAGTTTCATGCGTATTTTGACAACATTCACTGAGTGAGTTAATATTGAGAGAGGATCAATGTTGGAGAGAAAGAAGGGAAGAAGGAGCTCAGTTTTGTACATGCTGACTTTCAGGCACCTTTGAGGTTATAAGTAGATGTGTCAAATAGACAGTTGAATAGATAGGAGGCTCAGATGAATGATTCAGGTTGGAGATATAGAGATGTGAGTAAATCAATAGGCCACAGATAGCAGTTAAGCTCATTAATATGGCTGAGGCATCCAGGGGTGAGGGTATAGAATGATGTCAGAAGGCATTCTAACACCAAATATTAATAACACTATTTGTTGTTCAGCCAAAGTAGGATGGGCTTGTAAAAAAGATAAAAAGTAGGGGCAAGGGAGGAAAGAGGAAAACCAGTAGACTATATTATCATGGAAAACAAAGAAAAAAATGTCAAGAAAGGAATGCTCAGTCACATATGTGCTTCCAAGAAGCAAGAAAGATGACTGAAATAGCCCATTTTAGTCCTGCTTTTTATTTTTTGGATAAATATTCGTTTCTTTGTTATCTATGATAAATATTCTGATTAGTTATTAGGCTACATAAATCAATAACAAAAAAACCCAATAGTTTGGATCACAAAGATATTTAAAACTTCAAACAACCAAAATGCAAATACCAAATCAAGGAAAAATTGGGAAAAATACTTGCAAAGCATATGATAAATATTTATAATATAAAATTATTATAAATCAATAAAATGTTGACTACTGCAACAAAAATGGGGCAAAACTGAATAAGCAGTTCAAAAAATTGTGATGCATATGATTGATAAACTTGAAAAAATATACTCAGCAAATAAACATCACATTTCTGTGCCCGTAAGATTGAAAAATAGACCCTGGAAGGTAGTAACTCCTCCTCATCTAGAAAAGGTAACTTCTGGTACCAAAACTGATACTAGTTAAATAACTGTACATTTGGGTTTTATAGATTGACTGAAATTTACAAACAGTGATAACATCGGTTTGAAAAGGGAAAACTTTTTGACTCATGACAGATGCGATTAATATTCAATGTTAAAAGATGAACTTTAGGGAAAGCAAGAATGTCTCTCTTTTTCTTACCAACCAGGATGAATGTACGGGTTTTTACTCTGCAAAATAGAAATTAAGACTTAAATAGAGGCATAAAGTGGAAAGTTAAGAGCACTCAGAGTTAAGAGCACTCTGTGGTTTTCGGCTTATAAATAACATCTCTGTGTACATTTCTTCATAATGAGAGTTATTAAAAATAAATATCAAGTTAACGGTGAAAATTTTTCTACATTTACATTTTTTCTCTGGAATCAAATTTTATGTTGGTCAATATGTTATTTACATTATTTACTATTTTTCAGACCCTCTTCCCATGTACATGGAAATATAAAGGGAATATCAGCAATGACATTTAAATTGTGTTATCTTTATTAATAGAAGTTTATGCTATTTTAGTAATGTCAGGATGATGAATAGCATGTAATTCAGAGAAGATGGCTTGGAGCAGATATACAGAATTTACATAGGATGGGTTCATCTGGCAATAAATCAAATAAAAACTTCAGTTTTATGGTCTAATGTTTCAAGAAGCTAGTCCTAATTTACAATTTATTTGCATGATTTGAACATTGTGAACCTTTCATTTAAAATTACATTATGTCATTTTAACATAAATGACCATTACTTTTGTATTATTAAGGGTTTAAGGTTTTCTAATGTATAATGCTGAAAGGTACCTTTGACATTGAGATAAATGCACAAAAGAAAGAGTTGGCTCTAATTCCAGTATCTTATTTCTCTCCCTATTCATTCACTACTTTTAAACACACTTCAGATATTTGATACATTTCTTTGAAAGCATGTTTAAGTATTATTTACCTACACATGTCCAATACAATTAGTGAAATCAAAATCCCAATGGTACTTGGTTACCGTCCCCTTATTCCTTTATATTTTCCTACAATACATAGCATAGTTCAGTTGCTTTCAATCCTGGCTGAGCATCAAAATGATCTGTGAAGCTTTTAAAAATCAAGTGAATGAGGCCAGCATCCCCGCCCATTTCCACTAAGTCTCCAGTTGAGTCTGAGTCTCCTGGGGAGGGTTCTGTCATTTTTATTTTGGAAAGTCTTCACAGATGATAGTGAAGTGAAATAATTTTATTTAGGTAATAAATAAAATCAATCAATCAATCAATCAATCTCCTTTTGAGTTACCTCATAAAAGGAGAACTTATTTTAAGGATGCAGACATCTCTCACAGAACCAAGCAAGGACTTGGCTAGGACCCAGGGATGGGCCAGAGCGAGGGCCTGGGAGCATGAAAGGGTGCTCTACAGAGGCTTCTCTTACAGTCTGTTTTCTGGTACCTTTTCGTCTTTGCACATCAGCTTCATTCATTTCTATCCTCACAGGCAAGCATCTGCTGTTTTGTAAGTTTACTTTTACTCCTTTCAAGAATGTAGATTGATTCTTGAATTTCTTAGTTCTGAAAATAAGTTACTCAGAGGAAGGGTTCATTTTGTGAGTTTGCGGCAGGTTCCCAATCTTAGCCTGGGGCCAGACCGTTCAGTTGTCACTGCTCCCATCAAGATGATGTGAGGGAGCTTGGCAGACCAATCTACCAGGTCCACTGTGAAGGTGTGGCTAGGGTTCAGGATCACTGGATAATTTGTTTAAACAACAAACATTTACAAGCTCACAACAGGTGTCCCACTGGGCTGGGAATACACAGTTAAACAGGATAGGTATGATTCCTGCTTAATAAGATGATGAAAATATTCTGTTTAATTCCTGGTGATGTTTAGAAAATCATGTTCGATTATAGACTGAGTGAAGAAGTAGTGAAACCAGATGTTGAGAAGGGATGATTTGGGTGTTTGAAAGGCTAGAAGGCTAGAATTCCTTTGAAAGGAATACAGTAAACTTATACTGTTTTATTTTACTGTCAGAGTAGATAGAGACAGTGGTGTGTGTGTGTGTGTGTGTGTGTGTGTGGTGGTATATGCCTGCAAGGGCCTTTAAACTATCCCTTTGTTGATATTATGTTTGGATGGACAGGCATTACTTACTTAGACTGTGTGTTGGAGGTGGATGTGAGGATTATCAAGGGCTTTTCTAACACATCTATGAAAGGTTCCATCTAATACAAGTGGAAATAACTACCTTTCCCTGTAGTTGGGAGATTCATACCATTAAATTAATGTAGTTTAATATGGTACAATAAGTATGCTAATTCCTATAAAAATAGGTTTGACTTATGACTGTATTTTATTTTCTACTATTTGGTAGGACTATCTAGAGTTCTATCATAGTAAATGGTTCAAGCAACCCACTCATCTTGCTCCTTTCATAGTCAGAGCAATAGCAGCATCAGAATATGAACTTACACAGCCTCAGATATCTAGAGAATTCATAAATGCATTATCAACTAAATAAGATCACAGACAACAGAAAAAATACATTAAAAAGTAGTTTTTATGAATACTGTAAAAATTAATGATGTATATTCTGTTATTTTATTTTTTTAAAATGTTAATTTATTATTGAGAGAGAAAAAGAGAGAGAGAGAGAGATTGTGAACGGGAGAGGGGTAGAGTTCCCAAGCTGGCTCTGTATTGTTAACGCACAGCCTGACACCAGACTCCAACACACGAACTGTGAGATCATGACATGAGCCCAAGTCAAGTCAGAAGCTTAACTGATTGAGTCACCCAGGCACCCTTACAGTTTTTATTCTTAAAAAACTATCATAAACTGAAATAATTCTTTATGACTACCAGGTGTCTTTGAGATTTAAGGTTAAAATAAAGGATTGGGAATATAAGTACAGAAAATCCTCTTTTGTATAGATATTTGTCTCCTTCTCTGTATCCAAGAAACATCTTGAATTATTGTAGTTAGGGTAAGTCAGTAAATACTGTCCCAAAACACTGAATAAAATGAAATGCTTTATCCAAGTATATGATGGAATAACTTCTCTGGTGAAATGACATTGCAAATGGACCACAGAACTATGTATGTTTTTTCATAAAGGAAAAAGCACGAACATATGATAAATTTTGCTGAATACAATTGTCATTCTTGGTATCATGAAACTATAATGGAACAGGAAACTTTATCACATGTAAAAATACATCATTTAATAGAGAGAAAAGGGGCCAAGCACTGTGTGTTAGTTGGCCACCTTGGCCCAGCTTCTAGAACTAGAGTTTATAGGGGGCCGGCCATATGATATTCCAAGTAGATGTGTAATTTCTGAAATATTAGAGTCACAATGTGGTATAATTATATTTGTAGATGTGAAATCTTAGTTTTCCATATTTCAACAATATTTTAGTTTCTTACCCTTTTATTTCCTTTGCAATATTTAACCTACTGTCCTTTCGATTTGGAATGATAGAACTTTATTAAGTGGCTTTATTTATTAGTGTGTTATAAGTTATGAACCAAGAGACCAGAATAAAAAGATAATGATCACTGGAAATTTCACAAAGTAGATACATTGTAGGTAGAAAAGTGAACTAATTCTGTGGCTACTTTCTATAAATTGTGAGAATTAATAAAACAAAAGTTAGATGTTACACGTTATTCTTCCAGAATTTTATCCTTGATACAACAGTCATAAAGGTGTCTATATATAATATAAAATCTGCAGTTTAGCAATATTCCTATACAGAGCATATTAATACCCCATTACATATCCAGATTGCCATTTTAAACAGTATTTTTACAGGACATAATTTGTAGTTTTGACTGTTTCATGATATTATGCACTCATATCAGCTTTTTAAAAAACAGAACATTTCTAACTACAAGGATATGATGTCCCTTTTATTTTATTTTTTTTTACCAATTGGAAACAATTTTGCTTTATTTCCCTCATTGGACATCCTCCAATGTCCTTAACTTTGATGTGCTTCCAATTTTCTTGGCATGCTGGGAACGCTAAAGCCAAGCTTTTTATCACTTTGATATGTATCTTGGGTTCCTGTGGCTCAAAAAAATTTCCCATGAAATCAAAATGTCACAATAAGATTAGTTAAAATTACAAGGCTTTATTTTAAGGCAACTCATTTTCATCAAAGCCTTCTGCAACTTTTTTTTTTTTTTTACATTTTCTATTTCTCTCTACTGAAGCATAATAGAAACCTTGTCATTTATATGTACGGATTTCAAATTAACCTATGTTATATTTCTGTGAAAAAAATTATTACCTTTCAGAGGCTTTTTACACTTTCCACTTTCTTAATTTTCTTTTCATTTTGTAAAGTGCCTTTTTATTTTATTTATTTATTTTTTTTTGTTTCAGTAGGGCAAATGTTTTCTCCCATCCAGTGGGCTGTCTACAGACTTTCTTGACAGTATGCTTTAAAGTGGAAAACTTTAAATTTTTGATAAAGCCCTATTTGCCTATGTTTCTTGTAACTTTTCTTTTTTGGGTTATATCTAAAGTTGTCAGGTCATTACTGGATTCAAAGCCATAAAATTTACTGTTATGGTTTCTTCTATGAGTTTTATATTTTTAGCACTTACATTTAGGTCTCCTATCCTTTTTAACTTTTGTGTATGGAGTGAGAGGAACATCTTAATTCATGGCTAATTGGCCATCTGGGTGGCCAATTGTCACGGATCTATTTAGTGAAAAGCATGTTCTTTACTCACTGAATGGACTTGACATCCTTCTTGAAATCCGTTATCTAAGATGTCCAGTTTTCAAGAAAACAAATTACAATACATGCAAAAAAATGAGGAGGGTGAGGGTAGACTGGGGTCCTGTTTTCCTAGCATGTCACATCTGAGGTTGATCCTCCACCCTATGAGTGGGGACTGGGTGGAAGAAGAGAGCCTTTGACATCTTGGCCACACTCACCTGGGCTTTAGTTTCTGCAACTAATAGGTGACAGAGTAGAGAGATCCTGGCAGCTTGAACCTGTCAGAAAGATACTGTAGTCCATAACTGGGAACTGGAGGGCTAGGTATCCTGTATTCTTGCCTGTGGCCATCTTCAATGGAACTTTCATCATGCCACACTGGGAGGGGTTGGAAGAAGTGGTCATGGTTCAGATATCATAGACTTTATTATTCTTACTGAATTCTAAACAAGTTCATTTTTATTTTTTTTAAAAGTTTTATTTATTTCTGAGAGAGAGAGAGAGAGAATCCCAAGTAGGTTCTGCACTGTTAGTGTGGAGCCTGATGTGGGGCTCACACTCATGAGCTGTGAGATAGTGACCTGAGATGAAATCAGGAGTTGCTCAGTTGCTTAACCGACTGAGCCACCCAAGTGCCCCTGATTTCTAATAAATGTTTGTTATTTGCTGTATGCCCGTCAGATAGTTTCCAGAAACTTAATCTTAAAAAAATATTTTCCACCAGTTATGCTTATTTTGCTTAGGAATGTTTCCATTGAGCCTTTCACATTGCCATTCCAGAAGTAAATTTTTTTTTAGCAAGTAAATATTATTTATTTATTTATTTATTACAAATAGTTTATTGTCAAGTTGGTTTCCATATAACACCCAGTGNAGAAATAAAATTTCCCCTTAATTTATTATAGAGTTGTATCCATAGGGTCTTAGGAAGATTTCTTCTCTCCTAGGCATCAGATTGCCAGGGCTCTGCAGCAGCTGTTTTGGAACTCAGGACTTGTCTCCACCAACAATCTTAGTTATTTTCCAGTAAGTAAGAGTTAACAGATATGTGATATTTAAAGACACATATAAAATGGCAAGGACAAAACAAATAAGTAAAAAAATCTAGTAGGCATTAAAAAAAGATAGCTGTTGTATATCTCAGAGTCACTCAGGAAGTCACTGAATAAACTGGAGTGATTCATGAAAGTACTGAAGGAAGAGTTAGGTTTCTGCTTCATTAGGCAAGCAGGGAAGGCTTCTCTGTGTGTCACTTAGTGTTTGCATGCTCACTAGTAAAAGTTTGTGGAAAATTAAATGGTTTGGTAGTATCCACTAAAATTTAAATGCATTTCCTAAGATCCAGCAGTTTCTCTCCTTATACATGCTCAGCTGGAAAGCATACATATGTTTATCAAAAGCAGTATACTAGAATATATACTTAAGTTTTATTTCCATTGCTAAAAGTTAGAACCCACCTAAATTTGCATCACAATAGGATGGAAAAAATAAACAGTTGAGAACTGCATGAATCATATCAATAAGCCTTAGAAATCTAATGTTGAGGAAAAGATGCCAGGTACAAAAGAATACTGTGAGGGTTAAGTTTTTGTTAACTTATCTGGCCATCTATTATCTATCTATCTATTTATCATCTCTTATTGGTTTATCTAGAGACTCCTGAATAATACAGTTATATTGAATTGGCTCCATTTACATAAAATTTTAAAGCAGAATAAAGTAGTCTGTGATGTTTGAATTAAAGAAGATGGGTGCAGAGATGGGGGGTAGTGAATAGGAGGGAGCATGAGAGGAACTTTTGGTCCACTGGTCATGTTGATTTTTATCTAGGTGCTGATGACACAAGTATGCTCAACTTGTGAAAAATAATTTCACTTGAACATTTCTTACATAAGTACTTTTCTGTGTATATATTTTGCTTCAATAAAAAGTTAAAATAACTTTTTAAAAGGTCATAGAAGAATAAGACAAGATAAGAGCATTACTGATTTAATGAGAATTGGGACTCTCCATCAGTAAAGATCCTTAATCACATGACATACAGGTTAACAAACAAACCAACCTGTAATATCTCATGGAATTTATAAATATCAAGTATGATCTTACAACAAGTTATAAAACAAGAATTATATGTTTTTGCTTATTTGGCTATATTAATTATTTTCCTATTTTGCTAACATTTTGTATAAAATTCATTGTTGGTAGATAAATTTAAAATACAATCTTAAATTCTAGAATATCCAAGTGGACCAAAAAAGGAATTAATACCATCCAGAGTTGAATACAATAACTAATGAGAATTTGTTTCCTCTTTGTGGGGAAAGGACAATCTTATCTTCATTTGTAGGATCTATGGTTGCACCTTGCTACATAGAAAAATAATACTATTCTTATTGTTGTCAAATATAAACTTAAATATGAGTGATGTCTTATTTGATTCGGGCTGTGATAACAGAATACAAAAAATTAGATGACCTATAAAAAACAGAACTTTATTTCTTATAGGTCTGGAGGCTGGGATGACCAAGATCAAGGCACAGAAAGTTACTGCTGTGTTCTCACATGGTGGAAAGGGCCAGGGATCTCTCTAAAGTTTCTTTTATAAGAAACCATTCCATTCATGTGTGTCCCACCCTCATGACCTAATCACCTGCCAAAGGTCCCACCTCCAAATACTAACACATTTGAGATTAGGTTTTAGTGTATGAGTTTTAGGGGAACACAGTTTATTGCAAATAGGAAGACATGTGTGGATGTTGAGTTGTGAAAGGGGTACGGAGTAACATCTAGTGTTTTTAGGCTCACCTTTCCACACTGGCACAACTACATTGTCTTCTTCACTGGAGCTAGAAGCCTGAAAATTATGCTTTCCAGAGTTGCTTATTACTTAACTTCCAGTTGGCTTTTGCCAGTGAGAAAGTACAGATGAAAGATTGAAAGACAGAAAGGAGGCAGGAGCTATTTATATTCTGCTTCTACTGGTGATTGCCAGCAGTAGCAGCAGCAGGTGACAAAATAAGATCTATGGTCCCTGAGGATTAGGGATAATTCAATAGCATAAATAAGACTGGGGGCTTCTGAATTGGCAGCATTCCAGTTTTAAATGCGGCAGGAGCAAAGGCATCGCTTCTGGCATTTCAGTGACACTGTCAGGTTCATTACTTCCAGCCTGAAGGAGGAAGCAGCTTCTAGATCTTTCTTTCCTTTTTGCTCTCCATTTCCTCAAACATTTTCTTCTTTTCACTTTTCTTGTTCTACTCCCTTATCCAATTCCCTGCAATATATCTTCTTGCTTGAAATATCTAGAGAAGTTTCTCTATTCTTGATAGGATAATAAACAATTCAACAAGGAACCATTAATTCTGAGGAAGAAGCAAAAACAGAAGCTAGCACTTATGGAGACTGTGTGCACATTGCAAATAATCTAGATGAATGAGTTGTAAAAAACAAATGTGGTCTTTGAGTAGAGTTATATAAGGGGTTATGTTTTCTCCAGAGATAAATGTTTATTTTGTGGAATGTAGGTTGTATTTCCTGTTGCTGCCCAAGTCAGGTAGTTTAATGGTTTAACTACACAAGATAATCTGATTATCTTAAATAAAAAATTCTCTAGACCTGGCATCAGTACTCTTCGTGTTTATTTTTGATGGAATAGCCCCTTGGTTTTAATGAGCCACTTGCTCAGGAACCAGGAAACAAAGCCTTGATATTAATGAGCCATTCTCTAAAGGGCAAGGATGAGAGTAGGAGCTTATATAAGAGAATCTCACCTAAAGCAAGGAGGGTGAACATGGATTCAGAGAACAAAATAATTCTGTAGTGCAAAAGAAGTCAGGAGAGGAGAGAAAGCTGTACAAAGTACATTGGACAACAAACCAAAAGCAATGTACAAAGATTAAATAAAAAATGTAAAATACAGTGTTAGAAATGAATTCAAATATATCCATCAACACTTAAATTTTTTTTAATGTTTTGTTTATTTTTGAGAGAGAGAGAGACAGAGACAGAGACAGCGTGAGCAGGGGAGGGTCAGAGAGAGAGGGAGACACAGAATCTGAAACAGCCTCCAGGCTCTGAGCTGGCTGTCAGCACAGAGCCCGGTGCGAGGCTGGAACCCATGAACTGTGAGATCATGAATTGAGCTGAAGTTGGCCGCTTAACTGACTGAGCCACCCAGGCACCCCTATCCATCAATACTTCATTTAAATGGACAAACCCTCCAAATAGATGGTAAAAATTGCCAAATTAGATGAGGAAAAAGATGTGATTTTGCACAATTTAACAAAATCATGCCTGGAGTATAATATAGATAGGAAAGTGGAAAATGAAGGCATGAGATAAATACAAGGAAAAAACTAACCGAAAAGAAGTTTGTACACCTATAGGCTTTTTGAAAAAAACAAACAAGCAAACAAAAAAACAAACATACTGCTACAAAATTTTTTAAAAATCCAGTCTGCTTTTGAAAGATCCAACTTTCCAGGAATACAAAAAAAATCATAAAATAGTATGTACTTTACAATATAAGGAGAAAATAACAACTTTTCAGAAGAGATCTACTAACGGATTCAGATTCAAAATCAATAAGAATATAGAAAATATTAAGAACACTTTGAAATCATCCAGTGTATGCATATTATGCACATATTTATTCCTATTTTTCTGTATCTGTCTCTGCATCCATATCTACATTGACCTACCATCGATGGATCTATATGTATCCCTATGTATCTATATATCTAGCATCTGTCTATCTTTATCACCTTATCCTAGAACTAGAGAGGACATATTCTTTCTAAACAAACATGTACCATTTAAAAATTGATTATGTATTGGAACCTAAAATATTATCAAAAAATTTTAGACCAATTTGCTGGCCACAATGTAATTAAGCTACAGTTAAATGAAAAAATAGAACAGAAAATCTCTTTAGGTTTGGAAAGGTAAATTCACACTTCTTTATAACACATGCGCCAAATAATTAATCATGGTGAAAATTATAAATATTTAGTCCTGGATGATAATAAAAATACTTCTTGTGGTATACAGAAAGAGCTATTTAAAGAGAAATGTACAATATTAAATGCTGACATTATAAAAGAAGAAAATCAGGAAATGGATCAGTTAATCATAAGTTCTCTAATATCCACACAAAAATAAATCTGAATAAAGAGTTTGCTTAACTAGATTCCTTCCTCCAGTTATAACAGTTATATAACTAATATGCTCTGTATACAGTTTATTTCTGAAATACAAGAATCTAAAAGAATCATTGCTTTTCTGTCTTATTTTTGAAATAGGAAAGATTTATAAAACAGAAAATAGAATATTAAAAATAGATAATTTTACTGATAGAATTTCTTTCTTCATTACTGTAAGTTTGTATAATTTCAAAAATGTTATTTTTTTAGAAGAAAAGAGAACAACCTAGAATTTAGCACTTAGTTTTTCATCCAAGTAGCTAAAGTAGTATATTTCTTTTGCTGCCGAAATATTTAACAAATGAGAGATTAAAATATGCTATTCTTTTCTGAATTGCTTATAAAAAATCATCTCTAAAATGTATAATTAAACATGACTCTTTTTCTACTGAATCACTTTTAAAATTTATTTGTTAAAATTATTTATCCTGTGTAAAGTCAATCAAGAAAAGATAATTTCCTTCAGTATGAAGACAAGTGATAGTCTCTTCCTCATTCATACATGAAAGATGGTAGTATAAAAATCTATTTTATCTCTGAGATCTTCTCAAGCTTGGTTAGACTACTTAATTTACTAAGTGATGGTATATAATTTCATTATACCAAAATTTATTACTTTAGTAATGATATTTTATTCTCAATACACATGTATTTGTCAGTGTCAAAAATAGACTTAAGGGAAATTAAGGTAAGCCTTTTGAAATCGTGGTATATTTATAAACAGTAGATTAAATGGAAATAATGAAGTCTGTATTGTTTCTGATCCATCAGTTCAATGACAAATAGAATATAAAGACAGCTGTGCTTAGTATACAGCATAAAGTATACATTAACCAATTTTGTGTGACAATTATTTTGGGACCAAGGCCCTTTTTGTCATATCTTTTAAAAGAAATTTGTATTTAAATTTTTAAAAAATGTTTTATTTATTTCTGAGAGAGAGTGAGAGACACCGTGAGCAGGGGAGGGTCAGAGAGAGAGAGAGAGAGGGAGATATAGAATCTGAAACAGACTCCAGGCTCTGAGCTGGCAGTCATCACAGAGTCCGACGTGGGACTCGAATCCACGAACCGTGAGATCATGATCTGAGCCTAAGTCGGACGCTTAACCGACTGAGCAACCGAGGTGCCCCAAGAAATTTGTATTTAAACCTATTTATTTTTTCTTAATTAAGAAAACAATTTCTGAAAAACAATTCCTCAGAGCATAATAAGTACCTTTTAATAATTCACATATCAGCCATTATTTATTTGAATAAGCTTTAATACATTCCTGAAGACTGACACTTTTCCTTTTAAGTAGCTCACTTTTTGCTACTCCCTAATATTACACATCACAAATCTCTTTAATGGTCTTTTATAGTGTCTCTTCAAACATATTTGGCTTCTTGCAAGTTAAAAAAAATCCCTTTTATTCATTGCACTTTTGTTGCAAAACCTCACTTTGTTTAAACTCAACAATTCATTTACACTGAGATTACCAACATGCAACAGAACATGATTACAGAAAAACACATTATGCTTACTGGTAGCACTTTAAATTTAATGCTATGAATAAGTGGCAGAGGCAATCCTACTAGATATTCTTACTTTATTTTGTTCCTATTCTCCAAGAGTTTCTCACATACATTCACGCCTTCCCACAAACCTCTAGTGACTATCTTGCTTTATTCATTCTCAACCAATGACTCTGCTTTCTGCTTTATATTGAATTAAAAAATAATAAAAGTGAACTATTTTTTCTTACAACAAAATCTATTCTGTATTCATGGGAACTCACATATATTGCTGAGGTAGCCTCCAAAGATGGCCCCCAATGATTCCAACTTGGGTCATTACATTTACTTGTTGTAGTCCCTGCCTAATTGTATCTGAGTTCTTTTGTGTGACCACCAGAATACAAAAAGTTAGTGGCATGTCACTTTAAGATTGGGTTATAGAAATATTGTTAACTTTCTTCTTTCTCTCTCTCTTTTTACACTTGTTCTAGGGGAAGCCAGCTCATGGACAGCCTTATGGAATGACCCATACAGTGAAGAACTGAAGTTCCTTGCCAGCAAAAATGTGAGTGAACTTGAAATGGATCCATTAGGACTGGTCATGTTTTTAGAGATCATATCCATAGCTAACAGCTTGACTGCAACCTTGTAAGAGACACTGAGCTAGAGCAACCCAGGGCAGCATGCTCTCAACACTGCATCTCAGGCACTATATAAGGTAATACGTATTTGGTATTTTATCTACTAAGTCTGAAGGTAATTTTGAGTACTGACTTAACAAAAACCTAATACGTGGGAGTGATTTGAAATCAGGCAGTGAGTGGAATTGGGAAAAGCTATATGGATTTTGAGAATACTATAAATTAAATGATTAAATGCTTTAAACACACTCTTTATGGAATTTTAGATTTTGCCTTGAATATGTTGTTTATAAAATTTTTAATTCTGGGGAGCCTGCTGGTGAAATCTTAAAGTGAGAAAAATATGACTGGATATAGGGAGAAAAGGGATGCTTGTTATGTAGTGGCAGAAAGTTTACCAAGCTTGTTGCCTGTAGTAATGTGCAAATTAGACAATGTGTCCAAATTAACTGGGTAATATAGCTAAAGAAATTTATAACTACAAGGTTGAAAGTCCTCCCCGCCCCCCCACCATTTTTTCTTGCTGATTATAGTAAAATGCAAAGTGAGAAAGATAAGCTAATGGGAGGAACCATTAAGTTAAAAAAAGCTGGGATTTGCTGATTTTGAAGATTATACATTTTTCATATTGCAAAGAAAGTTGAAATTAAGGAATGGTTTCCAAGTAAAGAGCAAATCCAGAGAACTCTTAGGAAAGTATAGTCTAAAGATAAACCATAAGGTATGATTGTAAAAAAAATTTCTTTTTGAGATCCAGCTTACACAAAGACACTATAAATGATTAAGGGTGTTCCTCAGATTCTCTCAATCACAAAATAGTGTTTCTTAAGCTTAAGGTTGTTATTCCTTAGTTATCTCAACAAAAGCCCAAAGAAGAGAGGGAGTTATCTCAAATAGATTTGTATTCTTGGCCTTTGTTTAGCAGAGTGAATTATAATAACATTCACAGACGATCAACAATATTTTTAATCAATTAGATTACCAGAAATACCGCTAGCTTGGCAGGAAAGGATTGAAACACTTGTAGCTTAGATAGAAAAGGAAAGTGTAAAATGAAAAAAGACTTTTGGACCCTTGAACTTTTATAAACAGGAAGCAGGTTGATAAAACCCCAGATGAACACACATGCTATCTTTTCTGTAATGGAAAGGGGGATTGGAATGTAGAAGCAGGAACTTTGTGGGCAAAGCCAGGAGACGTGAACAGTCATTTCCAGACAGGAGTAGAACTGAGTTTTAATCAACTAACTTCCAGTATTTGTTTGGATGAATTTCAGAATTGGTCTGTGCTAATAACCATTGTGTGCCAATTAATTTCATTCTTTGAGAAGGAATGTCCATAGTATTTATTCTCTGCCTGTCTCCACATGGCATGTTGAATGTGTGAAACAGATAGCTTTCTCTTCACACTTAGATAGGATTTGGATGATGAGATTCTAAACTATGGACTGATTTTTATGAGTCTTGGGTTGAGATATTTAGGGGTCTTGGGAAGGTTTTTATGTATTTTGCCTGTGGAAGGGACATGAATTGTTGAAAACCAGAGGGTAGAGGTTAGAAGACAGCCTTTGAGATGGCTTCCTCGTAGCATCCTTCTAGCATTCATGCCTTTATAATCTTCCTCTGTCACCCACGCTTTACAATGGTTGGTCTGTGTGTAATCAATAGAATTATAAAAAAGGAATGATATGTCATTTCTGAGATATATGTATACAAGATAGTATAGCTTCTATCTTTGGTACACTTTTTTTTCTCTTTCTTTAGTATCACTAGTTCTGGGAGAAGCTAAGTCATGATCAGCCCTAGGGAGAGCAGCCTTATGTAGAGCCCTGTGGGAGAGACATGAGTCTCCTATCATCAGCTACATGAGTGTACTTGGATTAGATCCTCCAACCCTGATTATATTTTCCAGTCCTAATTGTATGCTTATCTGACAGCTTGAAACCAACTTCATTGAAGAATCTGCTTCAGAAATACATAGTTAAGTTATGCCCATATACTTGATCTTTGGAAACCATGTGAGATACTATAGTTTTGTTATTTTAGCTAGTAACTTCTGGGGTGATTTATTATGCAACCATGGATAATAAATATACCTGACTTTCCTCTTGTTTAGCTTAAATTCTATTAGTGGTTTCAAATATTTATTTCCATGTTGAATTGCAGAGTATGCTAGAAAAGATGTTTGTGGTCATCAAAATCTCAGTATTTTGGTTGTTATGATTTCTGTTCACCAAATATTTATAGCTTTCCTTCTCTAGGTGGCATGGTATTATTGTATTTTTTAGTCTCTTTTATTTTCATTGAATCAGATGATTATACCTGGGCAATTAGTTATGAACAGAAATGATGTTCATCATTTCTTGTTTTGAGAGTTTATTTGTCTTCCAGAGTTCTCTCTATCACTCTATCTCTTTCTCCCTCTGTCTCTCTCTCATTTAAATGGCAACCAGCAATATTTCAGATATTCCAGATGGATTTTACTCAATCAGGCTGAGTCCTGGAGGGACGGAAATGTAGAGCCTAGCTCACAGCCTAACAATGTTGATAATGTAGTAGGAGAAGAAATAAACTTTTGTTGCACTTACTTACTGACATTAGGACATTGTCACTGCAGGATAACCTGGGTGTTTCTGACAGAGGCAAGCATCATGTAAGCCAACAAAGAGTGGAAGAATTATAAACACTGCAAACTGGGGAGTAGCTCTTGAGGTGTTAGTCCATTTCACCAAATATCATGACATAAAACTAATGATCTAATGAGTATATGGCAATATTTAAAAGCATATAAGCAAAATGTTATATTCATAGAACAGAATATTTAGTTGATTCTGATTTTTTAAAAACATGCAAATTGTATATGTTTAATTCTATTTGATTATTGTCTACTTTCTAGACACACAGTACAGTGGCCTCTCTAACAGTTGTGTGGGTACCACAAAGCTACGTCTTACCAAAAAACTGTGAGAGAAGGTGAATTTGAGCTGTAGTATTTTATAGATGGTGATATTCATCTTTCTTTGTTCTTATTGCTACCATAAGTAGTGGAGTTCTTACCGATTGAGCTTTATTAACTTTACCCTAGTTGTGAAGAGTCTCTAACCCATACAAATGGACATGTGATCTGATTAAAAAGTAAAACTTTAAAAAATAACTTTATGAATCTTTACTATTTCAGCATAACCTAGTACATCCAGACTGATGCTGACTTTGGTCCTGAAGTAGGAGTGCTGCACCAACAAACCCCTAAAATGTGACATTTGTTTATTTGGTGAAATGAAGGCTGGAAAATTGATGATCTATGATATGTAATGGCAAATATTTGGTAAAACTCTGCTCTGAAGTCACTCGGGAGGCAGACTTGTAAATCAAGGGCAGGGTTTCTCTAATCCCAGTACTGTTGACTTTTAGGGGATATATAATTCTTTTTTTCAGGGGTTGTCATTTGCATCACAGTATGTTTAGCAGAAAACCTGGGCTCTACCCACTTAGATGCTAGTATCACTCTTCCAGACATGAAACCCAAAAATGTCTCCAGACATTGTCAAATACACACCAGAGAGTGAAATTGCCCTGGGTTGAGAACAACTGCTATAGGGGAAGAGATCAGAAAAGATGAAGTTAACCGGACAGATTGATAATAATTGGTTGTCTTTACCCTGCTATTATGAGCAGGAGATCAGCTCAGGAATTGACTGTGATATAAGAATATATGTTTTTCTTTCTGGAGAAGCAAAATATGAAGACCTGAAGTGTTGGAAAGGCAACAATTTATCATAGGCAAACATCAATCTACATGTGGAAATAGTTACATCCAGAGTTATTTTTAAGATAAATTTCTCATTTTTTTGGTATTTCTTTACATTCCAGTCTATGCCCCTATACACTGATTTTTTGTTTTGTTTTTAATTTTAAAGTCCATACTTAATTTACATGCCCTTAGTTTTTACCTAATGTCCTTTTTCTGCTCCAGGATTCCATCAAGGATTTCACCTTACATTTAATTGTCATGCCTTCTTAGGATTCTCTTTTTTATGACATTGTCTCTGACATTCTTTGTTTTTGATGGTATTGACAGTTTTACTAATGTTCCTTTATTAAGATTTGTCTGATGTTTTCAGATGATTAAATCAGGGTTTTAGGTTTTGGAGAAGAATACCATAGAAGTGAAACACTGTTCTCATCACATGATTTCAAGAGTATATATCATCAGAAGGATTAATACTGTTGATGTTGATCTTCATTACCTGGCTGAGTTAGTGTTTTCTTCACTGTTGAGTTACTCAGTTTTCCACTCACTTTCCATACTGTGATCATGGGAAGGAAGTCACTCTGCACAGCTCATGCTTTGAGTGGAAAGTTATGGTCAGCCTCTTTGAAGAGGGAGTACCTGCACAACTTATTTAAAATTCTCTTACATGGGAAATTTATCTCATATCCCCCACTTGTTTATTAATTTAATGTTATGCATATCATTATGGAATCATGGATATTTAGTTTATACTTGAAATTATAAACCAATAATTCTTTATTTTCTTGCTCAAAGTGTTTTGGTTTTGGCTATTGGAAGAGTTTTAAATTGGCTCCTGTGTCCCTGTGACATATCCCCCTATCAGTTTTTTTTAAACACTTCTTTATTTCCAACACAACAAGATCTTCTAGGTTCATCTTGAATTTTTTTTTCTCAATCTTAGAATCAGCCATAATGTCCCTATATTATCCTTTTAAGGTCCATGAGATCAATAGTGATAACCCTTCTTTCATTTATTTTGATATTGGTACTTCTATCTGCTCTCTTTTTTCTTGGCTAGCCTCACTAGAGGCTTATCAATTTAATTCATATTATCAAAGAACAACCATTTGTCTTTTTTATTATGTTATTGTTCTTATGTTTTTAATTTTATTGATTACTGGTTTAACTTATGTTATTTCTCTATTTTTGTTTGCTGTAGGCTTAACTTGCTGGTTTTTTCTCTATGTCCTTAAGTAGAAATTTCAGAATATTGAGTTTAGAGCTTCTTTTCTCGTAAACTTAATTCTGTACATTTCCCCGTAAACACTTACAATGTATTCTGCCAATTTTGATAAATTGTATTTTCCTTTAAATTTAGTTAAAAAATTAAATTTCTTATGACACCTCTTCATAGATCTATGTGTAGCTTAAAAGTGTGTTCTTTAATGTTCATATATTTGGGGGAGGGTTCCAGATTTCTTTCTGTTATTGATAATTATTGACTTCTAATGTATTTTCATTGCGACCTGAGAAAATACTTTGCACAATTTTTATCTTTTTCAACTGCTAAAGGAGTATTTTATCGCCTAACATATGGCCTGCTTTGGTAAATGCTCCATGTGAGTTTGAGAAAGATGTGTATTCTTCTGTTGTTTAAAGGAGTATTCTATAAATATCAATGAGATCAAGTTGCTTTATAGTTCTATTCAGGTCATCTATATTCCTACAGATTTTCTGCCTTCTCGATTTATCATTTATTGAAAGAGGTTTGCTGGTGTCCAACCATAACGGTGAATTGTCTGTTTCTCTGTGTAATTCTATTGGTTTTTGTTTCCTGTACTTTGACACTCTATTATTAGATACATACACATTAAGGATTATTATGTCTTTATGGAGAACTGACCTCTTTATCACTATGAAATTCCTCTATTCCTGATACTGTTCTTGTTCTGAAGTCTATTTTGCCTAAAATAAATAGAGCTATTTCAGCTTTATTTTGATTATTATTAGGATGATATCTCTTTCCCCATCCCTTTACTTTTAATCTATCAGAGTCCTGTTGTTTAAAGTAGGTTTCTATAGGGGTGACTAGGTGGCTCTGTAAGTTAAGTGTTCAACTTCAGCTCGGGTCATGATCATGGTTTGTGAGTTTGAGCTCCACGTAGGTCTCTTTGCTGTCAGCACAAAGCCCACCTTGGATTCTCTGTCACCACCTCCCCTCCCCCTTTCTGGCCTTTCCCTCTCTCTGCCCCTCTATCTCCCCACCGGTGTGAATACACACATACACATACTTTCTCTCTGTCTCTCTGTCTCTCACTCTCTCTCTCTCTCTTTCAAAAATAAATATACTAATAAAGTAAGTTTTTACAGATAACATATAGTTAGGTCTTTTAGTCGAGGTCCTTAGATCTCTTTCACCCTGACCATCTCTGTCTTTTCACTGGCGTATTTAGACCATTTACACTTAAAGTGATTATGGATAGAGTTGTATTAATATCTACCATATTTGTAGCTATTTTCTCCTCATTGCAATTCTTCTTTGCTTTTTTTATTCCTTTTCCTCTTCTGCATTTTCTAGTTTTGATTAAGCATTTTATGTAATTCTATTTTTCTCTCTCCCACCTGCCCTAATGTCTGGAAATTACTGGTCAATTTACTTTCTCCATAATTTTATCTTTTCCAGAATCTCACATAGTTGGAATGTATAGTATGTAGTCTCCAGAGTGGTTTCTTTTACTTAGCAATACACATTTAAAGCTTCCCCATGTCTTTTTATAGCTTGATAACTTATTTCTTGTTATTCTATTGAATAGGTTATCACAGTCTGTTTATCCGTACATCTATTGAAGAGCATCTTGGATGCTTCCATGTTTTGGCAATTATGAATAAAGCTGCTACAAATATCTGTATATAGGTTTTTGTCTGTAAATAAGTTTTCAATTCACTTTTGGTAAATAAGGAGCATGATTCCTGCATCACATGGCAAGATTACATTTAATATCTTTAAGAAATTGCCAAAGTGCCTTTCAAGGTATTTATACCATTTGGTATTTCCACCAGCAAGGCATGAGAGTTCTTTTTGCTCTACAACCTCAACAACATTTGGTCTTGTTAGTATTTTGGATTTTAGGATTCTAATAAATGTGCAGTGCTGTCTCATTTTTGTTTTAATTCAGAATTCCTTAATGACATATGATGCAGAGCATCTTTTCATATGTTTATTTGTCATCTGTATATCTTCAAGTGAGGTGTCTGTTGTAAATTTTTCCCACTTTTAAATTGGATTGCATTTTTAATTGTTGACTTTTGAGTAGTCTTCGTTTTTCTTGAATACATGTCCTTTATCAGGTATTTGTTTTGTTAATATTTCCTCTCAATCTGTAGATTGTATTTCTATTCTCTTAACAGTGTCTTTTGCAAAGAGATGTTTAAATTTTAATGAAATCCAATATATAATGTCTTTCATGGGTCATGCTTATTGTTGTATATAAAAACTTTTTGCCAAACTCACAGTCATAGGTTTTCTGCTATGTTACTTTCTGTATCATATATATATATATATATATATGTATATATACATATACACGTATATATATATACACACATATACATATACATATGTATATATAGTATATATATATATATACACTGAGGTCTGTGATCCATTTTGAGTCAATTTTTGTGAAGGGTGTAAGGTCATTGTCTCGATTCTTCTGTTCCACATGAATACCCAGTTATAGCACCATTTATTGAAAAAACTATCCCTTTTCTATTGACATTGCCTTTTTCCTTTTTCAAAGATCAGGTGACTATTTTTGTGTAGGTCGCTTTCTGGGTTATCTATTCCATTCCATTGATTTATTTGTTTGTTCTTTTACCAATACTGCAGTGCTTTGATTATTGTAGCTTTATAGTAAGTCTTGAAATTGTGTAGTGACTGTCTTCTGACTATTCTTTTCTTCAATATTGTGTTGGACCCTGTGGATCTTTTGCCTTTCCATGTAAACTTTAGAATGATTCTGTTGATTTCCACAAACTAACTTGTTGGTGTTTTTATTGTAGATTCATTGACTCTAAGGATCAAGTTGGTAGATTTGTTATTGTCACAATATTATTTCTCTCTGAAAAACTTCTTTTAACATATTTTACAATGCGGATCCACTAGTATCAAATTCCTTTAATTTTTTGTTTGAAAAACTATTTCTTCTTCACTTTCAAAGAGAATTTAATTTGGTCAGAATTCTGGGTTGATTTTTTTTCCTTTCAACACTTTTAACACTTCTTTCTTTCATGGTTTCCAAAGACAAGCATGATCTAGTTCTAATTCTTCTTCTTTTATAGGTAAGGTGTTTTCATTTTGACTTCCTTAAAGGTTCTTTCTTTGTGTTTGGTTTTTTGCAGTTTGCATATAATAGGCTTACCTGTATATATTTCCCCCCCATATTTATCCTACTTGGTGTTCTCCAAACTTCAAGGATCCTTGGTTTGGTGTCTGTCATTATTTTGGAAATTCCCAGTTATTATTCAAATATTTCACTGTAATATTTTATTTTTCTTCTCCTTTTAGTATTCCTATTATATTACATTTTTTTTGTAACTGCCTTTTTATTTCACTCTTTTTTTCCTCATTGTATTTTAATTTGGGGAGTTTATATTGATATATCTTCAAGTTCATTGGTTATTTTCTTAGCCATGCCCAGTCTATTGTTGAGTTCATCAAATGAATTATTTAATTCTGTTACAATATTTTACATTTATACCATTTTTATACATCCTTAGAGTTTTCATCTCTCTCTACTTTGGATAATTTATGTGATCTTTTATGTTTATACTTTTTCTGTTAGCATCAATAATATATTAATCCTAGTTATTTTAAATTTTCTGTCTAATAATTATGAAGGATGCACCATATCTGAATTTGGCTTTACTACTTATTCTCTCTCTTCAGATTGTGTTTTCTCTTGCTTTATTCATTCCTCACAATTTTTTGTTGAAAGTCAGATATGATACATTAGATAATTAGAACTAAGATAAAGGGACCTCAGTGAAATTTTGTTTATTTTTCTGGGGATTGTACTGTGTTTAAAGTCACTGTACCTGTAGTTGCCAGATGTTTTAAAATTTTCCAGTGTCTTTTTTTTTTTTTTCCTTCGTCTTCTCTATTGTCTTTTGGTTTCTCTGAAAACTCATCTTTAAATAGAAATAGCAATGTGCTAACATGATTATGGAGGCTGACAGGCAGGGGACCCAGGAGAGACAGTGGTGTAGTTCTCTTCCGAAGGCCTGCAGGCTCAGCCAATGTTTTACAAAAGCAGGAATAAAATATCTCCCAGCTCAAGACAGTCAGGCTGGCAGAAATTTCTCCTTCCATGCCGGATGTTCAGCCTTTAGGCCTCCAACTAATTGGGGCCTGCCTGCACGATGGAGGGCAATTGGCTTTTACTTTGTCCACATATTCAAATATTACTCTCATCTAGAAACTTCCATACAGACATACTCAAGATGATGTTTGACCAAATTTCTGGGTACCCCATAGTCCTGTCAATTTGCCACATAAAATTATCCATCACAGTCATTGATTGACATGTGTTACTTATCTCTCCTCACCTGAGTGGGAATGTTTATTGTGATTAACATGATTGCATTGAACAATTGATTATTGACTGTGCATGGATCAGATAACTTGCCTTTACAGCTCATAAGACAATGAATAAAAAATTGCCACATTTGCCTGCGGTAGAGACTATCACCCTTAAACAAGGGATCTGGACACTGCACATAATTGCATTATTGGAATAGTTTTAGGATTACACACTTTGGGTAGGTGTTCAGTGAATAATGTGTAAGGGTAGGGAAGTAACATCATATATGGTCACCAGAAGGCTGAACAATAGTAGACATTACCACAGTTTATCAACATCTGGTTCTTCTCTACTTGGGAGAATTCTGTCACTCTGTTCCCTTGATTAGATGTGACTATATGACTTGCTTTGACCAATAAAATTTGAACATGAGTGATATGTTTAATTTACAGTTTGACCCAATTAACTTAGACTATATAATTGCCATATAAAGAGAAGTGAAAATGAGAGATGGACAGCAGCAATTAAATGGAGTTGTTACAAGGATTAGTGAGATACAGAAGAAAGCTACGCAAATTAATTTCTCTATTAGTAATTAACTAAAAATATAGTGTTCCATGTATTATTCAAAAACTGAAACTTAAAAATAATAATTTTCTCCAACTAATATTTACAGACTTTAATGTCTTAGAGGCTACTTTTAAGGGCCAATTTTTATTTAGACAAAACTAAAAAAATAGACTAAAAATTAAAAAGTAAATAACTAGACTTGGAAATTGCAACACAAATTCTTATCTAAACTTTGATATAGACTTTAGCTCAAATTAAATGTTGATGGATCAGTAGTTTGATAATAAATTATAGCAATAGCTCACCCCAATTTTAAGATCTTCTATAAATAGACTCTTAAGTAGACATAATTTGTAGTTTTTCTATTATTTCCTCAATGAATCAATGTATATCTCAGTTATTAGATGTGTAGTTCTAAGAATAAGCAGTCTCTGAATAATAATTTTTTTTTTGAGTGTTATCAAAGTAGATCAACTTAAAACTTTTTTTCAAGTAATTATTTTGTTCAATTTTCTAGTTCTGTGCTATCAATAATAAAAACATAAGGGGCATCTGGGTGACTCAGTTGGTTAAGCCTTCGACTCTTGATTTCAGCTCAGGTCATGATCTCATGGGTTGTGGGTTTGAGCCCTGCATTAGTCTGTGCTGACAGTTGGGAGCCTGTTTGAGAGTCTCTCTCTCTCTGCTCCTCCCTCTCTCCTTCTCCCTCCTCTCAAAAATAAATAAATATTTTTTAAAAAATAATAAAAAATTTTAAAAATTAAGGTAAATATGTACATGTGTGATATAGATAATTTAAATTTCCTTTTAAATCGCTTTTCATGATTGCTGTCTTTTAGACCTGATAATTTTTCAACAAGGAGTGAGATGTACGCATTTATTTTGTTTGTGTGTGTATGTGCATGTGTATAGTTCTGTGATGACTGGAGTATGGGGTCTGAAATGGATCTCTATTCTATGTCTTTTTCCTTTGTCAATCAATTCTAATGAGAGCACTCCATGGTGACAAAGAGAGAAACAGGACAGAACGTCAGGGCTGGTCTTCCCAGTGCATTGCCACAGTGCCCTCCATGTACTGCTGCTGTATGCCTTCCGAAGATGTCTATCAATCATTTCTCAGTGTTTTCTTGTTACCTTTGTTTTAATTATTTTTAGTTGCAGGTGTTTGTAGACACAGTTTAGCCTCATGGGAGGAAGTCAAAATTCCTAATCTCTCCACTGATGGACAGCGAAGACAAATGGGCAGCTTAGTGACAAATTAGTTTTTTCAGACAGTTTGGACTATAAGATGGCTTGAGCATTTGGTTTTGGAGATTTTGTGTTACAATAGTTACAGTAATGTTATTCACAGAAGCACCAGCCAAACCCTGATTGTTTATTTCTGAACCAGGAGGTGGATGGAGAACATGTTAAGGTCAGTCTGAACCCTGTCCTCAGTCTTAAAACTGATGTACTTTAGTTATTCATGAAACTATGTATTCTTTCTATCCAAGGGAATGACAAATTTAGGATACCAAAGAGCTTCCAGAACTAAGCCTTTCTAAATAAAGGCCAACTCAGTGTGAGGAGGTTGATGGTGACAATGGTCCATTTTGTTGTTTCCTTGATATGGCTTGGTTGAGTCCCATGACTCTTAAACATTCTGGAAAATCAATGCTTTTTATTTTAGCATTCTGTGATCCATACTTTATTATAATTCCCAACGCTGTCTCTCTGATCCCTTTTATGATTTGCCTTGAATTCTGAATACAAATAAACAATGCAGAAAATGTTTTTCTATGACATACTTAGTTTTTAAGATAGACTATGGTTGTTTGAAATTCTGCAAGTTACAGAATATAATAAGTTCTTTTCGGTAGATTGCCATCTCATCTTCATTCTGAATTGAGGAATGTATAAATTTAAGATTGCTCTTTTCCTCATGTAAATTAAATGTGTGCTCCTTTTTATTTTGCATATTTATGCCTTTTGTCTTTTTCTCTTGATTATGTGAACTAGTACTTTATCTGTTCTGAGATCAGCTTGTGTTGTAAACAACCAACACTTGGTTTTATGGATTATTTCTACAATTTTTGTGCCTTCAGTTTATTAATGTTTGCATTTTTCTTCATTAATTCCTTTCATCAAATGCTCTTAGGTTCATTTTATTATTTTTTCTAAATATTCAAATTGACTGTTTCATTAATTTATGCTATTTTTCCTTTTTAGAAATGTAAATATTTAAAACTAAAAATTTTCTTCTGCTGTGCTCATTTGTATTCAAATATATTTCAATAATATTTGCAAGTTGTTTTTAGTTTTTCTTTGAACACATGTAGGAATAACATTTAAAAAATCATTTTAAGTTAGAAAACCTCTGAAATTCTAATAAATTATTGATACTACAGCCCCTATTCTGTCTTATAACATGATAAAATTAGAAAACAACTCAAGAAAAAATATAAGCACAGGTTGAGACATAGGGAGATGCCTTCTCTCTTTCCCTCTCTCTTTCACACACACTAATACAAAACACTAATATAAATTCACTCCAAAAAAGGACTTAAAAGTTAGTAAAATTTTCCAAATATTTATGGCCCAATTGGAACTATCTTTAAATCACTTGAAAAGCAAAGAAATATAAATTTAGTATAAAAAGAAAATAAAATGTTACTTGACATTGTCTATGTTGACTATATGCCTTGTTTCCAATGTTCTGTAGATGTTGAAAAATGATATTGTTGAATATATAAAAATTAATAGTGTCTTTTAATTGTTAGCAAGATAAGGAATGGATGGTAGGAACCAAAGAAGTGTAACACACTTTAATAACTAACATGTTAGTTATTAAAATTGAAAAAATTTGTGTTCAAAGGAAAGGCTATGCAAAGAAATATAAAATGTACATGAAACTATTCTGGAATGGTGATACATTTATTTTTTTTATTTTTTATTTTAGAATGGTGATACATTTAAATTTAAAAGAACAATAATTTTGTACTTAAATATATTGTACTTTTGTACTATAACATTAGGCAAAGAAAATAAATAGTAAATAACTACGTTTAAGAAGCCCACTTAAAAAAATTGAAGTAATGTCATAGAAAGACATAAGTTTTTCACAATGGACTAGGGATATTAAACTAAAAATAATGTAAAATATTAGAGGAGAATGGAACTAGAAAGACAATGGGAATGAGAAGTATTTTAAGAGTTACTGATAGAATTGAGCTATGTAAGTTGATGAGTTTTACAGAGTATCTTAAACATCATTATCCAACAACCTCCAGGCCAATTTAAGCTCATCCATTGCACAAAGAAAAGCAATATGAGGCTTGTTTACCAAAAGATATAAAAAAAAGCAATATAATGAAAACATCTCAGACATTATAAAGCATGAGTAAATATTATAAGAAAAATGAGAAAAAATAAATATGAATTATGAGAAGGGAATATATGAAACTCTTATTTACCCTGGACTTAATAAAGAGTTCTTATTTCTATATCCTAATACCCTTATTTCTATATCCTAGGGACTGACCCTTCAATAAATTACTTTATCTGGCATAGAATTTTTTTTTCTGGATAAACTCAGCATTGGGACAATCATAAAAAAATTCCAAATATAATGTTTCTAACATCTTGGAAAAGTTAAAACTATATACTCTATAAAATAATATCTCACCATATATTTGTATCTCTCCATATGTTTGTTTATATCTATCTATCATCATCATCTATCATCTATGTATCATTACCTAGTTACCTATCTCCATGATGCTATATTTGTGTCTATCCCATCAAGGAAATGAGATAAAATGCATATATCATGTAAATGAAATTTCAAATGTATAAAAGGGTTTATTTTAAAATTTTAATCTAGATTGAGTAGTTTTTGAAGTTAAAGGTACATTTTTATTTCTTACATTTCAATAAAGGGCAGACTAATTTCTAAAAGATAAACTTCATAGTGACTAATTTAATATTCTCCACATGTTTTTGGCTTATGAAATAAAAAATCTAATTTTGGATATCTTTGAAACTATATAATTTTATTTTAAAAATCAACAATGTGTTCTGAATTTAAAAATCCATTGGTAAATATTTTTTTCTATTGGTAAATTTTTAACATGCTTTTTCTTTATTTTATTTTATTTCACTTTAATTCAGTACAATTAACATACATGTTACATTAGTTTCAGATGTACAATGTAGTGATTCAAGTATTGTGTACATTATTCAGTGCTCATCATGATAAGTGTATTCTTGATCCTCATTACCTATTTCACTCATCCCCCCACCCACCTCCTCTCTGTTAACCACGAGTATATTCTCTATAGCTAAGAGTCTATTTTTTTATTTGTTTCCTTTTTACTTTGTTCATTTGGTTTTTTTCTTAAATTCCACATATGAGTGAAATCATATGGTATCTTTCTTTCTTTTTTTTTTTAATGTCTTATTTATTTCTAGGAGAGAGAGAGAGACAGCGTGAGCAGGGGAGGGTCAGAGAGAGAGGGAATGACAGACTCTGAAACAGGCTCCAGGCTCTGAGCTGGCAGTCAGCACAGAGCCCGACGAGGGGCTTGAACCCACGAACCGCGAGATCATGACCTAAGCGAAAGTCGGACGCTTAACCGACTAAGCCACCCAGGCGCCCTGGTATCTGTCTTTCTGACTGCCTTATTTCACTTAGTGGTATACCCTCCAGATCCATCCATGTTGTTGTAAATGGCAAGATTTCATGCATTTTTTATGGCTGAATCATATTCCATTATATATATACATCACACCTTCTCTATCCATTTATCGATCGATAGATACTTGAGCTACTTCAATAATTTGGTTATTGTAAATAATGCTGACATAAACATAGGAGTGCATGCATCGTTTCGAATTAGAATTTTTCATATTCTTTGGGTAAATATCCAGTGGTAGAATTACTGGATCATATGGTAATTCTATTTAAAAATTTTTAAAATTTTGAGGAACTTCCATACTGTTTTCCACACTGGCTGCACCAGTTTGCATTCCTTTCTACAGTGCAAGAGGGTTCCTTTTTCTCCACATGCTTGCCAACACTTGTTTCTTGTGTTTTTGATTTTAGCCATTCTTTTTTTTTTTTTTAATTTTTTTAATTTATTTTTGAGAGAGAGATAGAGACAGCATGCTCAGGGGAGGGTCAGAGAGAGAGAGGGAGACACAGAATCCGAAGACAAGCTCCAGGCTCTGAGTTAGCTGTCAGCACAGAGCCCGATGTGGGGCTCGAACCCACGAAACGTGAGATCATGACCTGAGCCGAAGTTGGAGGCTTAACCAGCTGAGCCACCCAGGCGCCCCTGATTTTAGCCATTCTGACAGGTGTAAGTTGACATCTCATTGAGGTTTTAATTTGTATTTACCTTATGATAAGTGATATTGAGCACCTTTTGTGTGGCCACCTGTATGTCTTCTTTGTAGAAATGTCTGTTCATGTCTTCTGCCTATTTTTAATTAGATTATTTGTTTTTCTGGTGTTGTGCATGTATGTTCTTTATATATTTTGGATATATTAATCTTATATCAGATACGTCATTTGCAAATACCTTTTCCCATTCAGTAGGTTGTCTTTTTGTTTTGTTGATTGTTTCCTTTGCTGTGCAGAAGATTTTTATTTTGATATAGCCACAATAGTTTATTTTTGCTTTTGTTTCCCTTGCTCTAGAAGACATCTAGAAAAATGTTGTTATGATTGATGTCAGAGAAATTACTGCCTGTGCTTTCTTCTAAAAATTTTATGGTTTCAGGTCTCACATTTAGATCTTTAATTCAGTTTGACTTACTTTTGTGTATGGTATTAAAAACTGGTCCAGTGTCATTCTTTTGCATGTAGTTGTCCAGTTTTACCAGGATCATTTGTTGAAGAGAATGTCTTTTCCCCATTGTATATCCTTGCATCCTTTGTTGAAGATTAATTGACCATATATTGTGAGGTTTTTATCCCCCTGGGTTCTCTAATCTGTTCTGTTGATCAATGTGTCTATTTTTGTGCCAGTACCATACTGTTTTGATTACTACAACTTTGCAGTATTTCTTGAAATCTCAGATTATGACACCAGTTTTTTTCTTTTTTTCAAAATTTCTTTGGCTATTTGGAATCTTTTGTGAAAAATCCATTGATAAATTTTAATATTTGTTGATACCTATAAAAATGCATTTTCAAAGTGCATAGCAGTTGAAGGATACTGAAACAGTTGAACATAAATGGTGAGAAAAGCATGATGGCCTTTATTTCTTTTCCATGTTTAATGCTGCTCTTTAGCAGTTGATCAGCCCTCTGCTTTCTGCATGATGAACAACTAACCTACCCTTTTGGACTTAGAGTCCTCTGTTAGACTCTTATATCTGGTTGGCAGAGAGACAATGTATAGACTATGCCTGCGGTTTTCAGAGGTAAGGCCTGAAAATGTATCACATCCCTTCTGCCCACATTTGTTTGTCAGAATTTAATTACAAAGATACACCTGACTCCACTTTGGAGTGTTAGTACATAATTGTGTGTGTGTGTGTGTATGTGTGTGCATGTGCTGTGACTGGGAGGTGTTCACTGGGTGCTCAGGAGGGAAACAAAGACAGTTATAAACACAGTAGGTGGAACCATATTTTGTAGAGGGATGTTTTCAAAGTTAATACACAAATGATTTTCTTATTTAAAAATTTTAGTTCAGTTAGAAAATGTCCTAGAAGAACACACAGACCTTACAAAAGCTCCCAAATAGAAATAATTTAACAAGAAATGCTTTAGATATATATGAAAAATTAAGGAATAATTAAGATGACCTGAAGAATTACACTCACAGTGTGTTCCTGAAATGACTCAATATTGGAAAGGTACTATCTCTTCCTATTTTATTCTGTAATTTTAATGTATTTCCAATAATGTGTCACTGTGAATTTTTAGTTTGCAGAACTGATTCTAAATTCACATTAAAATAAATAGATAAAGATTCCCAGGAAATTTTATAGAAATAAAAGTTAATGATGAAATCACTGTTTCTATTAAGTATTAAAACTAACTTAAACTTAGCTTAATGAAAATAGATTTATCTAATAATTTTACTCTTAGAAATTTATCCTATAGATAAATACAACATATAAAACTTTTACTGCCATGGGGTGCCTGGATGGCTCAGTTGTTTGGGCATCTGACTTTGGGTTACGTCATGATCTCATGGTTTGTGGGTTTGAGTCCCAGGTCAGGCTCTGTGCTGACAGCTCAGAACCTAGAGACTGCTTTGGATTCTGTGTCTCCCTCTCGCTCTCTGACCCTCTGCTGCTCACATTCTGTTTCTTTCTCTCTCAAAAATAAATGAATAAATATTTAAAAAATCTTTTATTTCTAGTACTTTAATGGGACTGATCCATCAAATTATATTCCCAATCTTTTAGAATAGATTACCATTGTAACCAGCTATTACAAATGTGCTGATAAGCACTTGCTGACATCCTATACTATTTACATTGATTGCAACAGTGTTTATTATAACAAAACTCAGAAAAAAATCTGAATATCTAACAATGCTGAAATTTAAAAAATATGATCTAATAAACAGCTGTGATAAAGAAGTAGCATGGTATAATCTCTATGACAAATTTTTTTCCAGATACAAAAATATATGTACATTATGCTGCTATTTTGTTTTAAAAATACTTTTTATTTTGACATTATTATAGATTCAAAGGTAGTTGCAAAGATAGGATAGAAAGGAGCCATGTACCCTTTACTCAATTTCTCCCAATGGTTGTATCTCACCTAATTATAGTACAATAATATCAAACCCAGGAATTTGACACTGGTACAGTGACATTAGTGTGTATGTAATTTTATCACAGGGGCAGATTTTTATAACCACCACTACAGTCAAGATATAGAACTCTTCGATCACTCCAAAGTTCTCTCTCATGCTATAGTCACCCTCTTACGCCCACACTTATATTCCCTACTAACCCCTCTAAACCTCTAATCTGTTATCTAAATCTATAATATTGACATTTCAGGAGTGTTATATAAATGAAATCATATCATATGTCACTTTTGAGATTGGCTTTTTTTTTTCTCTCATGGTAGAGAGATGGTAGCCTTGAGATTCACCAAAGGTTTTGTACATATCAATAGTCTGTTCCTTCGTATTGCTGAATAGTATTTCCTGGTATGGATGTACTGCAGCGTTTTAACCATTCACTCATTAAGGGACATGTGGTTGTTTACAGTTTTGGGCCACAATTAATTTTTAAAAAGGCCACTAAAAAGAAAGATTGGCAGGTTTCGCTTTTTTTGGTATAAATGCTCAGAAGTATAATTGCTGGGTTGCATGGTAAATGTATGTGATTTTTGTTGTTGTTGTTTTGTTTTGTTTTTTTGTTCTTGTTTTTAGCAACTGCCAAACTTGTTTTTTGAAATGGTTGTACCATTTTATATTTGCACCAGCAATGTATGAGGGATCAGATTCTTTTCATCCTTGCCAGTACTCGGTATCAGTATTTTCATAATAACATTTAACTGAATCATTTAATTAAAATAGGTTACTATTTTTATGATTTAAATATGGTACCTTTTAATTTTAGCTGTTCTAGTAAGTGCGTAGACATGTCATTTTGGTCTTAATGGCTTGTGATATTGAACATCTTTTCATGTACTTATTTACCACCCATATATCTTCATCTGTGAAATGTCTCTCCACATCCTATGCCCATTTTTGAATTAGATTGTTTTTACAGTTAATTTTAGGATTCCTTATGTATTTGTTTATTGGTCCTTTTTTAGATATATATGGTTTTGCAAATATTTTCTCTAAATCTATAGATTTCTTTTTATTCTGTTAAGAAGCTCTTCCATGGTGGTGCCTGGTGTCTCAGTCGGCTAAGCATCCGACTTCAGCTCAGGTCATGATCTCACAGGTCTGTGAGTTCAAGTCCCACATAGGACTCTGTGCTGATGGCTCAGAGCCTGGAGCCTGCTTCCGATTGTGTGTCTCCATGGAACAAAAGTCTTAAAATTGATGAAGTCCAATTTATCAAATTTTTTTTTTTTTACAAATAGTTTATTGTCAAATTAGTTTCCACATAACACCCAGTACTCATCCCCACAAGTGTCCTCCTCCACGCCCATCCCTCCTCCCCCCCACATCCATCAGTCCTCAGTTTTTGTCAGCATTCAAGAGTCTCTCATGGTTTGCCTCTCTCCCTACACTGTTGGTGGGAATGTAAACTGGTACAGCCCCTCTGGAAAACAGTGTGGAGGTTCCTAAGGAAACTATCAAATTTTTTATAAGAGTTCAGCTTTGGGGTAATTTCTAAAACCTGTTCATCAAGTCCTTGGTTTCAGGGATTTTTCTCTTATAAGAGTTTTTTTAGTTTTATGTTTTACATTCGGATATATGATTTAGGGATGCCTGGGTGGCTTAGTCATTGAAGTATCCTACTCTTGATTTTGGCTCAGGTCATGATCTCACAGTTTATGAGTTCGAGCCTTTGTCGGGCTCTTTGCTCACAGTGCAGGGCCTGCTTGGAATTCTCTCTCCCTTTCTCTCTTTGCCCTTCCCCTGCTCACATTCTGTAAAGTAAAGTTAAAAAAAAAATCTATGATTTATTTTGAGTTGATTTTTGCACAGAATGTAAGACCTGTTTTTTTTTTCTCCTGTGGAGTTATTTTTGGATTCTCTATTCTATTCCATTGATCTGCATGCTTATCTCTATGCCAATACCCTGCAGTCTTGATTACAGTGGCAATAATAAAACTTGAAATCTTAGTTATTTCTCCTACTTTTTCAGAATTGTTTTAGCTGTTGTAATTCCTTGGTTTTTCTATATCATATGTATGTCAATTTGGGGAAAATTGTAGACTATGTAGAGTACTATTGTACAGTAGTGGTGAGAGTGGACATTATTTCTGATCTTAGAAGCCATTCAATCTTTTACCATTAAATGTAATGCAACCTTTAGAATTTTTGGAGGTGCTCTTTTTCAAGTTGAATAAATTCTCTTAATTCTAGTTTATGGAACTTTTTATTATGAATGGGTATTGAACTATGTCAGAAGTCTTTTCTGTGTCAATGGATATGATCATGTGACTTCCATTTTAGTTTGTTAATATGATGGATTACATTGATATTTAATTATTGAACCAGTCTGAGAGCCCTGAAATATTCTGTTCATTGTATATAATTCTTTTTATATGTTGCTGAATTCTATTTGATAGAAGTTTATGAAGAATTTTTGCATCTATATTCTGTATTGAATTCATGTTTTTGTCCAATCATTTTTTGGGGTTTAGTATCTGTTTAATGTTGGCTATGTAAGATGAATTGGGAAGTGTTTCCTCCTTTTCTAGTTTTTGGATGAAATTGTGTAGAATTATTAATAATTTGGTATATTTTATAATATATAATAATAGTATGTATTATAATTATAATATAATATATAATAATTAAATAATATAATCAACATTTGTTAATATTCTTCAACTAATCTATCTTGTGCTAGAAATTTCCTTATTGAGGGATTTAAAATAATAATTTACATATGCTTGGCAATTATAAGCTAATAAATATTTCTATTTTTAAATTAAATGACTTGTGAGATTTATACTTTTTGAAGAATTGGTTTATTTCATCTAATTTGTCAAATTTGTGTATGTAGAATTCTTGATAGTATTCCTTTATTATCCTTTTGCTGTCTGCAGAGTCTGAAGTATATCCCTTTTTTTCTTCTTGATATTAGTAATGTGTGTCTTATTTCTATTTACTTTTCCAATTTTTTTACAGGTTCATCAATTTTATTGATACTTCAAAGAAGTCCCTCAATTTTTAAAAATTAATTTGCTGTACTGTTTTCTATTTCAAATTTTATTGATATCTGCTGTAATTAATTTCTTGCTTTTTCTTGATTTGGGTTTATTTCACTTTTTTTTTCTTTTAGGTTCTTGAGGTGAGAGTTTATATAATTGACTTTTTTCTACTCTAACCATTTAGTGTGATAAATTTCACTTCAACACTGCTTCTCATAAGTTTTGATATACTTTATTTTCACTTTCATTTATTCAATATATTGTTTAAGTTTTTTTGATATTTCTTTGAGTTTTCTTTGGTATGTCACTTAGATATTTGGAACGATATTTTGAGAATATGCACTATAGTCTGCTCCCTGCCATTTTAAAAGTCTAGAAAACAAACAAAAAATAAAAAATAAAATAAAATTGTAGAAAACAAGTTATTTTTTTTATTAAGACTATTGTCATCATTCAATGGAATCATCTATAAATAAAATGCATATCTTTTTTAATTCTGAGAAGTTACTTTACTATTGTTGTTGATAGGAAGTGTAATACTTGCTTTGCCCAATGTTCTCGTAGAATTCTGCATAGTAAGCATTGAAAGGTTAGATTCAACTGAAGAAACAAAAATAAATTTTAGTTTGTTTCCTTTGGTAACATTTCTATGTAGGCTAGGTCAAGCTTTATTGATATATTCTCTCTATTAGATAACACAAAGGTTTAAACAACAGGAACTTGCCATCATTGCTATTTCTTATCAGAAAGAGAAACAAAATTATTTTCTGCCTGTATCCATGAAATTTTATAAAAATTCAAGGATTACAAATTTGTGCTGAAATGACATGGAGATTGTCTTTTTGTCCATATTACAAAAAAAAAAAGAACAAACATCTCTTCATGATATCAAACTATTAAACCATATATTGATAAATACTACTTTTTCATCAATGAATTATTTATAAAAACCTTTTTTTCCTGTTAAGACTGTATACATTATTCCAATAGTAGCTGTTTAATTGTAGTTAAATCATGATGTCTTTAAGCCAAGAAAAGCTATACCCTAGAGACAGACACATTTAAGCAGCAAAATATAGACTTTGACAGGTCTTGCATGTAGTTATTTCATTATTGTAAATAATTGCTTAATACGATCCATCGTACATACTCAATAAAGACTGATAACATGCTTGATATAGAAGGAAAGATCACATCTAATGAAAATATTAAATGAAGTTTCTTTAATTAAGTTTCCCAGTGCTCATCCTTTTCTTTTAATGAAGCTAGTGAGTGTCTACTTTTCTAATTTAAATTATAGTCTAATGTAATTTACCCACATTCATCTAAAGGATAGTCAAAACACCCAGAATGTTATGTAGGAATACAGTACCCTGAGTGATACAAATATATAAGTACTTTTTTTTAGCCACATAAAATATATGTAAAAAAAACTCCTACATTATTTTCTGCTCAGGCAAAGTGATTTTTATGGAAAGATTTTGTGTTTGTGTTATCAGAAAAAGTGATACTTATATTTGTGGGTTCGCTACTTTTAAAATTATGTGCTGACTCATTTTTATATATAAACTTATTTTCAGAATGGGCTCTTTTGAGTACATAAGCCACTTCATGTTATAATTGCCATGTCAGGAAGGATTTTCTGCCTATATCCCAATTATTGTCAGACAATCCGATGTGAAGTATTGAATTCAGGTAGTATCCAAATATTTACATGTTTTCTGAGATTTTACTATGAACTTAAATTGCTTTAAAAAAACTTAAAAAAGGTAATTATTATTCATAAGGCAAACTAAAATCCCATTTAATAATATCATGTAAAGATGCAGAATTATATAATTACAATAGTAGTGAAAAGATCGTAATACTCATCTATCAGTGCTTGTCAAAATTTTAAAAACCTATAAATACAAATGGTCAGTATATGAACACAAACTGTAATTAGTGAGATTGTTCAAGTCAATACACATCTCCCACTCAGACACAGACACAAAGCACTGATGTGCCAAGCTTATAACTTGTAAGAGCCAAGTGTCAAATGTAATATTGTGATAATTATTGTTATTAAATATAGCTTTGATAAAAAAGTTATACAAATCTGCAATTAAGTAAATCCAGTTTAAAATAACGGTAATAACAACTGGAAACTCATTACTTTCTAATGGTTTGCTACATTTTACTAATATCTCTGTTTTAGAATTTATGTTTGTTGTGTCTTTAAGGTAGGAATACTATATAATGGTGTGTTACTACTAATCTCTTTCCAAGTTCACATTCAATGGTATTGTTTTGATGGCTTGAAATTGGCTGTGATGAGAATATTTACACTACAAATATTGACAAGTAATAGGAATTAGAATTAGGCCCTTTCAGTTTTTTAAGAGAGCTAATTGTTAAATATTTACCAGCTAACCACTGTAACAAACTATATAATAATCTTAACAGGAAAACAAATAGAACAGAAAAATGGACAAAAAGTAAAGAGGTGATTTAGGAAAAAGAAATAAAGAACTGTAAAAGTCAAATGTGACAGAGATTAATAACCTATCTAATTTCAATTCTCTCCTTTTCCCTTAGTGACAAAAACTCAATTTTGTTTAGGGCACTGTCTTTGGCTTTTAGGGCTGCAATAATAAAATACTGCACTAGGTAGCTTATAAACAGCAAAGATTTATTGCTCACATTCTGGAAGCTGGAAGTGTGACATCAGGGTGCCAGCATGGTTGGGAGAAGACCCTCTTCAGCATGCAGACTTCTCGTTATATCCTCCCATGATGGAAGGGACACGGGATCTCTGTGGGATCTCTTTTATAAAGAGTACTACTTCCATTCATGAAAGCTGCACTCTCATGACCTAATTACCTCCTAAAGGCCCGATCTACTAATATCGTCCCCTTTGGGGATTAAGATTTCATAGTATGAATTTTGGGAGGGGCAGAAACATTCAAACTATAACATTCCTCCTCTGGCTCCTCAAAATTCATGTTCTTTTCAAATGAAAATGCATTCATTTCACCCCAGCTGCCCCCAAAGTCTTAACTTGTTTCAGCATCCCCTTAAAAATCTAAAGTCCAAAGTCTCATCTAAATAGTATCTAAATCAGATATGGGTGAGACTCAAGGTATGATTCATTCTGAAGCAAATTCCCCTCCAGGTATAAACCTGTGAAATCAAGTAAGTTATGTGCTTTCAAAATACAACTGTAGGGTAGGCAGAGGACAGAACATAATAGGAGAGGGAGAAGGAGAGATAGGTCACCAGGAAGTCCAAAACTCAACAAGACAGAAAACATTACACCTTAAAGCTTGAGAGTGACTTTTAACTTGAAGTTCTGCTCTCTCAGGTGGAGGTCCTCCTTTCTGGACCTACTGGAGTGGTAGGTTGAAGTGACTGATTAAATCCATGGTTCACACAGATATTGATCTCCTTATCAAAGGATTGCCATACCCTTAGTATTCTCTTTAGAACATTCTTTCCCAGGGCTTCTGAGTGGCTCAGCCAGTTGAGCATCCAACTCTTGGTTTCAGCTCAGGTCATGATTCCATGGTTTATGAATTTGAGCCCTGCTTTGGATTCTACACTGACAATGGGGAGCCCGCTTGGGATTCTCTCTTTCTTTCTCTACCCCTTCCCTGCTCATGTGCTCTCTCTTTCTCTCTCAAAATAATTAATCATTAATTTAAAAAAAAAAAAAGAAACGTTCTTTCTCATTTTTGCAATATGGGTAGGATAAGAATTTTCTAAATTTTAAATTATCGCTTTCCTTTTGATTAACAAAACCTCTTTAAGTCATTTCAGTTCTCACATTTTACTGTGAGTATTCAAGAGAAGTCAACCTTTACTTTCAACACTTTGCCTAGAAATAACCAGCCAGCAATCCTGTTTCACTGCTCACAAGTTCTGCCTTCTGCAAAACACTAAAATATGAACACAATTCCATCAGGTTATTGGACACTTTATAGTAAGGATTATCTTTCCTACAGTTCCAATAACATGTTCCTCATTTCCATCAGAGATCTCATCAGAATGCCCTTGCTGTCTATATATCTAATAACAATATGTTTGCAACCACTTAGATATTCTCTAAGAAAATTGAGCCTTTTTCTACACGTCTCCTCTTCTGGGTATTCATCTGAATCACGTTTAATGGTCCATTCACAGCAATATAGGTTTTGTTTTTTTCTAGCATGCATCTCAAAACTCTTCTATCTTTTGCCCATTATCCAGTTTCAAAGCTGCTTTCACATTTTAAGGTATTTGTTATAGCATCACCACTACTTCTAGGTACCAACATTTGTCTTTGTGTGTCTGGGCTGTTATGACAAAATACCTTACTGGGTAGCTTATAAACAGCAGAAATTTATTGCTCACAGTTCTAGAGGCTAGAAGTCTGAAATCAAGCAGTGATGAACCCACCTGGATGCCTTTCTCAGCTTCCCTTGAAGTTAACCATATTGTCAATCAGGTAAAAGCAGACATGTTTGCCATTTGGAGATAGCTTCACTTTCCTCAGATGCCACTCATGCTTTTATCTTTCTACCTGAATGGGGAACTTGCTGCATAAAGCTATTTATTTCTTGATTTGTGGTGGAAAATAAATTAATCTCTGAATTCCTCATTTGTTTACTTAACTGTACTGCGCGTTCTCTGCTATATGCTGTCGAATTTAAATCTCTAATATACATACATTAACACATAGATGTAGTGAGGTTCAGCTGAAATGCTTAAAGACTTGGAAAAAAAAAGAAGAGAAAATAGTCTTCACCTCTTTTCTTGGCAGAATTAAAAACAAACAGAAAACGCAAGAAACAGCAAGTGTTGGGGAGGAATTGGAGAAATAGGAACCGTCGTGCATTGTTGGTGGGAGTGCAAATTGGTGTAGGCATGGGGAAAACAGTACAGAGGCTTCTCAAAACATTAAAAATGGAACTACTCAATGGTACAGTAATCACACTGCTGAGTATTTTCTCCCAGAATACAAAAACACTAATTCAAAGGAATGCACACACCCTATAATTATTGCCACATTATTTACAATAGCCAAATTATGGAAGCATCTCAAGTGTTCATTGATAGATTAATGGATAAAGAAGAGGTAATGTGGAGGGGCCCCTGGGTGGCTCTGCTCAGGTCATGATCTCGCAGTTCATGGGTTCGAGCCTTGCATCCAACTCTATGTTGACAGCTCAGCGCCTGGAGCCTGCTTCAAATTCTGTGTCTTCCTCTCTCTGCTCCTCCCCTGCTCATGCTCTCTCTCCCTCTCTCTCAAAAATAAAGGTTTAAAAAAAAAAAAAAGGAGAGGTGGTATGGAATATTATTCAGTCATAAAAAGAATGAAATCTTGCCATTTGCAACAACATGGTTGGAGCTGGATAGTATGATGCTAAGTGAAAAAAGCTCATCAGAGAAAGATAATCACTGTATGATTTTACTCATATTGGAATTCAAGAAACAAAGCAAATGAAAAAGAGAAAAAATTAAGAAAGAGACAAACCAAGTAATGGATTTTTAACTATAGAGAACAATTGATGGTTATGGAAGGGGAAGGGGGTTGGAGGATGGGTGAAATAGAAGATGGGGATTAAAGGGGCGCCTGGGTGGTTTAGTCGGTTGGGCGTCCGACTTTCGCTTGGGTCATGATCTCGAGGTTCGTGGGTTCGAGCCCCGCGTCGGGCTCTGTGCTGACAGCCAGTTCAGAGCCTGGAGCCTGTTTTGGAGTCTGTGGCTCCCTCTCTCTCTCTGACCCTCCCCTGCTCACGCTGTCTCTCTCTCTCTTTCTCTCTCTCTTAGAAATAAATAAAACATTAAAAAAAAAGAAGATGGGGATTAAAGAATACACTTATTAAGCAGTGATCAATGTATAGAATTGTTTAATCACTATATTGTACACCTGAAAGCAATATAACACTGCATGTTAACTATATTGGAATTAAAATAAAAAACTTAATAAGGAAAGAATTAACCTACTAAATCTGAAAAAAACAAAATATTTATTGTTTATGAGTATGTATAAAAAGACATATTGTCATAATTCTCATATATTTTTGTACGGATTGTAAATTGGCCAACACTATTTAAAAGTATTTAAGTTGAGGGGCACCTGAGTGGCTTAATCGGTTAAGCATCTGACTTTGGCTCAGGTCATGATCTCACAGTTCGTGGTTTTGAGCCCTGCATCGGGCTCTGTGCTGACTGCCAGCTCAGAGCCTGAAGCCTGTTTCAGATTCTGTATCTCCCTCTCTCTCTGACCCTCCCCTGCTCATGCTCTCTCTCTCTCTCTCTCAGAAATAAATAAAAAAAACATTAAAAATTTTTTAAAAAGTATTTAAGCTGAAAAAATTTAGATTTATAATTTCACTTATGAGAATCTTCAAGCAATATTTGCATGTGCATATTTATTGATTATATATTTTAATAAGTATTTTGTCATAAAAATTGCAATAAAGTGCGTAGAAAAAAATGTTTCATGCATGTAAATATACAATTTGTTGTAAAATAAAACATAACAATAAACTATACCAACACCCTAAAAACAACCAAACATATTTAATATTCATCTGTTAGGCATTATACTAAGAGTTTTACCTGTATTGTCTCACTGAATTTTTATCAGAATCATGAATTAGACAACATCATCTGCATTATATACATTAGGAAATTGGGCTTTTGAAGGATTTACATAATTTTGTTTCAAGTAATTTTGAATTTGAATTTTAGCCAAGTAATTTTGAATTCAGAGCTTATGATTACAAGTCCATTGCTACTGGCTATGTTAGCAAAATTTTAGATAGATTTAAGTAGATAGATAATGTATATATATATTTTTTAAGGAATAAGTCATTTTGCAGTTTCTATAGCTTAATCCAACAATAGAAACTGATAGAGAGATATAGGCAGACAAAATACCTAAAGAGACATTTACAAGAAAAACATGAACTATTAATAATGATTATGCTTTATGGGTGATTTTATTGGAGACTTTCACTTAGAACAATATAGTGGATTGAAATTGTTGGAATTTGTACTTCTACTAATTTATACTTAAAAAACCCACCAAGAATATTAAAGTTCAGTGAAATAGCATAATTACCATAGACATTATGAAAGAATGCACTTATAATAATTTAGGACTTTAATACATTTACTCAGTCATATTCTCTCAGTATTCATATTATTGATGCTGCTATGCAGGGGATATAAGTTTCTACTTTGCTCCTGAAGGTGAAAGGCTTATATTGTCTGCAAAATTGGCATCAAAGTGACAGGAATTATTATATTTATTTCTTCAATTGAACTGTAAGTTTCTTATGGGCATGCTGTTGAACACAAAATATAGAACAAATGAGCAGACCAGATTTTTGTTTATCTTGCTCATGATATTCTTTTTTCTCTTCCTCATATAATTAAAGTACTATTGCTTATTGGTGAAAATTTGGGAAAATATATTTAAAAATTTAAATTCATCATCCTAGAAAAATATTTTTTAAATAATTTTTAATATTTATTTTTGAGAGAAACAGACAGAGTATGAGTGGGGGTGAAGGAGAGAGGGAGGAACAGAGAGAGAAGTAGACACAGAATCTGAGGCAGGCTCCAGGCTCAGAAGAGCTCTCAGAACAGGGCCCAACACGGGGCTCAAACCCATGAACGGTGAGATCATAACCTGAGCTGAAGTCAGATGCTTAACTGACTGACCACCCAGATGCCTCATCATCATCTTAGAAATTGAAAGGATACTATCTTCTTTCCCAGAAATAAAGTTAACATTATGTTTTATTTCCTACTTGTATAAATTAAAAAAAAATTGGGTCCTATCGTATTGCATCCTGATTTTTTTGGTTATTTTTGTCATTTATTTGGTATGCCATTAGAAAATTTTCATGAACATAATCTTAATGTCTGCATGATATCTATTAATGTGATAGAGTTCTAATAATCATTGCTTTTTCAGTGATTTGCCCTTTTAAAAAAGACTTTTTTAATTTGTTTTTTGAGTGTGCACGTGTGCTTATTTTTCTAGATAAGCTCTTTATGTTTAAATTAGTTGGAAGGTTATACCAGTATCTGAGCACCTCATGGTTCAGTCAAGTTAACACAGAAAATTAACCAGGACAGTACTCATTTTTAATGAATGATTACTGTATTATAGTTAGTTGTCTCAGGAATTTACATGTATTAATTTATTCAATACTCATAACAAACCTATTAGTTTTTTTTTTTTTCTATTTTGCAGATGAAGAGCAGGTAAATAATTTGCCTAAGAGCAAAAAGCTGAGAAACGTTGGCATTAAGATTTTAAGTATAGTATCCTGGTGACAGAATAGCAATCCTTATCACAATATAAAAGAGCCTTTCTAGATTGGACAATTTGGATTATAAACAGTTTTTAAAAAATTACCATTTATATCTGGACACTTTCTAGCGTAAAAGGAAGTGCTAACAATTATGCTAAAACTACAGTTATAGACTGGACTGTAACCTGGAGATATGTTCACCTCCATATAAATTCTTAGTAAAAGAGCTATTGCATAACTATATCAGATTATGGGAATATTTGCCCTTCTTTTTACTGCTACTTACAGTAATAGTAAGAATAAAAACTCACATTTGCCACAACATGCAGAGATGACATGGATGACTAAGAAAAATATGAATCAGGAACATTGATTAGTTACAGAAGGACTTGCAGGGGTAAGCAAATAGATAACAGTGATTCACAAGGCTAACAGGTAAAGCAGAGAGCTGGCATTTGTAGAACATGTTAGAAATAGACTCAGCACTGAAGATCAACTGATACAGATTCAATGCTTAAGATGTACTTGAAGTTCTGAACATACAAAGGTTAAGAACTTAATAGCAAGGCATTAAAACAAATAAGTGGAAATCTCATACTGATGATTGGACAAATAAAAGAATGTTAAATTCACAAAAGAGAATCAGTGAAAATGAGCAACATATATAATAGCAGACCAGAAAAAAATACCCTTTTATTGAAAGGCTCCTAGGTTTACTTTTCAGTTGCCTTGTAGAAAATCTTAGATGCTGCTATCAGAACCATGGCCTATAGTTCTTCTAATCCTTTATTCATTTTAGAAATACTGTATTAGTTTTATGTTGTTATACAAATTACCCCCAAATTTTATAGCTTGAAACTATAAACACTGATTACCTCATAATTCCTGTGGGTTGTTAGTTCAGGACAAGCTTAGATAGGTGATTCTGGTTCAAGGTTTCTCATGACTTTGAAGTCAAACTGTGAAGTGGGCCTGTATTCTAATCTAAAGATTAGATTGGACTAATTAGACTAGAATCTGCTTTCAGTCACTTGCAATATTTTTGGCAGACCTCATTTACCTGTGGGCTGTTGGAGTGAGGGCATCAGTTCATCTCTGACCATTGGTCGCTCCATGTGGATCTTTCTGTAGGTCACCTCACAACACAGTGAAGAATAAATGATCTAGAAGGAAGTGAGAAAGAATGAGCTTCAGATATTCATGATCTAATCTCAGAAGTGATGTATTGTCACATATGTTATTTATTAGAAATAAGTCACAGCCCAAAGGGTTAATATCCAAAATCTATAAGGAACTCACCAAACTCCACACCCAAAAAGCAAACAACCCAGTAAAGAATTGGCAGAAGACATGAACAGACACTTCTCCAAAGAGGACATCCAGATGGCCAACAGACACATGAAACGATGCTCAGCATCCCTCCTCATCAGGGAAATACAAATCAAAACCACACTGATATACCACCTCACGCTAGTCAGAGTGGCTAAAATGACCAAATCAGAGAACTCTAGATGCTGGCGAGGATGTGGAGAAATGGGCACCCTCCTACACTGTTGGTGGGAATGTAAACTGGTACAGCCCCTCTGGCAAACAGTATGGAGGTTCCTCAAAAAATTAACAATAGAACTCCCCTATGACCCAGCAATAGCTCTGCTAGGAATTTACCCAAGGGATATAGGAATGCTGATGCATAGGGGCACATGGACCCCAATGTTCATAGCAGCACTCTCAACAATAGCCAAAACATGGAAGGAGCCTAAGTGTCCATCAATGGACGAATGGATCAAGAGGACGTGGTTTATCTATGCGATGGAATACCAAAATGGCAATGAGAAAGAATGAAATCTGGCCATGTGTAGCAACATGGATGGACCTTGAGGGTGTTATGCTTAGTGAAATAAGTCAGGCAGAGAAGGACAAATATCATATGTTTGCACACATAGGAGGATTAGGAGGAACTTAATGGAGGACCAAGGGGGGAGAAGAAGGGGGGAAATGGTGGGGGAGAGGGAGAGAGGCAAACCATGAGAGGCTCTTGAATGATGAGAACAAACTGAGGACTGATGGGTGTGGGGGCGAGGGGGGAGATGGACATGGAGGAGGGCATTTGTGGGGATGAGTATTGGGTGTTATATGGAAACCAATTTGACAATAAACTATTTGAAGAAAAAAAAAAGAAATAAGTCACAGCACATACACAAGAAGAGTCTATACAGAAGATTGAACATTTGGAGGTAGAGATGTTCAGGGGCCAATACAGATGCTGCCCACAATGATTCATATCTTTCCCACATACAGAATACACTCTGTCCCTCCCAAGGCCACTCAAAGTCTTATCCAATTATAGCATCAGCTCAAAGTTCTTAGTCTTGTCCTTTAACTCAGGTTCAGGTATAGATGAGCCTCCTTAAGTGTAGTGTCCTTTAGCACAGCTCTTTCAGAACAATTCTTTTTGATCTGTGAAACTGAACACATGAGTTTTCTGTTCCCCACACCCCTAACATACAATGGTGGGCCAGATATAGGATAACCACTATAGATGTCACTGTTCAAAATAAGGGAAGAGGAGGTTCAGGTGAATCACTGGTCCATAGAATTCTCATGCAGAATAGTGTTGGAAATTGTTTGAAAGGTCTGAAGTCCTGAGAGTAATTCTGCATGGCTCTGAGCTCCACCTTCAGGGCTATTTTGAGTCGTGTTTCCTTTTTCAGGAAATGTAGCATGTGTTCATGGCTGAGCAGTTCTCTTAGCCTATGTCGTGTTTCCCATCTCATTGGATTCTGTCCTCTAATCCCATTCTAATTCTAAGAATCTCCTTGCTTCCCAATCAATGTCCTACTTTAACAAAACAGTTAAGAGTTCAATTTACTTGTTTTGGTTTATAGAAATACTGGATTAGGTTTTGATTTTCAGGAATAAAACTTTCTTTCCGGAAGTCATAGAAGCTTTCACATCTCTTATTGAAGGCAGTGAACCAGGAATTTAAAGCCCCAAGCTCATCATTTCTTTCCTTAAACTCTCCAGCACAGTTAGAAGCAAGGAACGAACCATCTGCATTATTCTGTTTCTTTTTACTAAAATATTCTGTATGAGAAAACGCATAATCACCCAGAACCTTGCCTTTTTGTAGACATTTGATTACAAGCATCTTAGCATGATAATTTGAATAATTGTTTTGCCTTGGAATGTAATGGGCAATCGGTGCCTCCTGTACCATCGGAAGCAGAGTCATTAGTGCTTTTATATCTAATCAGATCAGAGAGCTCATTCCATAATCCCAGAACCAATTCAGAGAGCTCATCCTGAAGAGTCTGTTCCTCTGGAATTATTATCAGTGTCAAACTCTATGCCTCAGTGTTCAATTAGAGAACAGACAGCAGGTAACAGATGTCCCTGCTTGGACCGTTATAATCTCCAACTCTGAGCTTCAAGATCCACACATGTTTCCCAGATTACATCATATGTGTGAGGGTCTTTATGACCTTTTGTTAGGCTCACATCATCAATTCTGACTCTCTTTTCTCTCATGGTCAGTCAGCTAATGATTATAGCAAATGATCCCTGGATCAAGGATACACAGATTCATCTGACAGATTTCCAGAACATTGAACCTTAGGGAAAAGCAAATTGAATTTGGTTTGGTTCCTTGCTCACTCTCATGATCAAGATCTCTTGGCTTCTTGTATAAAATAGGTCTTTCCCCTTAAGATCTCCAGATATTAATAACAATAAAGAGCACAGCTGTGCTATATTGATATTTTTTACACAAAATTTTTACTTTATCTAAATTTGTGTAAACTAAAAGCTTACCAAAGAACAAAGATGTGTTCCAAGGTGACCATCTCTGATTATATGAAGTGGCTGGAGGTTTTTTCAACTTTAGAAAGAACAAAACACTTTATTATATTTAGTGCAGCAGGGGAGGAAAGTATTCCTGCTTCTCTGGTTTTATTATCAAAACTTCCATTAGTTCCTTAAGAGTTTTTATATGATAGCTTTTTGTTATTGTTTAATGTTCTAGAAAATGATATTAGAACCATAATCTGCATCACTTATTATTCTGGATATTCTTAAATTCTGTTGTTATTAATAAATCTTTCCAATTTTATAAACTTGAGTAAAAGTCTACTTTAGATGATGGCATATTAAGAAATCTGTAACCTGACAAACAATAGTGAATATAGTAAGTAAAGCCAAACAGAAGACTTGCTCCAGAAAGATTTCTCAATCTGGCATCCAGAAAAATTTATAAGACCCACTGAGCATCCTTGTACTTGCTAATTAATATGAATACTTTACACATATAATTATATGTAATATCATTGTAGTATTAAATACAATTATAAATGAGTGGTGGCAACAAATTAGAGTAGCGCAAGGGAGTCTCAAATTATGGAACACAATTGATGAGCAACAGGGACCCACAGACATCTGGATTCATGCACATTCCTCTGGCAGGCAAGCTAGAGTTTTCCAACTTAGATTTTAATTGATTTATCTTCCTCCCTAAATTGTGAATATAATCAAACATCAGAGAAAAAATGTTACAAACATCAGAGAAAAAAGGTTGAAAGGGGATTACTGGTTTGTAAACGTGTTTTTAAAACTACTGAATAAAATGGAAAAATGTGGCCCGGGAATCTATGATAGAAGAGTGTGACATTATCTGCCTGGTAATTTTTATGTCATTGTGAGTGAAAAAAAATTAAACAGATGATGGATTGACTTGAGCTCCAATTTAGCCTTTAGTTATAGTTATGGGCAAAATTCACTCTCAAGCAGTGAAGGCGCAGTTGCAGGCCACTGAGCTGCATGATTAGATCTTGATATATAAAACAATAGGTTGCCTTTGTGAAGCTGACTCTGAAAACATCAAGCAAATGCAGTACACTGATATTTTGGTTTCTTTTGATTTCCATGAGATAGTAAACCAATATATTCAGTTATCAAGAAAAAGATTTTCTGGGGCGCCTGGGTGGCTTAGTCGGTTAAGTGTCCGATTTTCGCTTAGGTAATGATCTCGCGGTTCGTGGGTTCGAGCCCCGCGTCGGGCTCTGTGCTGACTGCCAGCTCAGAGCCTGGAGCCTGTTTCGGTCTGTGTCTCCCTTTCTCTCTGACCCTCCCCTGCTCATGCTGTCTTTCTCTCTCTCTCCCCTAAAAATAAATAAAAAATATTTAAAAAAAAAAAGAAAAAGAAAAAGGTTTTCTATCTTTTCATTATTTATGTATTTCCATAGAAATCGAATTATACATGTTTTCTTTGACTAAAGGAGTTTTTTTTTCTCCCTATTCCCCTCAATTTTAAATTTGACTGAGAACTTGAATTTCACATTGAAATATTGGTTAGTTTACATACTACTTTAGAACTATCCAAAACATAGTTTGAACATTTAATAGTTTTTATTGTATTTCTTTCTTTCCATATATTAGGCATTCAATAGTATCAAAAAGTATGAGAATATATTTAAAAAGTGATATAATAGCCAAAAGGCCTGTTTTTCTATGACATTTGTTCTACGGCATTCATGCATAGTCATGTAGGTTCTTGTTTATTATCGAAGTATAATTAACATGCAAGAAAATGAACAAATTGAGTTGTGTATTTGACAAATGATTTTTATCACCCTCACTTTGAGTTTTCTTTTTTCTCTTCTGGAACTAAATATAAATTAAATCTTAAAATATTTTTCATCTGGCTTTGTGCATTGAACAATGTTTTGGGTTTTTTTTGAAAAATTCACCCAGGGTAATATTTATTTTGATTCTTCTATGTTGTTGCACGAAACAGAAGTTTATACTATATATTACTGAGTAAGAAGACAGTGTAAGAATATATCCAAATTTTCATATTCATTCTCCTATCACTGGGCATTTGTGTTGCTTCCGGTTTTTACCTATTTGGAATAAAATTGTTATGAATATTAGTTTAGAAATATTTTTTGATAACATACATTCTCCACTCTTGGGTATATTGCTGTTAGTTGCAATTGCTGGGTAATAGTATAACTATATGTTTAATTGTATAACAGTTTTCCAAAGTAGTTGTACCATTTTACTCTCACCTGGAATATATGAGAAATACAGTTGTTCTACTTTCTTGCCAACATTAGTTATAGCCAGTTCTTTTCATTTTAGTGGCTGTGAGGTTCTATCTCATTGTATACACCGTATTTGTATAAAAATACAAATTTTTAATTTGTGTTTTCTGATTACTAATGACAATTAGTAAACACAAAATGCTAGGCATTCTTCTGAGAAATTTGTTATGTGTTTTATACTCAAAATAAGTATTATGTAGGTTAGGACTGATCATCAAAGAGAGATCTTTCATTTTTTAAAACCTCCATAAGTTGGTATATCAGCTGCAATGTTTCCCACACCCCTTCACAAGTAAACTTTGATCATTTTTCAAAGCAAAGTGCCATGTTTATTGTAGAATGTATGTATTTCTTAGCCATTCAAGATATGTAATCCTCAACTACTGGTTTTATTAGATTCCCATTTGTTTTTTTTCTAATGTGTCACTGAACAAAGTGTTTTTTTTTTAATGTTGTGCCTGTAACCCCAATTACCTATAATCTTTGTGGATTTTGTTATGTCATTTTGCATACGCACAGCCATTTACAGGAACACATATCTCATTATAGCAAAAATGGCCTTATCTTCTTTTCTTGTTGCTTTTAAAAGCTTTTTTTTTTTTCAGTGATTTTACTATGATGCCCTAAGTTTGATTTTCATCTTATATTTCCTGTTTGGTGTTTCCAATTTCTTGTTCTTATAGTATATATAAATTGAAGTTTTTTATTAGTATTAAAAATTCATAACCATCAATGCTTCAAGTATTTCTTCTGCCCATCTCTCCTTCTCCTTTTAGCACTTCATTTATACTTTATGTTGTATTTTTCTACCATATCCTGTGTATTTCTTAATTATCATTCTGTGGTGCTGTTAGTATACTTCTATGTGGCTTCTTTGTTCATTGATTCTCTCTTTAGCTACATCTATTTTCCTGTTAAATCACGGCTGTTTTCTTACTTTCATTATTTGTTTAATTCAATGATTTTTCTATGCAGTTAATCCTCTGGCTCCTGTTTCACATGCAAAAGTTCTCATCTCCATCCTGACTGTTCATACCCTTGTCTTCATGTATTCTGAATGTTAATGCAGAGAAATTTGATGTTGGCCATATTCTTTTTTTCTAAAATATATATGAGTTGATATTTTGGTCTAATAACAAAAAATCTTTAAAATGCACATAATCCCTAAGAATTGTCTTGGTGTTCAACATTCTTGGTTCATTTTCTCTGACACAAAGTATGCCTTTTGTCATCAGATTTTAACCTTTGATTTCAAGAAATGTTTACTGAATTGCCTTACTACTTGTATGTTCTTTACAATTGTTTTGATATTTTTCTTTGGCAACTCCAAGTATTCAGATTTTGTCTGTCTTTTCCCTGCTCATTTATTAATTTCTGACCAATTTTATGTTGATTTCCATTTCAGTTTGCTTAATGATTTGCTTATTTCTATCCTTCATGTTCCCCTATGTTGCTGTTTAGAAGGTCTGTAATCTCTTGTTTTCCTTAAAATTTTGTCTTTATTTCTGTAAATTTAATTTTTTTAAGCAACTAGTTTCTCTATTCTGTTCCATTGATCTCTTTGTCTGTTTTGTGCCAGTATCATCCTGTTTTGATGATTACAGCTTTGTAATACAGCTTGAAGTCCAGAATTGTGATACCTCCTGATTTGCTTTGCTTTGCTTTTTCAACATTACCTTGACTATTCAGGGCCTTTTCTGGTTCCATTCAAATTTTAGGATTGTTTGTTCTAGCTTTGTGAAAAATGGTAGTGTTATTTTGATAGAGATTGCATTGAATGTGTAGATTGCTTTGGGAAGTATAAACTATTTGCTCTTCCAATCTGTTAGGATGGAATGGTTTTCCATTTCTTTGTGTTATATTCAATTTCTTGCATAAGTGTTCTATAGTTTTCAGAGTAGAGCTATTTTACCTCTTTGGTAAGGTTTATTCCTAGGTTATCTTATGGTTTTTGGTGCAATTGTAAATGAGATAGATTCCTTGATTTCTCTTTCTGCTGCTTCATTATTGGTGTATAGAAGTGCAACAGATTTCTGTAAGTTGCTTTTATATCCTGTGTCCTTGCTGAATTCATGTATCAGTTCTATCAAATTTTTTTTGGTGGAGTCTTTTGGGTTTTTTACACAGAGTATAGTGTCATCTGCAAAGTGTGAAAGTTTGACTTCTTACTTGCTGATTTGGATACCTATTATTTATTTTTGTTGTCTGATTACAGAGGCTAGGTCTTCCAGTACTATGTTGAACAACAGTGGTATGAGTGGACTTTGCAGTTACTTAAGAGTTTACTCAGTCTTACATGCTTCTAAGTTCAGTTTTCTATACTAGCTTTTTGTATGAGGGGAGAATGCAAGAAAGTTGTCACATCCTCCCTTCCCAACAATCCTCTTTAAAAATGGTGCCTGTAGGTAGGCAAGCTGCTTTTGGCTTTGTGAACTCAGTTCTGTTCTAAAAATCTTCACTCCCTGCTGCACCAAAATTTCTAGCCCCTCCCTCATAAACTATATCTTTCTCTTTTAGGTGTTTATTCCTCATACTTTATGAAGTTACCACCTTTGTGGCCCTGGGTTATTGCTACACTTTCTCTCTACAGCTTTACATATGCTTACACCCTGTGGAAATGCCACAGAAAGTAAAAGCTCACTTCTCCTTCTGATTTTGGATATATGCCATTAATGGCTTTGTCTTTTTCCATTCTACCCTGTCACTCTTTCAGCTGCTTCTTGAAATCTCCATAGTTTTCTTGAGTTCTGTTTGCTTTAGAATTTGAGGATTTCTTCTTAGTATGTACTGGGTTCAAGTTTAAATGTTTTCATTGTTTCTTTTTTTCTCATTTATCCAACTAAGTCTTGGAAAAATAAGAAATAGATATCCTAGTTAATTTCTTCCTTCCTGGTTACCATGCAATCTCTAATGAGAAACCTATAGGGATGTTTCACATCTCAGCTGCAACAGGCCTGTACTCGTAGAACTTACATTTCCTACAAGATTTTGTTGTTTGGATGCTTTAGAGCCATCCAACTTTTCCTAGACAATTAAATACTCTGCATGACAGCTACATGTGTTTTTATGTCTACTTCTGACATTTTTCACTAACTGGTTTCAAAATATTTTCTATTTGACAGTTATTCATTTATTAACTCTCTCTCTCTCAAAACATGATTATCTAGCTATTTTTGGCTCTGAATCCTTTTAATTTTTACTAAATGAATAGATAGGAAATACAGAATATTAAAATTACTACAAAGTAGATTCTTATCACATTTTCACAATCATTGTGATTTTGAATAAGGATTATTATAACTTAAAATGTTCAACTATTTAATACAAAGGAAAATAGGTGAAAGGATAGTTTGTTTCATATATGTATTTTACTTATTGTTACAGTTCTTGAGAGTCTAATTAATTTGCTTATTATATGATGATGGCTTTCATTTACCATATTTTAGAGGAAAGAACAAAAGGATGAGGATGGCATGTAAATAAATATTTAAAAAGGAAGAAAGAAAAGCCATAAAAGGCATATCCAATAGACAATAGAGATACAGAACTAAAAAGAAATATAAAAAGCTTATCATAACATACATCATGTTCTTCCTGTTTGTGCCAGTCATGCAGTTTTTTTCATTCCTTTGAATGTGTCATAATTCCTTGCCAGAGGACTTTTGTTCACATTGTTTTCTCTGCCTAAAGCATTTTCACCATTTTGTTATGCTTATTCTCCAAACTTCACCTCAAAATTATATCCTTAAGGAAAAATCTCCTGGAGGTTCTCCTGTTTTATGAGCTAATCTTTCCTAACACCATCATTTTATGGCAGTTATCATGTTTGAGGTTTTCTTATTTGTGTAATTGTCAACTGTAGTAGACTCTCAAATTCATGAATACATGAGGTATGTCTTAAATTTGCAGTACTTTCAGCACATTGTATATATTCAGTAAAAAGAGTTGAATTAACAAATAAGGAGAAAAAGACATCTATAAACCAATTCTAGTTTTATATGGCTGCATAATCTTGAAAAATTTTCAAGTCTTCTATTGAGTTTTTGGCTATAAAGATAAATAGCATTTAAACCTGGAAATGCTTTCTTTTTAATTTTGGCAGGTACCAAGAAATGGTTTTGAAGAAGTAATTCCAATGGACTCCTATTACTGTATAAGCTTTCTCTAATAAATATCAGCAATTCTCTGAGGTTTAGATTCCCTGAGAATACTCACGGAAGGATGGAGATATTACAGTTTGGGTTGTGATATGATCTAGATTCCAGGGAAATTTATGGCACAGTGGATGTATGTGGAGGAGAAAATGAGGGCAGTACCAAGCTTATCTTTGATTTTTGAAGTGAAAATATGGTAAGCCCCTCGTAAGTCCTTTTTTAGCCATGGGAGAAAAAGTAAATATTTCAAGAATGGTCTTAGGGTTTGGGACATGTGGTAGGCAAATTATTCTGCCAGGAGTGGGATATTATTTGTGAAAAAGTAGTACAAATCACATAGTCAGAAGGAAAACTTTGTGAAAACATGTGGGTCTAAGTGAACTTTGTTAGGTATCCAAGGCACGTTACGTCTTATTATAATCTGGGGTTCACTTAACAGGGATGTTCCATTTTGGGCTCATTGAAGAAAATAGAGGTTTGGAAATTAGAAAAACAATGATGAGTGCTTATTCTTCTCACCAGATTTAGGTGAATTCTAAGAGATGAGAAGCAAAATTTTACAGCTAAGGGACAGAACACTTTCTCTAGTAAATAATATGTTTGATTTCTCAAGCAGAACTGAAATTTGAAATTTGTCAAACATCTTCAAATTTCTTCTCATAGCAGGGATGAAAAAAGAGATAATTCAATGGTCATTAGGCTGCTTTGACCTCTATGTTTATAGCTAATGGTTAATGAGCATGTGTGCCGTGATTGACTACTACATAATGAAAACTCATTTCAAGAGGTGTTATTTAGTAATAGAAAGTGCACAGCCTTTGAATCAGAACATATGGTCGGATCTAGGCTTTGCCATTTCCTAGTCAGTGGCCTTAGGAAAATCACATAATCAGACTTTCAGTTCATTATCTATAAAATAGGACTGTAAAAGCTTATCTACGAATAGGGTTATTCATATGATAAAAAGTACTGTATAAAATTATAAACTGTGAGCTCTAAAATTACATTATAAATATATAGCAGTGAAAAAGTTAGTTTATGCTTGAGTTAGTACTACATTAGATTGAAATTGGCAACTATTTTGTTCTTGCTTTATTTATTAGTTCTGTACATATATCTCTCTGTAAGAATTTTAAGTTGACAAACTTCTAAAATATTAAGTATATGCTAACAACCCCCTCATATTTTTGCTGCTTTCATTATTTAACATTCTGAGCACTTAAAAACATGGTATCAAATAATTACACCTCTAAAGGCTATAAACCAAATTCCTAATCAAAGGTTTTGTGATATCTAACTAAATTTCTTCCTCCCTGTACCTCACTATCATCCCTTCCCTCTTCATTCTTCCTTTCTTCCTTCTTTTCTTCCTTCCTTCCTTCCTTCTTTCTGTATAATATTTCATATTATATGTATTTCAGTAGAGGAAAACAATGAACTTTTTTTTGCTTTCAAGCACCAGTATTTATGAATAGTTCTACAAATGGGAATATGAATACTTAGTTGTGGAATACCTATGAAGAGAAATGTGAAAAAAAGGAAAATAGGTTAATTTTCCTATTTATGTCATAGCAGTACCATTTGTGAGTCATCATTGACTAATTATAAATTTATTTTTAATAGCTCTATATGTTTCTTTCACAATAACTTATATGCAGAGATTGAAAACTGAATAGTGTAGGATAATATATGTAATAAAGGTTAAATATTTTTTCTATATTCTATATATCATTTCTGACCTTTATATATATTTCTTCTTATCTTATCCTAGAAATAAGTACTTATTAATAGGGAGATGTGGAGAAAATTTTATTTAGCTTTCAGTTAAATAATTTGAATATACTGAGATTTTCAAAATGGTTATTAACAATAAACATCCAATTTAGAGAGGTAAAATTATAACAAATTTTGAAAATTTGGGGAAAAATCATTTCTTTAAAGTAATTTAACATACATTTTGAAAATAGAAAATTCAGATCTGAATGATTAGGTTGTTAAGATTATGATTGGTATGTCTATTACCAGATCCAATTTTTGTTACACAAAATCAGGCACAACATCAGCTGTGATTGTTTGTTTCAGAAAATGACATCTCTGCTATAATTTATGTGGCATTATAGTAGAAAACCACTAGAGTAGAAATCAGAAAACCTATGGTCTGGTCCAAGTTTTGGCACTTTTTAGCTTACATGACCTTCAACACATCAATTGCCTTCCTCAATCTACACTATCTTATCTATAAAATATGAAAAATTAAAACTAAAGTACAGAGATTTTTCAAAATTTAATTATATGATACAAAAACATTTTATTTATTATTTCTATATTTATTAAAAATTTTAATGTTTATTTGTATTTGAATGAGAGAGAGAGACAATGTGAACAGGAGAGGGGCAGAGAGAGTGGGAGATGCTGTCAGCACATAGCCCAATACATAGGTGGAACTCACAAGATCATGACCCTACGCCCAACCAACTGAGTCATCCAGGCACCCCAAAACATTTTTAAAGCATAAGATAATTCAAGGTTACTTTTTTCACCCAAGTGTTCTTTTCTTTGCTCATGTTACCCTTCTAGCTAGCAATGCCTTCTCCATTCTTTCTAAGTGTAAGACATAAACATTGTCTGTGACACTGACTTAAAGGTCTTTAAAGTGATTTTGATATGTATTCTCTACCATTATTGATTTCTTATAATACCAAACTATGAGGGTCATGAAGGAGATGTATCTGTTTTGATCACCATTGTTTGTACCTAGCCTAGTGGAGGGTAGACCTTTAAAGTGTTTATTGATTACATAATGAATAACTGAAACACAATTTAATTGATTGAAATAGTGTGATATTGTAGAAGGAAAAGGTAATTTTCTCAGGGGTAAAGAAAGTTAAGATTACATTTCTCATTGGGTTTGTTTCTGTCTATATAACCTTGAGTATGTCCCTTAAAACTCTGAATTTCTGTTCTTCATCTCTAAAATAAGGGATTTAATTGGCAGATCCTAAAATTTTATTATGTAGTTTTCTTAGACATGTATACATCCTTTAGAAATGATAGTAAAATGATTCAAATACCTTTATAAATTTTTGTTTTACTCCCTAAATATATAATTATACCATTTTTTGAGGGGTAAAAAAAATAAGAATCTTTAATGCCCCTTTAGCAGCTTTCACAAGTCCATCGTTTTTTGGGAATGCTAAATTTTCACCTACTATTTGTCTAACACTGCAATTTTCATAACTTTAAACTCCCACTCCCCACACAGCTTGCTCTCCTGCCCTTATTGCATATTATTCATCCAGTTCAACCTAAGTCTATTTAATTTCAAGCTGGTATGTACCTTGTATATATTCATGAGGGTAATGCTTTTTGAGACATTGGATAAGGAGAAGTAGCCATGGCTATCAGAATAACTGAACTCTGTATTTTGCTCCTAAGGTGTGGCTTCCCTAAAACTGAGCTTCACATTCTCTAAATGAAAGCAATAAACTTGTATATTTTTCCCAACCTCCACCCTCTTTGGGGATAGAAACTTAATTTAGCCAAGACCTAATTTCTGCAATCACTGGCTTTTATCAAATCTGGCTGGACCCTATTATGCTCGGGCAGCATGACCAGCAGCCTTGCATCCATTATGGAGACAGGGCCAAGAAAAAGTCTCATGAATTCCATTCTGGGTTGCTCTGAACTCTTCTTCAAAGTTTTAGAGCCCTCAACCAAGGAAAGCTAAGGAGTTGGAATGCATATGATCTTCTGTTAACTCCAACCATTACCCATACAAAGTGCTGCAATTTACATGGAGTATTAGGGAAACAGTGATAAAGACAAAGTGTGAGCAAAAAGATAGCTTGTGAGCCTGGCCTTTCACTTGAATGATCCTCATATTTTTTTCTCCCAGACTAGTTATTGATGATCCCCCAAATAATGTACTTCCTGACTATTCTTTCTTTTTCTACTTAGCTCAATTGCACATAGAGATAGAATTTATGGTTCCTAGCTCATTTCTTTATTTACCTTTAAGTGGACACAAAATGCTTATGGCTTTTGAGCTTTTGTTGTGTTTTGTTTCATTTTGCTTTAAAATAATTTTTAAAATCAATATATATCAGAATGCAAAATGAAAGCAAATCTCAAGATACAACACTTCTCCTGAAGTGTTAGGAGAAAATAAGTTTCAAGTGTCTAACATGTGATTCCCTAGGTTTATAGTCTTATTCCCTCCAGCATCATACCTTATGCCTCAAATATCTTTAATTCTTAGGCTCTCAAATTTCTCTTTGGGATTTAAGTTTTAATTTCTAATTTCCTACATGGGAACATGGGCTATAAACAAATATACAATATATTAATTATTACAGATGTTAAACATGTCCCTACTCAAAATACCACTGAAATAGTTTATTAATAAGGCAATGGTGAGTTTATTACTTTCTGTGATAAGTGCGCTACTAGGTAAAGGCTTAACATCTTGAAGATAAGAAGAGAGAGTTGTGAAATTTATGACGTTCTCAGTATTGTAGTTTGATTAGAATTGGGGAAAGATTGTGGTATAATAGTTTAAGCCTTGTGGATACAGCAAAGTGAAGGTTTTGAAGAAAGTGTTTAGAGGAGTTTAGCAGAGAAAACAATCATTTGAAATTATTAGTTGAAAAGTTAGCAATCTGATGTTCAATGAAATAGGTCTTTCAGGAAATTTCTGAAAGGAATAATAAACTTATTTGTAACTTTTCTCATCCTGGGCAAGAATTTCCTGGAAAACAGAACAAAAAAGCTCAAAAGCCATAATCATTTTATGTCCACTTGGATGTGTTGGCTACAGTGGTGGAAAACTAAGGTCATATTAATACAGACAGTAAGCTGTATGGGTATATTACAAATATTTTCAGTTCTCACACGTCTTATGGAGAAAAGCAAGAAGTGGGTGCTGAAGGTGGGGAGTGTGTGCTGTAATTTTAAACAGGGTATTCATGGAAGTTCTCACTGAAAATACAAGTTAAACATGAAGGAAGAAAACTGATTGGTTCTCTATGGTGAATTATCTTCACAGAACTCTAAGTCAATCTATTGATTGCTGTGGTGCTGTCAGATAACTATAAAACCACACAGATGCTTCAATTTGAACAATATAAACTCTCTCTCTGCTATACAGTCTCTGTGCATTGTGAAACAGAAATTCAAACCTAATATTTTAAATGTTAAGCAGTAAACGGCCATCCATAAAATCTGCTAAGTGCCTCCATTTACTCTTAGTTTGGCTATTGTTTTAGCATTATGTTCTATTTTTTAAAAAAAGAGAGAGAAAAAAATTCATTTAATGCTTTTGTGGAAAGCCTATTTCTTTTAAAGTGCAAATAAATTGTGGTATTATTAAGCTTATTTTTGTCATTCCAATTTATTTTCTCTCTACCAAGTTTGGAATTAGTTTTCTCCTCTCTTTTCTTAGACCAGCATAGGGACTAGTTAGTCTAGTAGAAGAACAAAGTTTGTTAATTTGAGGTAAGAAATGCTAAATATTTGCTTTCTACTTCCTATTTCAATGAAAAGAAAATATGACAGATCTTCTCTGTAGAATTGCATAGAAATTTTATGAATGAAAACTGTAGAACACATTTCTTTAATTCATTTTTCTGTAGTAAAATTTCTCTTATTTTTCATGGCTTATCTGCAACACAGTCCAGAAATATGGTCCCATACTCCTGGAGTTTGGGACTCAGACTTGTGGGACTGATGGAGACATAGAGATCAAGAAATTCAGTGTATTTGATATTCCAGTCTGAACTAGGGACTGATACTTCATGCTAATAAGATGTATACTGGGGCACTTGGGTGGCTCAGTCAGTTAAAACGTCCAACTTTGGCTCAGGTCATGATCCCACAGTCCGTGGGTTTGAGCCCTGCATCAGGATCTGTGCTGACAGCTCAGAACCTGGAGCCTGCTTCAGATTCTATGTCTCCCTCTCTCTCTCTCTGCCCCTCCCTTGCTCGCTCTCTGTCTCTCAAAATAAAATAAAGACATAAAAAAAAAATGAAAAAAAAGTATACTATATGGAAATATATAAACTAGTAGATTAACTTAATTTATAATATAAAATGGAATGGCAATTAGATTAACATTGGAATGGATCTGATCTACATGTGTTTCTTATTAAATATTGCAGATGTCTTTAACAATAACCCAATTCCTATCTTAAGTTTTCTAGTCTCCTGACAACTTTTCATATTTGCCTTTCAGAAACAAAATACTCCTATGTATAAAATAATATAAAAATTCAGATGTATTTTGTACCAAAAACTGTTACTGAGATGTCCCAGAGAGGCTTTGGCAAATCACAAAGATCTGTTCTTACACTTTATAAAAAGAGAGGTGCTAAAAATAATTAAGGTGATTCAATATGTTACTGTAGATAAATTACATGGTGTCAAATCAAGAGAGATAGTTATCATTTTTCTACATTAAATTTATATGAGTACATTATTAATATAAATATTTTAGAATTTGTATGCTATATGGGATATTCTTAAAGATTTGTCAATGCCTGACCTCCAGGCAAGACAGCAGAGTAGGAGGATCCTAAGCTCACCACATCTCACATATACAATTAAGTAACACTCACACCAGTATAAATACTGATGTGACACAGAATATTATCTGAAGACTGTCAGAATAGATTCTCCATAGCTAAATGTAGGGGAAGGCCACACTGAAGAGGGTAGGAAAGGTGGAGATGCAGTTGAGACTGTGGGAGGGAGGGATTCAGCCGACACAGAGAGGAGAAGAGGAACAGAAACCCACCCCAGGCACCTCAGGCAAGGAGAGCCTGCCCAAAGCAGTTGAATGAATCCCTGTAAGATTTGGCTTTGAAAACCAAAGGGGCCTAACAGTGATAACAGTGAGTTGTAATATTGGGAATTTTTTAAAAATGTGTATGCTGGGGCGCCTGGGTGGCTTAGTCGGTTAAGCGTCCGACTTTCANTAAATAAAAAAATAAATAAAAATGTGTATGCATATTGAGAGAGAGAGAGAGAGATGCAGAATCCTAAGTGGGCTCGAGGCTCTGAGCTATCCATACAGAGCCCAACACAAGGCTTGAACTCACGAACCATGAGATCATGACCTGAGACGAAGCCAGATGCTTAACTGAATGAGCCACCTACGTGCCCCCATAGTTAGGACCTTAAAAATCAGTAGGCTAGCCTCTGGGAGGGTTAGGAGGACAGAGTCCCTGCCCCTAAAGAGACACCACAACAATCAGCCCTACTGAGATACAGCTTAGAAGCTTCAGTTTGAAAATCATCTGGGATATATGAAGAGGAGATTTATTTACTAATCTCACAGTATGTGCTGGAGGGGCCGAGAACTTTGGGATGTTTCTCTAAGAACAAAAGAGCTGGTAGGTACCATTTCCTACTAGACCTAGACCAGATACATAGACACCTATGGGAACCAGCACATGGCCAGCACTCTCCACCTAGCTTGCTAAAAGCACCTCCTGCCCCACGGCCTTCTGTGAATCTACCCTCTCCAACCCAGCAAATGTAGCAGTTTTCCCAGGTGGGTACAAGTACCCTTCTGCAACAGACTGGTGTGAACCTTGCTCCATCATGTGCCCCAAGCCCATATTCTCCTGAGGACCTACCCCTCCAATATACCCTTAGCCAGAACCCACCCAAAAACAGTGCCACATGTGTGCCAGTATGCAAATAGCCCCAACAAGGGCCAGCGTCATTCCAAAGTGACTCTTATCCTGTAAGGGCAAAGATAACCACATAAACACCAGTTCAACTGGAGCTCCATCAGTGGGCTGGGGGAAGACATGGGTCTGACTGCAAGCCTCAACCATCAGCAAAAGCTTCCCAGGGGACAACACAAAGAAAGTGCCTTGCAGTCTAGTGCTATTGCATTTCTGGCAAATGTCTAGTTGGACTCAACTGAATCCCAAGACAGTCTCAGACTGGCCGATTAACAACAAAGTGATGAAACCGTGCCCACAAGAGGCAGAGAACCAGTGGAGATGACTAGACTGAAGGCAAATGCATTTCAGCCATAGTAGCAGGGAACATACAACACACACAGAAGATGCCCTTGAAGGACCAGGTTTTAATTAATAGGGTATATTGTACTGCAGGACACTAGAGCACGCCTTGTTCATAAAGCCACTACTTTCAAGAGTGGGAGACATAGCTGATTTTCTTAACACATAGAAACAGACACAAAGAGTTAGACAAAATGACATGACAGAAGAGTATGTCTGAACTGAAAGAACAGGACAAAATCACAACAAGAGAGCTAAATGAAATAGGTAGGTAATATGTCTGGTAGAGAATTTAAAGTAATGGTCATAAAGACCCTCACTAGACTTGAGAAAAGAGAGGACGAGTTCAGTGAGATCTTCAACAAAGAGGAAACATAAAAAAGAGTGAATCAGAGATTAATAACTCACTCTCTGAAATTAAAAATACACTAGCAGGATAAATGGTAGACTAGAGGAAGCAGAACAGATCAGTGACCTGGAGGACAGAATAATGGAAAGCAATCATGCTGAACAGGAGAGAGAAAAATAAATAAAAAGTGAAAATATACTAAGGGAACTCAATGGCAACAACAGGCATAGTAACATCCACATTCTAGGGAAGGGGAAGAGAAAAAAAATGGAGTAAAAAAAATTTTAAAGAAGCAATAGATGAAAACTTCCTGAATCTGGGGAAGAAAATGAAAATACAGATCCAGGAAGCACAGAGGGCCCCCAGCAAAATCAACCTAAGGAAGTCCACATCAAGACACATAGTAATCAAAATAGCAGAAAGTAATGATAAAAAGAAAATTTAAGAGCAGCAAGATAAAGGAATACAGTTATATACAAGAGAAACCCAATAAGGCTATGAGCTGATTTTTCAGCAGAAACTTGCAGGCCAGAAGGGAGTGGCAATATATATTCAAAATGTGAAGGAAAAAAAAAACCTATGACCAAGAATATTGTGTCCAGCAAAGCTATCATTCAGACTAGAATGAGATATAAAGTGTTTTCCAGAAAACAAAAATTAGAGGAATTCATGACCACTAAGGCAACCCTACAAGAAATATTAAAAAGGACTCTTTAAGTGGAAAGAAAAGATCTGAAGTAGGAGTAAGAAACTAGGAAGCACAAAAGCAGTCAAAATAAATATATCTATAAAAATCTAAAAAACACAGAAGAACTACTAACATAACCATAAAACAAAGAACAAATTGGCAATGAGTACATACTTATTAATAATTACTTTGAATGTAAAAGAACTAAATGTTCTACTCAAAATTCATAGGGTGATGGAATGGATAAAAAACAAGGCTCATCTAGATACTGTTTACAAAAGACTCATTTCAGACTTCAGGACATATGCAGATTACAAGTAAAGGGATGGGAAAAAACATTTATCATACAAATGGAAGTGAAAAGAAAGACAGGGTAGCAATACTTATATCACACAAAATAGACGTTAAAACAGAGAATGCCATAAGAGATTAAGAAGTATACTATATAATCATAAAGGAAGCAGTCCAACTGGAAGATACAATAACTATAAATATTTATGTGCCCAACATGGAAGCACCTAAATACATAAAGCAGCTGTAACAATCATGAAGGAAGTAATCAATAGTAATACAAGAATAATAGGGGACTTTAACAGCACAGTATTTGGACAGATCATTCAAAGAGAAAATCCACAAGGAATCAGTGGCTTTAAATGACACAGTGGGCCAGAAGGATCTAACAGATATATTCAGAATATTTCATCTTATATCAGCAGACTACATATTCTTTTCAAGTGCATGTGAAATATTCTCCAGAATATATGACCTTATTAGGTCACTAAACAAGCCTCAACAAATTCAAAAAGATTGAAGTCATACCACACTTTTTTTCTGACCACAACACTATGAACCCAGAAATCAACCACAAGAAAAAATCTGGAAAGACCACAAATACATGGAAGTCAAATAACGTGCTACTAAACAATGTGTATCCAGCAAGAAATCAAAGAAAAAATTAAAAAATACATGGAGACAAATGAACATGAAAACACAATGGTCCAAAATCTTTGGGATGCAGCAAAAACTGTTCTAAGAGGGAAGTTTGTAGCAATACAGGTGTACCTCAAGAAGCAAGAAAAATCTCAAATAACCTTATCCTATACCTAGAAAGCTAGAAGAAGAACAAGGCAAATCCAAAATGAGCAGAAGGAAGGAAATAATAAAGATTAGAACACATATAAGTGAAGTAGAAACAAACAAACAAAAACAAAAAAACCCACAACAAAACAGATTAATGAAACCAGGAGCTGGTTCTTTGAAAAGATCAACAAAATTTATAAACCATTAGCCAGACCCATCAAAGGGACAGAGAGAAAGAGAGAGAGAGAGAGAGAGAAAGAGAAAGAGAGAGAGAGAGGGAGAGAGAGAGAGGGAGAGGAAAAGAGAGAAGTTGCAAATAAACAAAATCAGAAATGACAGGACAAACAACAGCTTACACCACAGAAATACAAGAGAATATTTTCTAGAAGATATTGTCGAGAATATTCTTAGAATGTTCTCTAAGAGAATATTATGAAAAATTATATGCCAACAAATTGGAAAACCCAGAATAAATGGATAAATTGGCAGAAACATATAACCTCCCAAAACTGAATCATCAAGAAAAAAAAAAAAAGAACAGACTAATTACCAGAAGCAAAATTGAATCAGTAATCAAAAAACTTCCAACAAAGCAAAGTCCATGATGAGAGAGCCTCAAAGCTGAGTTCTACCAAACATTTAAAGAAAAGTTAATACTTACTCTTCTCAAACTATTTTGAGAAGGAGGAGGGGGGAGGGGAAGGAGAAGGAAAGGTAACAAAATCATTCTTTGGATCACCCTGATACTAAAACCAGACAAAGACACTACAAAAAAAGAAAGAGAGAGAGAGAGAACTACAGGTCAATATCTCTGATGAACATAGATGCAAAAATCCTCAACAAAATAAAAGCAAACTGAATCTAACAATACATTTTTAAAAAGTATTCACCATGGTCAACTGGGATTTATTCCTGGATTGTAAGCATAGTACAGTATTTGCAAATCAACAAACATAATACATCACACAAATAAGAATTGATAAAAAAAAATATGATCACTTAAAGAGATGCAGAAAAAAACATTTGACAAAGTACAACATCCATTCATGATAAAAACGCTCAACAAAGTACGTTTAGAGGGAACATACCTCAACATAATAAAGGCCATACATAAATCATTCACAGCTAACATCATACTCAATGGTGAAAACTGAGAGCTTTCCTCCTTAGATTAGCAACAAGACAAAGATGTCCACTCTCACCACTTTTGTTCAGCACAGTACTGGAAGTTCTATGCATAACCAATACACAAGAAAAAGAAATAAAAGACATCAAAATTGGTAATAAAGAAGTAAAAGTTTCACTATTTGCAGATGATATGATAATATATATGTAAAACCCAAAGGACTCCACCAAAACCTGTTAGAACTGATAAATGAATTCTGTAAAGTCATAGTGTGCAAAATCAATATATAGAAATCCATGGCCTTTGTATACAATAACATTTAAGTAGCACAAAGAGAGATTAACATAGTAATCCCATATATAATTGTACCAAAAATGATAAAATATCTAGGAATAAGCTTAACCAAGGAGGTAAGAATCTATCTTTTGAAAACTATAGAACACTGATGGAAGAAATTGAAGACAGTACAAATAGAAAGACATTCCATGCTCATAGATCAGAACAACCAATATTGTTAGGATGTCCATACTACCCAAAGCAATCTACAAATGTAATGCAATCCCTATGAAAATACCACCAGAATCCTTCACAGAATACTAAAAGTTTAGTTACTAAAAGAACACATAATACTAAAAGTTTTACAGAATCACAAAAGATCCCCAATAGCCAAATCAACCTTGACAAAGAAGAATAAAACTGGAGTTATCATGTTCCCACAATATCAATATATACTACAAAGATGTAGTAAATCAAAACAATATGGTACTGGCACTGAAAATAAACACATAGATGAATAGAACCGAATAGAGAGCCTTAAATGAACCTGTGATTACATGGCTAATTAACCTTCAACAAAGGAGGCAAGAATATACAATGGGATAAAGACAGTGTCTTCAACAAATGATGCTGAGAAAATTGGGCTACTAAATGCAAAAGGATGAAACTGAACCACTTTCTTAGACCATACACAAAAATGACCTCAAAGTGGATTAAAGACCTAAATGTGAGTTTGAAACCATAAAAATAATAGAAAAAGGCAGCAAGTACCCTTACATCCTTACATTGCTATAGATAAGTTTCCTATGGCAAAGGTAACAAACAAATAAGCAAGCAAAAAAAAAAATACCTATTGTGATTACATAAAACAAAAAAAGCTCCTTCACAGCAAAGAAACAATCAATCAGACATAAAAACAACCTACTGAATGGAAGAAGATATTTGTAAATGGTATATCTGATAAAGGGTCAGTATACAAAATATGTATAAAGCTGATACAACTCAATATCTAAAGAACAAATAATCCAATTAAAAATGGGCAGAAGACATGAACAAACATTTCTCCAAATAGGACATACAGTTAGCCAACAGACGCATGAAAAGATGCTCAACATCATTCATTATCTGGGAAATGCAAATCAAAATCTTAATGAAATATCACCACATACCTGTCAGAATGGCTAAAATCAAAAGCACAAGAAATAAATGTTTGCAAGCATGTGGAGCAAAAGGAAGCCTCTTGCACTGCTGGTGGGAATGCAAACTGGTATAACCAATGTGGAAAATGGTTTGGAGGTTCCTCAAAAAAGTAAAATTAGAATTACCATATGATCCAGTAATTTCACTACTGAGTATTTACCCAAGGAATATGGAAACACTAATTCAGGAAGATACACATACCCCAGTGTTTATTTCAGCATTATTTACAATGGCCAAATTATGGAAGCAACCTAAGTGTCCATCGATAGAAGAATGGATAAAGAAGATGTGGTACATATATATGTAATGGAATATTGTCTATAAAGAAAATGAAATCTTACCATTTGCAACAACATGGATAAATCTAGAGGGTATAATCCTAAGTGAAATAAGTCAGTCAGAGAAAGACAACATACCATATGATTTTACTCATATGTGGAATTTAAGAAACAAAACAAATAACAAAGAAAGAGAGAATCCAAGAAACCTAATCTTAACTATAGAGAACAAACTGATGGTTATTAGATGGAAAGTGGGTGGGGGGATGGGTGAAATTGAAGAGTTCACTTATGACGAGCACTGAGCAATATATAGACTTGTTGAATCACTATATTGTGTGCCTAAAACTAATATAACCCTGTATGTTCACTCTCCTGAAATCAAAAAAAATTTTTTTTAAATGTTTAGCTATCTATCATATGTTTCTGTCAGACCTCTGGTGGCTGCAGTGCCTGATAATCAGACATTAACAGTGTAGTATTATCAGCTATAATTTCAGTTAATTTTTTTAAAATGTCAACTTGATTGCTACTTTATTTCTTTAATGTGAATTTTGCATTTTGTAGGCAAGCGGTTCACAGTTGGAGATTCATGTCAGTTATGTATTGAGTTTTATTAACAGACATATATTTATGTTCTATTCCAGAACTACTGATTTTGTTTCCTGACATTCTTCATGTATTCTTGGTATATTCTAACTATATGCTTGTTATATTCATGGCATATTATATATTAGGATTATTATAAATTAAAGCTAATGATTTTTTTCTGTGTAATGATTATGTTTTTCCATTTTATGGGTTAATGTAATATCCACACTCTCCAAATAGGAGTAATTGTGTTTATAGATGTTTTCTCTCAAATGCTTTTGGATTGATTTTATCTCATTTTGCATGCCAGATATTATTGTCAGTTGTACTGTTCTTTACATGAACTCTCATCAGGTCTTTCACTTTTAGAAATTAACAGTGATAAGTAATAAGTTAATTGCAAACATAGCAATTCCAAGTCTTTTGTCATCTAACAATAGTTTTTCTGTTTTACATGATGTTTCCCTAAAAGTACTTGCCATCAGCTATAGGCTACAGCACTTCATCTTAAAAAAGAAGGGCTGTCACAGGGCTCCATGAAATAGGAGTCCAGAAACTGGACTGCTCCAGTTATATCTGGGGACCAGCTTCTGATGAGATCATTCAAACAAATTTCAAACTTATGCCAGTGAACTGAGTCAGGAATTCCAGAATTCTAGTTGAAAAGTAGATGGGTTCATGAAGCTGCTAAACTCAAGATGGAGCCCAACAATAATAAATTATTTAAGAAGGTATGAGCTGATGAGGGATGACTGATTTTTACTTGCAATTATTGGTATTTTAATTTTATGTTCATTAAATATATAAGAAAACCTTGTTTTCTCTTAAGCTGCCTGTAATTCACAATTTAATAGGCTAAGCTTTTGTAAATGGAAATGAGACATTTATATATGTATGTTATTTTCCTCTGCCTGACTTCTCTAGAATTGAAAACTCTTAATTTTTTGGCATTATAATTATTTGCACAAAATTCAATAAATCAATACTCCTTGTACCAGGGCATAATTGGAAATTTTAGGTGTGCCTAGGTTTAACATTAAGGAGTCAATGCTTATAAAGCTCTCTTTAGAAAACTGGCAGGTACAGGTCTTATAGAGTTCTGAGCTGTGGTAAGCAGAATAATGTTGTTCACCCCCAAAGATGTTCATGTCATAATTTTCTGATCTTGTAAATATATTATCTTACTTGGCAAAAGAGACTTTACAGATGTAATGAAGATTAAAGATCTTGAGATGGGGAGTATGTCTTGGGTTACTAAGTAGGGCCAGGCCAATCACATGAATCCTCAAGGGTGGAAAAGTCTTTTCACGCTGTGGGCAGAGACAGAAGAAAGAGGAAAGATTCAAAGCAGGAGAATCAAGGGTCCTCACCCTTGGTGATGTGAAAAGTCAGCTAAAGGGTAAACCAGATGTCCGGAATAGGGGTTCTCCAACATTGGCATTTCTCAGAGATATCTGGATGGCCTGGTAAAATACATACCAGAGTTTCTGATTCAGTAGCTTTTGGTAGAGCCAGAGAATTTACATTTCTAACAAGTTCCAAGGTAATGCTGATGTCGCTAATATAGGACCTTACTCTGAGAAGTGCTACTATAAACAATGGTACTCATACTGGGTTCAGCAACATGATTGGGATTATTCAGATAACATTCACAGTATCCACTAAGTATTGTTGGCGCCATGTGACATTTTTGCCTGTATCACTCCTCAGTAAAATTAAAGGTTAAGCAGTGGCTGTTTACTATACTGGGATGACATAAAATATCACAACGCTCTGTTTCCAAAATGATCAAGGTATATATGTACACTTAACTTTATTACAGTAGGATTTTGTTTTCACATAAGTGATTCTACTTCAAGTTTTACAGTACTTTTCTTAATATTTGTGACATAAAAATAAACACTACTAATATTTTTAATTGATTTTTTGACATTGAAAGCAAAATGAGGAACTGTAGTGCTGATTATAAGGCCCTAATCATGGGTAGAGTTTTAGTTCACTATACTCAGATAATTGGCTTAAAGACAGTAGAAAATCCATGTATGTAAATCCATAAACAGAAGTGAACATCAGCTGAGCATTTAGGATTTAAACTTTTAAATTTGATTCCATAACTGGGGTTTGTTATCTCTCAAAAGCGGGTAATAGTTCTATGAAGTAGAATTATACATATTTTTAAATTTGGAAAAGATCCAGCAGTATATTTTAGAAAAAAAACAAAACACCTTGATTCTTATGGAAAATTCTGTAGCTTCCCTTTTTGGTTCATTTTAAAACCATTTACAATTTGCATTATAACAAAGCCTTTATAATTACTTCATTTAATGTTCTATAAGAGAGGATCAGGAAATATGAGGTGTTTATCTCTGTAATGACTGCTTGTTGTGGTTTTTGAAGGAGAAGATTAACAATTTCAACATTCTTTGACTATTAATTGAGTTAAAAATTTTTTTAAATGTTTATTTACTTTTGAGAGAGAGAGAGAGTGGAGGAGGGGCAGAGAGAGAGGGAGATGCAGAATCTGAGGCAGGCTCCAGGCTCTGAGCTGTCAGCACAGAGCCCTACATGGGGCTTGAACCCATGGACCATGAGATCATGACCTGAACCAAAGTTGGATGCTTAACTGACTGAGTCACTCAGGTGCCCTAAAATTTTGATATTTTTAAAAGATGTCTTTTCTCTAAAGTTTTTTGTTGTAGTTAATAATTTCTAACTATATAGTTGATAGTATACACATATAAAAGGAATGATCACTATGGCAGTATATATATGAAAAATTTTCCCAATTGGAAGAAATTAAGCTTTTTTTAATAATCAAAAAGTATAATTTTCACCAAACATTTCGTTGTTTCTCCCACAAAGTGGAAATTAACATTGGAAAATATACTCTGGTATATTATTGTGAAACGCTCCTCTTATAGGCAATATTAGATTTTCAGTAATTCAAAGAAATTAATTGAGTAGCTATCATATGCCAGAGTCTGTGCTAGAGACTAGGTTCACAGAAATGAAGGTACATAATCATTGTCCTCAAGTAATTTATAAATTTTGGAGAGAAGAATAAAGAAATAATAAATATACAATAAATACATAAGGACTTCCAGTTTCAGTTCTGATATGTAATTGGAAATGGCCACTCCTGTCCTTATAACAAGAAACAAGCTGAACAAACTGAAAACCAATGACTTTTCGAAGGCCATCAGAGAACTGAGATCCAAGGGCAAATTGCCAGTCTAAAATCTGTGGAGATGGGCAAATCCACAGACATTGCTGGAGGTATAACCTGGTAGGAATTCTTAAGTGGCAGTTTCTACAAATTGCCGGAGGCTGAATGTGTATTATTCGGAGTGAGAAACTACTGGGTGTTACAGTCTTAGGAATAACCCATATGCTGTGGGGTTTTTGTTGAGGAACTCTACTATGTTCTCACAGTGAAAAGTCAGGAGAGTCCACATGGTTCACACAGAAATAGGGAAGATTAACAATAGAGAAATAGCACCAGAGCAATTTCCATAACAAAAGCCTAGTCTCCAGGGGAAAATCTTACCAAGAGCTTAATACCACAGGGCATCACATCGTACCACCACACCAACAAGACTCTGTAATAATTCTAGATCACTGCTGAAAGAGCTGCAGGATGGACTCTCTGAGAAATACTGAAGGAAGCCCAGGGGCACCTGAATGGCTCAGTTGGTGAAGCGTCAGGCTAAGGTCATGATCTCAAGGTTCATGAGTGTGGTCCCTATGTTGGGCTCTATGCTAACAGCTCAGAGCCTGCAGCCTGCTTCAGATTCTGTGTCTTTCTCTCTGCCCCTCCTCTGCTTGTGCTCTATCTCTCTGTCTCTCAAAAAATAAATATACATTAAACACATTTTTAAAAATATTTTTATTTATTTCTAGGAGAGAGAGAGAGAGACAGCGTGAGCAGGGGAGGGTCAGAGAGAGAGCGAGACACAGAATCCGAAGCAGGCTCCAGGCTCTGAGCTGGCAGTCAGCACAGAGCCCGACGCGGGGCTCGAACCCATGAACCACGAGATCGTGACCTAAGCGAAAGTTGGACGCTTAACCGACTCAGCCACCCAGGCGCCCCTAAACACATTTTTTTAAATTAAAAAAAATACTTAAGGAAGCCCAAAGACCACAAAAGCAAGGGACAAACACAAGGCCATGAGTGGAAGCTGCAGCTACAGAAAACATTAAACAAAGCCAAACTGACAAAACCTCACACTAAAGACCTATTTACTTCAGTTCCTGTTGGCTACCACGTCACGTTTGACTTGAACAAAAAAGCTATTAGGCATGTAATGGACAATCGTCTGAAGAGACAAAGCAAACCTAAGAACTGGGTTCAAATATGACACAGATGTTGGAATTATCAGACGGGGAATTTGAAATAAATGTGACTAATATGTTAGGGGCTCTAATGAGAAAAGTAGAGAACATTAAAGAACAAGGCCTATTGATAGCAGCGAAGCAAATTCTGTAAGGAATAGTTAAAAGGAAATGCCAAAACTCAAAAACACTGTAACAGTACTCAAGAATGCCTCCAATGGGCCCATCAGGAGACTTAACATGGGTAAGGAAAGAATCAGTGAACTTAGCAAGAAGTCAATAGAAACTTCCCAAACTGAAATGCAGAGGAAAAAAAAAAAGTATAAAACAAACAAAGAAACGAAAAACAGAACCTACAACAACCATGGGACAATTACGAAAGATATGCATGTAATGGAAATAACAGAAGGAGAAGAAAGAGACAGTAGAATAGAGGATATATTTGAAGTAATCATGGCTAGGAATTTTCCAAATTTATGACAAGACACCAAATGACAGATCCAGGAAGCTTAGGTAAAGCAAGCAGGATAAATATTCAAAATTCTACACATAGCAAAGTGTATTCAAAATTCAGAAAGACAAAGACAAAGATAAAATCTTGAAAGAAACCAGAGAGAAAACCAGATTCTATAGCAGAATAAGGATAATCAATATAGCAGACTTCCCACCAGAAACCATACAAACAAGAAAAGAGTATAGTGAAATATTTAAAGTAATGAAAGAAAAAAACCCTACTCACCTAGGATTCTATATCGGGTGAAATTATTCTTCAAAAAGGGAGATGAAAAAAAGGCTTCCTTAAACAAACAAAAACTGAGGAACTCTATCACCAACAGAACTGTTAAAAGCTCTTCACGAAGAAGGAAAACTATATAGCTGCTCTTAGGAAACAGGAGACTACTTTGAAAGTAAATAGCAGAAATGGGTGTGAGGTCATCATATTTATGGGATGCCCCAGGGAAAACACCCTGAAGTAATTCGAATTCAGCAGAGAGATATATACTATAAAAAAGATTTGGCTTTTGTGAATGTAGGGAAGGAATTTTAGGTAGAGGAAATAGCATGTACTGAGTTCCTAAGAGAAATAAGAGCGATAGCCAGAGTATAGACAGCACATACGTTGAGGAATTTATATTTTGAAAGATTTTATGCAAGAGGGTGAAATATATATAGACACTACTAGATTCATGTTGCTATTGTTTTTCTTGTAAATTGTTTACATTAACAAGAACAGTAAAAAGCTAAGAAAAAAAATCTGATTTACAATAACATCCAGAAGAATAAATATTTATGAATAGACTTACAAGAAAGGTAAAAGACTTGTACTCTGAAAAGTGCAAACATTGATGAAAGAAATTGAAGGATACATGAATAAAGAGAAGATGGCCCATATTTGTGGGGTGGAAAACTATCAGAATATTGTTAGTCCATAGCACTCAAAATAGTTACAAATTCAATAATATTTTGATCAAATTCCCAATGACATTTCTTACAAAAATAGAAAAAATTATTCTTAAAATGCATTTGAAACCACAGAGGACTGAGTAGGCAACCAATCTTGTGAAAGAAGAGCAGGCCTGGAGATATCACACTTCCTGATTTCAAATCTATATTACAAAACTACAGTAAGTTAAAAAATATGGTACTGATATAAAGGCGGACATATAGACCAATAGAACAGAGTAGAGAACCCAGAAATAAATCCATACATTATATGGGCAATGGAACTTTAACAAGAGTGCCAAGAATACCCTGTGGGAAAAGGGTAGTTTCTTTCAACAAATTGTGTTGGGAAAACTTGTTATCGACATGCAAAAGTATGATATTGGACTTCTATATTACACCATCCACAAAAGTTAACTGAAAATAGATTAAAGACTTACAGATGAGACCGGACACTGTAAGATTCCTAGAAGAAAGTCCTAGGGGAAAGCTTTATGACATTGGTCTTGGCAAGATTTTATGGCACATGACACCAAAAGCACAAGCAATAAAAACAAAAATAGACAAGTGGGACTATATCAAACTGCAAAGCTTCTATCCAGCAAAGGAAACAGCCAACAGAGTGAAAAGGGAACATACAGAATGGGAGAAAATATTTGCAAACCACATCTGATAGAAAATTAATACTCAAAATATATAAGGAACTCCTACAACTCAGTAGCAAAAAAGACTTGATTAAAAAATGAGAAAATGACTTGAACAGACATTTCTCTAAGAAGATATATAAATGGCCAAACGGTATATTAAAAAGTGCTCAACATCATTAATCAGGGAAATGCAAATTGAAACTAAAATACGGTATAATCTCATATCTGTTAGGCTGGCTATTACTAAGGAAAAAACACAAGTGTTAGTGAGGATGTGGAGAAAAAGGAACCTTGCACATTGTCAGTGGGAATACGGCCTGGTGCAGCCACTATGGGAAATAGTATGGGGATTACTCATTGAAACTAGAACTACCATACAGTGCAGCAATTATACTCCTGGGTATTTTTAAAAAGAATTAAAATCAGAAAGATTTTAATAAAGATATCTGTGCTTTCATGATCACTATGGCAATTATTCACAATAGTCAAGATATGAAAACAACTCAAATGTCCATTGACAGAGAAATGGATAAAGAAAATGTGGTATATACATATAATGGGATATTATTTAGCCTTTTAAAAAAAAGGAAATCTTGCCACTTGTAACAATACAGATAGATCTGGAAGACATGTTAAATGAAATAAGACGGTCACAGAAAGACAAGTCAATGAAGCAGAAAGTAAGAATGGTGGTTGTCGGGACTTTAGGATTGGGGAAAATGAGAAGTTGTTCATGGGGTAGGAAGTTAGAGTTATACAAGATGAATAAACTTTGGAGACCTGCTATACAGTATAGCGGTCATAGTTAAAAATATGATGCTATGCACTGAAAAATTTGTTGCAAGGGGAGAAGCTCATGCTAAGTGTTCTTACCATACACATGCACACTCCCCCCCCCCCCACACACAAATCAAAGGGACACATGAATATTTGGGGAATTGATGAATATGTTTAACAGTTTGATTTTGGTGATAGTGTCATGGGTGTTCAAATATGTCCAAAATTATCAAACTGTGTGCATTAAATATGTTTTTGTGAATAATTTAAATCTCAATAAAGCTGCAAACAAAAAGAATGCAACAACAACAAAAACTAAATTTTAAAAAAAGAACAAAGTAGAAGAACACCATGGTCTTTCTAACAGTGAGATAAGACCAGACAATGTGAAAAAAAGAAATCATACTGTGCCTTAAGAGGCCTACTGGGCCGGAGAGCTGATGCTGTAAGGCCACCAAATAACCCAGGCTTCAAAGAATGACAAACCACTCCAAGGAGAAACAGGTCACAGGAACTGTTACAACTTTATTAGAGCATGTCAGAGCTAAATGCCATAAAGACAGAAGAGAAAAAAATCAGTTATGATTGTAATAAATTTCTAAATGCTATGTGTGAATTACTGTATTGGATTAGGATGACTAGCGTTCCAGACACAGGAGAAACTGGCAAAAACTCTTTCCTTAAGAGTCCTGGGGGCTCCTAAGAAAGAATAGCGAACTCTGTGCAGTGGTGCAGAATAGCAGGAGCTGCTTGGGGCAGGTACCAAACACTACATTTTCAGTAATTTGTTCATTTCACTTGTAAGGTTTATGGGCATAATTTTTCCATAATATTTTATTATTCTCCCTTAATTTCTATAGCATTTGTGGTTATATCCCTTCTACTAGTCCTTGTATTGCTACTTTATAATTTGTTTCTATTCTCTTTTTTACTCAGATCAGTCTGGCTGGAAATCAGTCTATGTTAATAACTAATTCAAAGAATCATAATTTTAACATTTTTGCAATTATACTTTATTAAGAGCCTTGATTCTGGGTGAGATAACTGGGAATAAGTGTTGGCATAGGTAAGATAAAATCTAATGTGAGCACTCCAACAATTAGAGGTCAGAGGAGGAGAAGGGATATGAGGAAAAGAAACTAAAAAGCTGTGGTTGATGAGGGGCAGACACTAAGAGAATGATGTCCTGAGGGAATGAATGTTCAAGGAGGAGGGTGTGATCAGCTTTGTCAACTTTGCTGATACGTAGAGGGAGGAAATTGATCACTGGATTTGTCTACATGGAGACATTAGCATACCTAAAGTACTTGACACAAAGAACAGATCATTTCTTTTCTTTTAATTTTTTAAATGTTTTATTTATTTCTGAGAGAGAGAGAGGGAGAGAGAGAGAGAGAGAGAGCGAGGGCATGAGCAGGGGAGGGTCAGAGAGAGAAGGAGGTAACAGAACCCAAAACAGGCTCCAGGCTCTGAGCTGGCTGTCAGCACAGAGCCCCACTTGGGGCTCGAACCCACGAACAGTGAGATCATGACCTGAGCCGAAGTCAGATGCTTAACCGACTGAGCCACCCAGGTGCCCCAAAGAACAGATCATTTCTTAACACTCTCCTCCTCTATACATTGAAATCATTTTCAGCTATAACCGTGGAAAAAATAAGAGCCTAAAAGAAATACTGACAAGGAAGTTTTCTTTTATTGAACTTTATGTATATAGTCATACCAGTGATAATTACATAAGAAATTCATCTGTAAACCAAGGCTATCCTAGGCAAATTAAGGATGTATAATAACCTTAGATTCAGGGCACAAGTAGAGTGTTGGGCCTTAGACAGGACACAGAACAGGTTAACCATATTAACAGGAGGGACAGCAGAACATACAGGAATGGATTCAGGTAGAGAGGAGGACAAAAAATTGGGAGTAGTATTTCTTTGTTTTAATCAATGAAATAGAAACCAACGTCATCAACAGAGAGTGAGGAGGAAGAAAGATATTAGAGTTTTGAAAAAAGAACAAAAGATATGAAAGTAGTTAAAGATAGTTGTAGAGTGAGTGAAAGAGAAAAATATAAGTAAATTATGGAGAAGTACTTTCTTGAAGTTAGTGTGAAGGCTGTGTGTGTGTTTGTGTGTGTGTTGATATATGGTATGCCTGATGAGCAGAGGAAATATTTGAGTGGTCATCTGCTGTCTATTTGGGACCTAAAAGCACTTGAAAGCAGGAAAAAGTTCTTTTTTATATTCCATATTTTGTCTCTGCACTGAAGGGACTGGTGATTTTTTCTGAAAGACATATATATATATATATGAATTATGGCACCAAAACATATATACAACACAAAGAAGTATGCTATGTCAGTATTTCTGAGTATATAGAATATAGACTTTTGGTTCAAATAGAGATGAATGAGTCCAGAAAGGTGTCATGGTACAGATGGGGTCTATACTAGGACATGAAAGACACATAGACTTTTAATAATTAGAATAACCAGAGGATGTCATGTGATTTACACTAGATGAACAAAGGTGACTAAAGTGGTACCTAACACATACTAGGTGCTTGATGATTTGAGTAAATTACAAGTGAGTTATGTAGCTGTAAGTAGACGTTTGATCTTTTGTTTTGTTTTGTTTGCATTATTTTCTGTATTAGTGGGAAATATAGTTGAAAAACTATTTGCGCAAGATTATAAAAGACATTAAGTAGGGAAATGAATATAGACATTTTTCTTACAGGCAGTGGAGAATTGATGACTCTTGAACAAAGAAATCATTTGAGGGTGCTTTTGAAAGAATAAGCAAGAAGCACTTTAAATGAATAATTCAAAGGAGAGAAGCTGGTGGTAAAAGCTAGTTAGGAGATTATTACAGTATTCCATAAATGAGTATGTTATCTTTGTCTTAAGAGAAAGGACAATATAAATAAGTGGATATTTACTGAACATTTACAATATGTGATACATTATGTTGTGTGTTTTTGGCAAACGTTGACCATTCAACATATAGCACTAACTTGTAACTGAACATAACAGAATAACCACAGTGTTACCTGGATGTATCTTGATGTCATTTTTAGGCTATTACAGATAAGCTAGATGCATATTAAAAATACCTAGTTTGGGGTGCCTAGTTTTGGTGGCTCCGTTGGTTAAATGGTTGGACATTTGATTTTGGCTCAGGTCATGATTTCTCAGTTTTGTGAGTTTGAGTCCTGCTTGGAACTCTACACTGACAGTGAAGAGCCTGCTTGGGTTTCTGTGTCTCGACCTTTCTCTCTGCCCCTCCCCTGCTTGTTTTCTCCCTCTCTCTCAAAATAAAAAGAAACTTTAAAAAGGAAAATTAAAAAAACCCTAGCTTTCCTGGATATAAAAATTACAAACCCAATTATAATTTATTAGCTATTTGTCATTCTTTTCTTAGACATGGGAAAAGGGTTTACATATTTGCCAGGTTGAAAAGGATTACAAAATGTTTAATTAAATCTAAGCATTGTAGTTAATAATTTTATGGCTAACTTGGGATGCAGTGGTTAATGTGATTTAATTTGTAGGCATTAAAGTCCTAATTAAAGAGAGGAGTACAGCCTTTTGTAATATACTAAATGAATTTTCTTTGGTGTGGTCCATATGGTATATGGCTTACAGAGAAATTTTCATAATACAGTCATGGTGGGGGGCGGAAAGCCTACATACTTTCAACATAATATTTAAAGTTTTAGGTTATCTTAAAGTTAAGTAGAAATCAATAGATACTTTGAAGCATCTTTGCAAATGTATTAGTAGGTTTGACTGATTGGTACTATCATAAATGAGAATTCACATAAAATTATTGAATATATTTTTCATGCTTAATTATATGACATAGAACATAACATATTTACCCCAAATTATGCTTTAAAAGATATAGGGTGTGAAAAATCTAAATTTTGTTTAGATCAAAGTTATAGTAGGAAAATGAACATGAATTTCTTATTATATTTTGTAGTTAAATTCATTAAAAATGTACCTTATAGTTTGTGTTGTTTGATCTTGTATTAGAAATCTTTCCCACTCTATAAAATGCATCTTTAGCTTTATCTTCCCGAGCTTTACAATTTTGCTTGTCATATCTGTATATTTAATCCACCTGGGAACACATATTTTCATATATGATATGAGTTAGTAATAATGATAAAATTCTTTTTTATGAAGTGAGTCAAATTTCTCAAAATAATTTATTGAAAATTCTGTTACTTTCAAATTTGTTTGTGATGATACTTCTATATAAATCATAATTATTTCTGGACTCTTGTATGTCTATACCAGTTACTCATTATTTTAATTGCAATGGCATCAGATCGTTTAATATCTGTTAGGTTGCATTTTCCTTATTATAGATACTATACTAGCTCCTTATTATTCATTGATATGGATCATAGATACTATACTAGCTCCTTATTATTCATTGATATGGATCACTCATAAAGTTTTTTAAGAACAAAAATTCAATACTGAGCTTGTTTCTAATTTCTTCTATGAAAAAGTTGAATTCTTTCTATCATAGGCCTCCAGTGTTTGGAAGTTTAGAGAACTGAGAAGAAAAATGTGACACTGTAGAATTGTGTTGGCTTATTCTTATGACCTTTAATACTATCTCGAAAGAAGTAGAGACCTAACTTGACTGAGAATCACAGATCATCAAAAAGACCATTGTGAAAACTTTAGCTTTTGCTTGGAGTGAAATGCAGAGCCACTGAGTGGATTTGAACAATAGAATGCAATGATCTGAATTATCATTTAAAAGGATCTCTTTGGCTTTTGAGTAGAAAATAGAAGAAAAGCAAGGAAAGACCCATTGGAAATCTGTTACAAAGATCTAGCTGAGAAATGGTGGCGATAAAGGTAGCAGTGGTTGTAGTAAAAAGTGGTCAGAGTTTCAGGCATATGGATTGACCTAAACATACTGTGAAATATAATTAGCCAACTATTAAGAGGAACTGAGTAACAGATAACCTAACATACCTGTAAACACTGATCCCTTGTAGTTCCCTGGACACGCTTGCCTACCCTTTCCAGCCCACTCAGTGGAAACAGTGCCAGGATGAAATATTTCAGAGCCTTCACTCCCCAGAGGGCAGAATACTTAAATATATTTCACCAAGATTCTATGATTTACTGTTGCCATTCCAACCAATAGAGGTGCAAATGTCTAGTGATGCCTCTATATCAAAGCTAAATTTTATAAATATGGACCAAAAGAGATGACAGGATGTTGTGACTGTTTATAAGTGTGTTACTTAAACCTAAAAATTTTTGGATGTGTATTGTTAAATTGGTATTCTATTATTTAAACAGAGTTTAAACATGTCTATGCACTTTTAAGTCAGATACTTTTGAGACAAACTGTTAAGGGAAACCTTACTTTTAGCCATGCAAAACTATATATTTCTCTTTCTTGAGAATTTTATCATCAAACTAATTAAGTGGTGTATCTGAGAAGAATAAGAGTGCTAATTATATTTCTAATGAAAACCAATACTATATAAATAAAATGTGTTGATGTCACATTAATGAATATTGAGAACATTAAGAAGGGTCTACACTCTGCTTATTACAGCAAGTCTTATTAATTTGCGCCAACATTTTAATTTTCACCTGCAATTGAGTGAGGAAGACTCCATTGCATTTTAATGTTGTAAAGTTAGATACAGAAAGAGAATAAGACAATATTTTATTTCTCATATTAAAGAACTACTGTTGGATTCATGTACTTTAATAAAGAAAATTATTAATTGATTACACAAATTTGGCCAATGTTTTTCCATATTAGTGTCTAATTAATAATTCATAGTTTCCTAGGGTAAGCAGTTTTGAAAGCAAGCTATTTTCTTGTGTATGCTACTAATCTTTAGCAAACAGCCATATGTAGAACCCAGTAAACAGTAGATTCCATCAAACCCCCACTGGGAATTTTTCTCAGAAATTGACAAGCTGATTCTAAAATTGATAAGAAAATATGAAGAACCTAGGAAAGCCAAAACAATTTAGAAAGAGAAAAGCAAAGTTAAAGGACTTAAACTGCCTGATTTCAAGATTTACCATAAAGCTACAATAATTAAGATAGGGTGGTATTATTTAAATATACATATGTATGCTTTGTTGGCACAGAATAGGCAGTTCAGAAATAAACTAAATGGATATGGTCAATTTTATATTGATAAAGGTGGCAAATAAATTCAGTGTGGAATAACAGTCTTAAAAAATAGTGATGGGGGGTGGTTCCTGTGTGGCTCATTGATTAAGCCCTCAGATTTTGGCTTGGTTCCTGATCTGGAGCTGTTGGAGTCAAGCCCCGCCTCCTCCTGCCTTGGGCTCTCTGCTGACAGTTCAGAGCTTGGAGCCTGCTTCAGATTCTGTGTCTCCCTCTTTCTCTCTCTGCCCCTCTGCCACTCATGCTCTGTCTCTCTCTCAGAGAGAGAATTTTTTAAAAATTAAATTTTAAAAAAAAATAATGATGGGAAAGTTGAAGAGCCACATGGGAAAAAAATGAACTTAAAAACTTAGTTTATACCATTTACAATACTTAGAATTGATTATTGACATGAAAGTAAAAATTAAAATTGGGAAGCTTCTAGAATTAAAGGAAGAAAATTCTGTGACCTTGAGTGAGATTGTTAGACTGGACACAAAAATTGTGAGTCGTAAAATGTAAAAAACTTGATAAATGGGACTTTGTCAAAATTAAAACTATGCTGGGGCACCTGGGTGGCTCAGTTGGTTGGACCTGTGACTTTGGCTCAGGTCATGATCTAATAGTTCCTGCTGACAGCTCAGAGCCTGAAGCCTGTCTTCATATTCTGTATCTAAAAAATTAAAACTATGCTGCTCTTCAGTAGTCACCATAAGCAAATACAAAAGCAGATAGAATGGGAGAAACTATTTTCAAAACATATATCAGGAAAAGACGTGTACTCAGATACATAAAGAACACTGAAACTCAATAATAATGAGAACATAATCTAATAAAAATGAGGAAGAGATTTTGTTCTTGCTGTTAATTGAGTTTTGAAAATAATGGGGCACCTGGGTGGCTCAGTTGATTAAGCCTCTGACTTCGGCTTAGGTCATGATCTCACAAATCGTGGGTTCAAGCCCCGCATTGGGCTCTGTGCTGACAGCTAGCTCAGAGCCTGGAGCCTGTTTTGGATTTTGTGTCTCCCTCTCTCTCTGGCCCTCTCCTGCTCACAGTGTGTTTCTCTCACACTCAGAAATATATAAAACATAAAAAAAAAAAGAAAAGATTTTCTTCCATTATAGGCTTGATTTATGACTTACCAAATGCTGTGCACTGAATTATCCCAAGACTTAGCAGCCCCATTCAAAAGAAATGTTTAGGGGCACCTGAGTGCCTCAGTTGGTTAAGCGTCCGACTTCGGCTCAGGTCATGATCTCATAGTTCTTGGGTTTGAACCCCGGGTCGAGCTCTGTGCTGACAGTCAGCTCAGAGTCTGGAGCCTGCTTCCGATTCTGTATCTCCCTCTCTCTCTCTGACCCTCCCCTGCGCTCGCTCTCTCTCTCTCTCTCTCTCTCTCTCAGAAATAAATAAACCATTAAAAAAAAATTCACTGAAGATTAAAGGGTGCCAGACCCCATGCTGGGTGTGGGCTACAGNCTCTCTCTCTCCCTCAGAAATAAATAAAACATTAAAAAAACCCCAAAAAACCGTTTATGCCCTCACAGTGTGTGTAGGCCAAGAATCCTAGAAGAGTTAGCTAGATTCTTCTATGGAAGAGTCTCTCATAAGACTACAGTCAAAGTGTAGACCAAAGCTGCAGTCATGTTAAGGCTCAGGTGGGAGTGGATTATCTTTCAAATTCAGTGGTATGGCCTGGAAAGCCTCAGATCTACCTGCAGCCTCAGAGACAGGGACCTCTCTTTACCTGGCTCCCTGAATAAATGGTAGGTGAGTGTTCCAGGCAAAAACCTTTTTATAATGTAATCTCAGAATGATATCCCATTGATTCTATTATATTCTATTCATTAGAAGTGAGTCAGTTCAGCACCTACACAAAGTTAAGATATTACACAAGAGTGTTAATAACAAGAGATGATGAAAATTTGGGGGACCATCATAGAAGCACAAATTAAAGTATATCCTCTGGGCTCCAGTGAGTCATGTCCTCCTTGCATGCAAAATACCCATGGTTCCCCAAAGGTGGATTTTGTTGTTTGTTGGTTGATAGACAGTTTATTATTTAAACAGAGAGCATCATGATGACACCTTTAGATCTACTAGGTCCCCATTTATAAGTTTAGTTTAGGGGCACCTGGGTGGCTCAGTCGGTTAAGCATCCGACTTCCGCTCAGGTCATGATCTCATGGTTCGTGGGTTAGAGCTCCACTTTGGGCTCTGTGCTGACAGCTAGCTCAGAGCCTGGAGCCTGCTTCAAATTCTGTATCTCCCTCTCTCTCTGACCCTCCCCTGCTCATGCTGTCTCTCTCTTTCTGTCTCTCAGAAATAAATAAAACATTAAAAATATTAATATAAGTTTAGCTTAAGGAAAACTTCATAACTCATTTAAGAAAATTGGCTTGAGGAATTTTTAGGAAATTTTGTTGTTTACTTATTTTAAAAAATATATTTATATTAACATACCATACAAACATATACTTTTAAGGAGTAGTAAATAACTTTCTATTTTGCTAAATATATTTCATTTCCATTTTACTTCTAAAAAGGTAAGATATTTATAATATACACTTATAGTAACCTCTAAGTAAAATCTCTTTAAAATTACTCCACACATTTTTTACTTATATTTTCCATTAACTCTATTCTGAATTAAATTGCTACCTCTCAGTGGCACATGGGTGGTTCATTCAGGCGAACTTCTGACTCTTGATTTCAGCTCATGTCATGATGCTAGGGTCATGGAATCAAGCCCTCCATCAGGCTCTGCACTGAGCATGGAGCCTGCTTACGATTCCCCCCCACCTCACTTTCTCCTTTGGTCCCTCTTCCCCACCTCATACACTCCCTCAAATAAAAACAAAACACAAAAGAACCCAAAAACATTTATAAACTGCTACCTCTAACATTTGAGAAATTTAGAACCAATCATTTTGAGGGGTAAAATAAAAATTTATTTTTAAAACTTTCAAAGAAATTACATTTAATAATACTAGTGGACACTCAAATTGTCATTATGTTTTCTGACTTTGGATTAAAAATTAACTTTTTGTTTAATTTCAGAGGCTTATAAAATTTATCTACTCATGATTTTTAAAAAGTAATGAAGTTTGGATAGTTTTTGAGAATCCCATTTCAAAATGATTTTTTTCTCCAATATATATCATGTCTTTATCCTTAAAGAACTCTTTATTTCGTTACTGAATTAGCTCAAAGGCAGGACTCTCATCATCTAAATCAGGACCATGCATGGAAGAAACCCTTCAGCTGTGTTTCCTTAGTAAAGCTCTTCGGTTACAGTTCCTCTCAATCTGTACAACCAGAAAGTCAAAAAGACATGTTATCTGCTCTCAGTATACCGAACTAACATTAGTGATGAGATAGGCATTAAGATAATTGCTATAGACATTCTGATTGTAAAGGGGAAAATGAGAGGTGCAGAGTAGTCACTTGTCCTTATGAATTCTAAAATCTATCCACATGTTGGAAGCTCCTTGATTATATCCCAGTGCTGAGGAAAATACTTATTCTTGACACTCATGTCTACTCCCTGGGTTCCTGGTTTCACTCTGGGAGTCATTTCCTTTTGCATAAAAGCACTTTTTTTTCCAGCTAAGTAGATGTAGTTCCCTGCTTCCTACAAGTAGAATTCTGAAGGTACAACAGCCTCCTCTCATTTGGTGCTTGGTTAATTTTGGCATACGTGCTGTCTGAAGAGGCTGAAGACTTTTTAAACTACTGAGTCCTGGCTTTTTGTTTGTTTGTTTGTTTTTGTTTTTCTTTGCAATTATATCCTTTCTTTTACATTTCATTTTTACCAACACGAATAAAACCAGGACTCATCTTCAACACTTTTCTTAGACATCTCTTTAGGGAAATAACTCAGGCACACTTTCTACGCAATTCAGTTGAGTGTTGCTAATCTGTCTGCTACTAAATAACAAGAATTCCTCTTCTTCCTGTTTTCAACAAGATTTTCTTCACTTTCCTATAGGTCCTCACTCTCAGCACCCTCAAAGTTCAAAATTCTCAAAATTCCACAAATAGTGTGTTCAAGGCACCTTAAGTTTTCACTAACACTCTCCCCAACGTCCATTGCTTAGTTTCAAAGTCATTTCCACATATTAGGTCTTTGTGATGGCAGTCTTCCATTCAGGCCCCAAAATCTGAATTAATAATTTATTGCTGCCTAATAAATTACTCCAAAACTTAGTGGTTGGAAACAGCAAACATTTATCATTTCACAGTCTCTGTGGGTCCAGGGCCAGATTTGCTGGGTTTTTCTGCCTAAGTTCAAGAGACTTAAGAGACTGCAGCAGTCAAGGTGACAGCTGGGATTGCAGTCACCTCATATTTCAACTCAGGTAGGATTTACATGCAAACTTACTCTCATGATTCTTGGAATGCCTCAGATCTGCTTTCAAGTGTAGTGATATGGACCTCTCTACTGGGCTGCCTGGTAGCATGCTAGCTGGGTTTCATCTGAATAGATAGTCTAGGACAGAGCGAGAAATGCTAAAGACTAAGGCTACAAGTCTTTTGATGACCTGATATAAGAAGTGATATCTCTTCATTTCTGCTATATTCTTTTCACTAGAAATGAGTCAGTAAGTTCAACCCACATTAAGGGTAGAGTATTACACAAGGGCTTGAATTCCAACAGGTAGGGGTCTCTGGGATGGGAGGTTGTAGGGCGATGTGGTGAAGAGCATCTTCAAGGCTGTTTTGTATAAATATATACCATTAGTGATTTGCAATTGTCCATTATATTGAGCAAAATATTGCCTCTAAAATGTATATAGTAAAACCTTGGTGTGCGAGTGTAATTCATTCTGGAAACATGCTTATAATCCAAAGCACTTGTGTATCAAAGTGAATTTCCCCATGAGAAAGAATGGAAACTCAGATGATTCATTCTAAAACCCAAAAATATTCATATAAAAATGATTACTATACTGCAATGTAATACAAAATAATAAAGAAAATACAAAATATATTGAAAAATAAATTAATTTGCACTTACTTTGAAAGCCTTCATGGCTGGTGTGAGGGAGACAAGAGAGAGGAGGGTTATTGGGTAGGATGACTTTCACTATCACTAATGGAATCACTGCTATCTATGGACTCAATGGAATCTTTTCTGTGGGGGGGGGCATTGTGTACTCTTGCACGGATGTTTACTAGAGTACAGTATTAATAAACTCTTGTCATATACTGTATTTAATGTAATTGCAATCAGGCAGCAGAGGAAAGGGTCTATGTCTGCAGACAACTTGACCTTGAATGAAGCAAAACATTCCTAAGCTTACTCTTGTATGGAAAAGCAAAGTACTGTCCATAGGTGTTTTGAAGTGACAAAAAATACACTAGTACCAGTTGTAGGTTCCTTCCAACATTCTGAAAAATCACTAATTTATGCCAAACACCATGGCCTGAGACTGAGCATCTGAGCATGGGAGACAATTACCCACAATCCCACAGCAAGAGAGGAAGACAGAGAGAGGAACCATTGGCTCAGTTGTGATCATGTGATGTTTGGCATCATGTACTACTAGTATTGCAAGATATCTCTCGTTTATCAAGTTAAAATTTATTAGAAATATTTGCTCATCTCACAAAACACTTGCAGAACAAATTACTCACAATCCAAGATTTTACTGTACTTCTTATCTTAAAACGGAAACCACAAATCTTTAATTGATGGAAAATTTCCTCAGTAGACTTTTTAAGACATAATTTATCAGATTCTAATTAGATGTGGATGAAGTTATCTCTTTTTGTACTTTCTAGCTTTTATTTTATGTATGTATGCACTATGAAGAAGACTAGTACTGTAACTAAAATGTGATTTTGTTAAATTTGTTTCTTCAATTAATTTCCCAGTAAAGGAATTCTCATGAGACTTGGCTTGTGCTCTCATGCTACCACATCTTTTTACATGTATCTCTACCTTTATACATTACAAATTCTTGATATATAAGAATTTGAACCACTGTTCCCCGAGTTCAGAGAAAACATTCTGGATAAGTCAGGGTCCAGCAACAGAGAACAGAACAGAACAGAACAAAACAAAACAAAGCAAAATAAAACAAAATCTCATGTTTAATACAGGCTGCTGTTTTCATCAGTAAAGTCGAAAAGTCTAAAACAGGATAAAAGGGATGTTAATGGAACTCTGAGAATGAAAGCTGTATAAAGCTCCCACTACCCTTTCAGCCTAAAAGGAAGAGACGGTATTACCTGAACTTGGTGGAAGGGACATCCTGCAGTGGGTGCTCAGACCCCTGCCAAGGGACTGTTGTTTGATGGTGCTCAGAGGACAGAGAGAGGTGGATGCAACTTGGAGTTTCTGAAACTCTAGCTCCTGATGCGTGTTCCTGGGCTGCTATTCATACCCTAAAGGGAGTGGTGCAGGGCCACTGAGTGTGCCAAAAGAAGCTGAATCCTGAACTTAACTGGCCTAACCAGAGACAGATCAAACAGACAAAGGAGCTGGAAGTTGGTCTCACTTGGAGCCTTCCTAGCTTCCAGCAGTGGCTAGCACCAGGAGAGATTAACTCAGCTGGTAAGGCAGTTGGTTAAATGTGGTTTGCAGATTTCTAACCCCAGAACCACCGAATGGAGTATAGAGGGATAGGTTTAAAAGTAGGAGACTAAAGGTAAGTAAGTGCTCCCTAACAGAATGTTGCAATGGCTTTAGGTTACTGATGGCCTGAACATATATAAAGTTCTGTGAGTGCCTAAAAATGTCATGCATATTTATTTTCAAGTTGATAGTAAGAGCCTTGATTCATGTAGGTACTGGTACAGCAAAGTTGCCATAGATCAGGTTTCCAATAAGCAGATGCTAAGAAAGAATTGAGCTGTAAGATATTTATTAGGGATTAATGTTTGTAATGGGAAGGAAGAGAAAGGATTAAGGAGAGTGGTCATTTTCAAAGTTCAGCACCCATCAAAGGAATCCAGAAATTCCTGATGTTCACTCCAAGAATATCCAATCAGTAGTTCTGAGATCAGCCAAGAATTTGAATTTTTAAAAAGGTCACAGTTGCTGCTGCTGCTGCCGCTGGTATGGGCTTTGGGTAGCATACCCACACTAAAATGCAGGCTCAAGAAAACCCATGGTCACCCTGGCAGGGAGCTCTGAGGAGAGTATTGCCTATCAGATGATACCTCGTTGGGCCCAAAGGATTAGGCTTTGCCCTCTCATCTCTTTCAGTCACTGGATGAAGGAAAGGCCCTGAAATTGGGGGAAGCCAGGTCTCTGCAGCTGGGGCAGGCTCTGGAGCAGTTACAGGCTGGAGGCTGGCTGCTGACCTTCTCTTCCATTAGGCTCTACCTTCCTGATGGGAGATCTGCTGGTGCATTTCCATATCTCCTGAGAAAGGTTGAAATAAAGTTTCTTAATTATGGACTACTATAACTTTTTAAAAATTTCAATTAAATTAGTGTGGTATCCAGTATTCAAATAAAATACAAAATATGGAACTTTAGTTCCTTACGCAGCCATGAAACATAATGGAAAGAACAACATGCTTATAAAAATAAATGTGATTTTCTCCGTGTCTTCATATTGTTCTGAAATAATTGTGCAATAAATCTATAGAACAAAGCTATTTCACAAAAATAGTACAGGGTGCAATTAAGGATGTTAGAGCTCCTCTGAAGGATATAGATGTAAAGTCCAGGTATAATGGGTAAAATTTATGATTCAATTATGCAAAATATTTACTTTCTCGGTTGCAGACATAAACTATGTTCAAGCCAATGGTTGCTCTCATTGTGAAATTCACACTGAAACCAAAATAAGCTCACTGATGAATTATAACATACTCAACATTAATAAAATGTATTTAAATACACTGTATTTTCGGATTAATTTCTAAAACCTACATGTTTTAAAGGATTAAACCTTTATATATATCCAGAACAAAACAATATATTTGTATTTGGAAGGTAATTAGTAGGAGTTTTGCATTTTGAGAAATGAATCAACCATTTACTACATGAAATTATCTCTTCTCTTTTAAAATCCAACCTTCTTAACAGAATAAGTTAGTTTTTTGTTTTGTTTTGTTTCCTTATTTTGTTTTTGCTTCATTTTGCAAATTCCATTACTGCTGAGTATACAACTCAGATGCTATTTCATAATGGCCATTTTCAGCTAGTTGTTTCCAACTCTTTTAGTAATAGAGTTTGTTCAGAAGTTGCAGCAAAAATTCTGATGGCCAGATCAAAAATTTCAAAGACTAAAATAATCATAAAATGGCTGAAATAAGTGATGACATCTAAGGAAACATACAAATATAAAAAATAAACTATACAAAAAATTCTATTCTTTATGACATGTACTGTGAAGATTAAAAATCACTCTTCAGAGATTTGGAGCAAATCTTCAAGAAATGATGTATTTTAAATGAAAAAAATAGATATAATATAGAGTTGCCAATTCCACAAGAATTCTTCATATGAGTATACTGTAACACTGAATTGAAACAATTCAAATGTTAGAAGTATTTTGACATTAATTATTATATGACATTTATATTTAAATTATTAGAACATATTAATATACAAGATTATTTTATAGTTGATATTATTCCAATAATATTTCTAATATTATGTTTTAATTCCAGTTATATTTGTATGTGTGTATGTAAATATAAGTCTATGTGTGCTTTTGGATGAATAGATCTTCATATGGGCATGTTTGATGGTTTGAATGTGTTCTTAGAGTGAATCGATTTGAGAATGAGAGAAAGTAGGTGTTCCTGAGTGAATCAGTGTTTGATGAGTTGATATATTTATTTTTAATGCTTTCCTCAGTGCTCCTAATTATCCATATTTATGCATGTGTGTAAATGCTGGTGTTTGTGTTCATATATTTTATCAAAATCTGTAACATTAACACTGTGGTTTAAATTGCATTTATTGAGTGTAGTGACAAGTTTTAAAATCATTGTACTTTATATGTTTGTTTGAAAACTTAAGTGGATTTTTAAAAAACTGAGTCTGGTTTATTAGATATAAATAAGTTTTTGAAACATTAAAAAGACAGCTACATTTGGAAGTAGGTATTTCAAATGGTGGAGAGAAATAGACTCAGTTTTCAGATATAGTTTGGAATTTCTTAAAGAACTGATAAAATCAAATTTGCAAACATTATTAGATGTTGAGGGAAATTTACTCAACAAAATGAAAATTAATTAAGCAGTAAACCTAAGGGAGAAAGAAAGGGAGAGAAGGAGGGGGGGTAGGGAGGGAGGGGAAGAGGGAGGCGGGGACATTGATAAAGACAATGGTTTTTCTTTTCTTTGCCCTCCTGTATAGTCCATACTACTAAAAGCAGCCAGCATAATCCTTGGAAAATAAAATCAAGTCATTGCTGGGGAGCCTGGGTGGCTCAGTCGGTTAAGCATCTGACTTTAGCTCAGGTCATGATCTCATGTCTTGTGGGTTCAAGCCCCACACTGGGGCTCTGTGCTGACAGCTCAGAGCTCAGAGCCTGGAGCCTGCTTCGGATTTTGTATTGCCCTCTCTCTCTTCCCCTCCCTGACTTATACTCTGTATCTCTCTCTCAAAAATAAACAAACATTAGAAAAAAAATTAAGTCAAGTCATTGCTTGGTTCAAAATACGCAATGGTTTCCAGTCCACCAATATGGCCTTGTTTTTCTTGGAACATATTAAGAATGAATTTAAATGTACTTGACACTTCAAATCTCCTTCTATCAAATACCCTCTTCCACCTTTTTGAGTGCCTTTTCCCTCTCTTCTTTCAGGTCTCTTCTCAAAGTTTCCTTTGTTGAAGAGTTCTTCCTGGCCCATTCTATGCATTATCACTCTCTAGCTGCTACTTTGCCCTTATCTTACTTACAGCATTTATATTGCTCCAGAATGCAACTACAAAACCAAGAAGTGTGTCTATTTGGTTTACTACTATAGCCCAGTATTTAAAACAGTGTCTGGAAAATATCAGACACTCAATGCTTATTTCTTATGTGAGTAATATATGTATAGCTATCTATACATTAGTTAAGAGATATTGACCAAGATGCCGGGTGTTATGTTAAGTAGTTTAAATATATGATACATTATCCTGATGGGAATACCATGTTATACAGGGAAATGGTCAATTTATAAGTGGCAGAGATAGGCTTTCACCTTAGGTGGTCTGATTTCAGAGACTACACTGTTTTGTCTTTTTTTTTTTTTTTAATTTGTGTTTTTATTATTTATTTTGAGAGAGAAATACAGAGTGTGATTGGGGGAAGACCAGTGAGAGAAAGAGACACAGAATCTGAAGCAGGCTCCAGGCTCTGAGCTGTCAGCACAGAGCCTGATGCAGGACTAGAACCCATGAACCATGACCTGAGCCAAAGTTGGTCACTCAACCAACTGAGCCACCCAGTTCCCCACAGAAACTACATTGTCAATCATCATACCAAACTATGAGAAATATTATTTAGTATTTAAAATAAAACCGTACTTTCTCTTCTTTGGGGTTTTGGTATTTTTCATTCTCTTAAATAAAGAGAGCAAATTTAATTGATGTTTATTTTTACCCTGGCTGAAAGCTTAAGATTTTGTTTGTTCTCTAGTCACTAAGTTTACCAGCACCTTGGAATATATGCCTTCTCTAACATGCTAATTTTTTCTGGAAAAACGTGGTAAATTTTAAAAAGTACAATTTGCCTTTAGGATGTCTCATCTGCTGATCTTGTATTATGGCCTGATTTGTGATTTGCATTGCATTCCTGCCCTCTAGGGAACTCCAGGCTTTTATTTTTCCTCCTCAATGTTTTATAGTATGTTCATGCTTATTGCACTTAATTTTGTGCTTTGTGAACACTTTTCCTACTTTACAATGTAATTTTAATTCTAATTATATATGACAGGTTAGTGTTACTTTTAATTCCACATATAAACTCTAGTTTTCAGGAAAAAAGTGCAAAAGAGTATATATTACTTGGGCTTTGTTCAGAAACTGACAGTATACTTTGGTCATAAAATTCTGTGCTAATGTTTTACTGCTTTCTCACTGAGAAAACTGAATATACAAATGGATGATAGCCAGACCATACATAAAGTAGAATTCTGACCCTCAACCTGCTGCAGTCAGTCTGGGAAGTTGAACAATAGCTTCAGTAGCCATTGGCCCCAGTCAGGACTCGATCAGTAACTGACAGCATTCCTAAAATTTGCCCCTGCTTCCAACTTAGGACCAACTGGAGAAAGCCAAATATACTTCCATAACCAATCATATTGAATGCCCTGCTTTTAGTTAGCCCACACACAGCTTCTCCATGACAACAGCTTCCAATCAGAGGATACTTGAAGGCTTCCCTTTTTTTCATATAAAGCTTTCCCATTCATTTGCCTGCCTTTGAATCCCTGCCAAACAAACGTGTTGATAGCTGACTCCCTTGTTAGAGGAAGCTCTGAATAGCCCTTGCTCATTCTCATTTGGGTCGTCTTCACTTGTTTCTATAGTTCCTTTATTAGTACACTGATGATTTCAATTTGTTTTCATTGCTTCTAGACTACATATCAAATTAAAATACAATTTTTGATCCATATGATTAAAATGATTTTTTCCCTCTGCTTAATGATAATGTGCCAGTATTTGTCATTTTCAGAAGAAAATATTTTTCCTAAAGCTTTCAATTACTAGACTGGAAAACTTAACAAGAGTTGTATGTAGCAGAAGCAGAACTCTGTTCCCATTTGCAAAAATGAATATACTAGCTATGTACCTGGTGTAACATATTCTAATACTTAATTTAGGGTAGTGGCTCTCAAAATTTATTCTCAGGAACTTTTTAAGTTCTTAAAAATTATTAAGAACCTTAAGATTTGTAAATTCTATTTATATTTCCCTATTAGAAATTTAAATGGAGAATTTTTAGAATATTCATTTATTTAAAATAGCTAGCCTATATAATACGTAACACAGCAAATAATACAAATATATTTTATGAAATATTTATAAACTTCTATATAATTATAGAACTATAAAAATATCTAAAACAAAGCAAGAAGAGTAAGATTGTTTTATCATTTTAACAATCTATTTTGTGTTTGGTTTAATAGAAGAGGGCTTATTTAAACTGCTTTAATATCACACATCATGTGGTCTGGAATACTTACAAGAGTGTGAACATGAAAAAGGCAAACTTGCCATTGTCTCCTCCTCCTCCTTCTTATTCAGAAAATAGTTTTGACCTCACTAACCATTTTATGGAACATAGAAAATCAAGAAGCAGCTTTTAAAATTACCTAGTAGTTTGCTATAATCATTTATTGTACCATTTGGCAGCTATGGAAAAATTATCTTATTTGTCCTCAGTGTCATCCTGCCCCCTTAGGGATATATACCTGGTGAACATTGAGCAGCTTAAGCTAGTTGCGAAGAAGGACAGCAGACTCAGAACACAGGATTTCTCAACAAATAATATGCATGCTAACTGGATTTTTATGTACAGAAATGCATTTCAGGCCATATTATAAAAAATAGAAGATGAAATATTCATGAAACATACAAGTTAATCAGAAATTCCTTTGTAATCTTCACTTTTTAAAATCTCTATTTAGGCATTCTCTTTCTTTTTCTTTTTCATCCTATCATTAACTTCTTTCCCAAACTTGGTATTTCAATTTAATGATGTTTTATTTTGACAGTTATTCTGTGGAATTTTCCCTGTTCACAGTCTAGCAAACAGAAAGATTGCAAACTGATAGACACATAGCATTAGGGTGTTATTTACCCTTATGACATGAGTGGTCTCATCTGAAGTGGGACAATAACGCCTTTCCTATATTTCTTACATTGTTACTAAATTTACAGAAATATAAGGTAAACTGCAACATGATATACAAATATAAGCTATAAATATTTCAATGAATAATACTAGTCCTTGGCCCTTGATATGCATACACTCAAATTACAAACCTGGATTTGTAGATGATGCCTTGATCTCTTGTACCCAAATATTAATGTAAGAATCCAGGTTGAGAGGTGATAAACAGCTGTTGAGTAGTTGTGTAGTTTTTCCACTGAGCATTAGAAAACTCAGTTTAGCTAAAGATCCTCATAGATTTAGTGGTTACTGGAAAATACAATTAGTTCTGAAGATACTTTGGGAAATTTTGTTACTTAGTCTAATTTGTGAGAGTTGACAATTAGGGGAAGTGTGTGTGTATGTGTGTGTGTGTGTGTGTGTGTGTGTGTATAATGATGAACTGCCTGAGAGTTTCATATTGGAACATGCTCTATCTAGTTCTACAAACTCTAGCTATTCTAGAAACATAGCAACCTCTGGGTAAGCAATTTTCATCAATCTTACGGATTTAGCACATTTCATCCTACTTATCATTAAAGAGCACTCTGGACTCTGCCTATAGGGGGAAGTGGAAATTAATTGCTTTGTGGTAGCGACAATAGACTGCATTCTGTCATTCAACCAATATCAGTGACCTAAGTGAAATGAGACAGTTTCTTGGTACTGAATTCAAAAGGAAAGCTTTTAAACGTTTTCTATAGGAATCTTAGTATGCCCTTGTCAGTATAATATAGCTAATATAATGGCAACCTAATTTCCCAGTGAGTATTCACTTTAGCCATACCAGCTGCTAGGCTGTGCTACTAGCTACAGCTTTGATATTAAATAGAGATAGTCATTTTTGTAAGGAAGTAAATTGCTTTATTTATTACTGATGTTGCTTGCCTCATTTATTGAAACACTTTGTCACAGCTGGAGAATGCAGCTGCTTTCTTCTTCCTTATATTACAATAAAAAATAAACCATAAGAGTAATACATGGGAGAGTAAAGTAGTTTATTCAGTGTTTAAAATAAGCTGTCAGCAAGTTAGAAATCTATAATTTTCAGAAAATGAATACAAAATTTTAACCAAAAAATATTGATGATGATCAGTTATTCTAAGTGTGTTGTAGTATTATTTTGAAACTCTTATTTCCCAGTTAAGACCAAAAAAAGACCAATTTTTCAAGCTTTTAAGAAAATTAAATCTTCTGTGTAATCATCTACAAAAGATGATCAGATGTAAAATTTTATTAAATACATTTATTTATTTCAGAGCCTGGCACATATTAGCAATGGGAAACTTGAAAACACAAAATGTAATTGTTCCTGGATGATATGATGAAGCAGTTTAGAACATCAAAAATGATTGATCTAAAGCACACTTCTCAGTCAATAAAAAACTAAAGGTGTATGTTCTTAGTTGTTTTCTAAGGTCAGGTATATGTAGACTTGGTGTCCAAGCTTAGAGGGAACTCAATGAGATCAGAGGGAATTCAGTAAGGAATGTGTATAAACTTCTTGATCATTAGCTGAACTGATAAAACTCTAGTGTATAAAATACTTACACTGAAAAAACCCTAGAGTATAAAATATTTTAGCATATCAACTGACCAGAACCTGGTAGAAAGTTTACAACTAAAATTACCTAATTATTTTACAAAAAAATATTTTTTTAAAAAAGAGAGTAAAAATAAAACCATAACTTCTCTTTCCATCCATGAGAGAGTAGTAGTCTGGATTTACCCTCTCTTTATGCAAAATAAAACCTAAAAGCAGACAAAAATATATGCAATATTGTTTTTAGGCATTGGACAAAATACAGTGTACGATTGATGGCCCTTTGAGAAAATACAAACAAACAAGGTGAGTCCTGTGGACTTCTCAAATTATTACCTGGAAACTGTTTTGTCAGTGTAGTACAAGAAAGGTTTCTGGGAATACAGGGGAGTGTGGGTAAGATGTTTGCTTTCTCCCAATATTTTTATAAAGTATGGAACATCTGCACAAAACTCAATAGTGGAGTGACCATTTGTGGCTTGTGAGGAAACATAGTGGGATTATTCTAAGTTACAGCAATTAGGGTATTTGATCTGAATGAAAACTATCTGTGATTTATGCAAGTATTAATTCATTAATTTTAGAAAAAAGTTGAGGGAATGGTAAATTCAATTAAAGTCCACCAACATGTTGTATAGCAAAGTAATTGTTATTTAGATTAAATAGTTGTAAACCTATTTTAAATTTTACAATCTATGACCTTGAATAAGCCTAAATAACTTTTCTGGATCTCTCTTTTCTCATCTGTAAAATGAAATTGTTAAATAAGATCTGTAGTCGATAATAATTCAGAGTAATAACAGTGGGGTGCCTGAGTGGCCTGGTCTGTTAAGCATTCATCTTTGGTTCAGGTATTAATCTTATGGCTGGTGGTTTCGAGCCCTACGTCTGGCTCTGTGCTGACAGCTCAGAGCCTGGAGCCTGCATCCAAGTCTGTCTCCTTCTCTCTGCCCATCCCCCATGTGCACACTGTATCTTTCTGTCTCTCAAAAATAATAAACATTAAAATTGTTTTAAAAAGTAATAATGGTAATTGATCATCTACATATCTCCATAATTTTTCAAAACATATTTATGAAATAAGAATTCTTAGTATTTCAGCAGGAGTAAGTAACCTTTCTGAGATGTAAAAGCTAGTAGATGACAGAGAGAGAATATGCACCCGGATATGTTGGTTTCCCAACTCTGCATTATTATTTACCATAATATGAATGCTTAGATATGGATTAACCAAAAATTAATTTTAGCATTTTAGACATGCATCCTTAATAGAAGGAATACACGGTAGTAGATAAAAAAGATTTAATGAGAAAAACAAAGGAAGATCAATATAATTATTCTAAGTATTTACAAACCAAATTCTAAAGATAGGAAAGCTTCATCTGATATTTTGTATCGAAATATTTTGATAACCCAATAAAATTCTATAACAATGTCACTTCGACCATTAAAAACAAGTTGTTTTTAATGGAATTGATTTACGCAACTGAATTATATATATTATATTTAAACTTATATATTGACAATCAACCATGGTTTATTTTTTCTATTTAAGATTATAGCACAATGCACATCCTGGTTTAAAATTTTTTTAATATATTTGTTTTATCAAATTTTTAAATTATAATTTATGTAAAAGAATCCATTGTAATTTTAAAATTCCATTAAGTGTGAGTGATGATATATCTGTGAATATATTTAGTTTACTGTGTTGCAGGCTATCCTAAGTGCTTTATGCATTGCAAATAATTTAGTTATCTTAACTCTTCCATTTTCCCCAAATTACCTCTCTTCTGCAGGTTTCTTAAAATTTCAGTAAAAAAATTTGAATTAAGGTATTTCTTAGAAATTCCAAATGTGACTGTTCTAACTGACCAAGTTAAAGAGAGAGAAGGTAGGGAGCAGCTTTATGCAAAAACAGATCTCTTTCTGTTCTTATTTGAAATTCTGTCAGGTTGTTATGAATAATCTCTTCTCAATTTTTTGTTTGCCCTTGGTCTATTTCCAGATTCCTGATATGGTTTGCTTCAATAATTATGTCTAGGGGCGTCAGGATGGCTCAGTTGTCTGACTTCAGGTCAGGTAATGATCTCACAGTTTGTGGGTTCAAGCCCCGCATTGCGCTATGTGCTGACAGCCAGTTCAGAGCCTGGAGCCTGTTTCAGATTCTATGTCTCCCTCTCTCTCTGACCCTCCCCTATTCATGCTGTCTCTCTCTCTCAGAAATAAATAGAAAACATTAAAAAATTTTTTAAATAAAAAAATAATTTTGTCTAGTTTTATACTTGTTTTATAAGCAAGAGGATTTATTTAAGTCCTCAAAGCCATAGCCAAAAGTCACAGCCACAACCTTTGCAAATTTACTCATAATACTCAGATGCTTAGAGAAAACTCGGTTTCTTTGTCTTTCTCTAAGCTTTCTAATATTCCTTTCCATGAACTTTTGTGGGATCTCACTTTACTTAGTTGACATCTTAGATCTGAAATCGGATCCTCTTGAATATCTGAGGATGAACTCACAATTCTGTTCATGATGTAGGATGTTGATTCAGTAATTGGTTTCCTTTCTTCTTTGAAAAGGAATGTAAGTCTGGCATTAGACAAAGAAGAATTTGATATAAATTAATAAAACAATGCTTTAAAATTTCCCTTTATTTCTACATTCATTTTTGACCATGCTGCAGAAGAAAATTGCACAATGAATTTGGTCATGAAATCTAGGTGTTTTCAAAAATACAATATGAGATTAAAGATACAATATGAGATAAAAAATACTGATCAGCTAAGCTCCTGTATTAAAACTTGTGTATAAAATTGGCAACATTAGGACAAAGTAAAAGACAGAATTGTGGTGCTTATGAAAATGTGCTTCAAATATTCTTTCTGTCCCTTTTTCTTTCTTCTTTCTGAGATGCACATAATGTGTATTTTGGTCTGGTTCATGGCATCTCATATAGGTCCTTTAGGTTCTATCTACTTTTCCTTATTCTATTCCTCCCCCCCCCCCCCGATACTCAAACTAAATAATTTCAATTGTCCTAGTTTTAGGTTCACTGATTATTTCTTCTCCTTGCTTAACTCTGCTGTTGAACCCCTCTAGTAAATTTTTTATTACTGTACTCTTCACCTCCCTAATTTGTGTGGTTCCTTTAAAAATGTTCCTTTAAGGGGCACCTGGGTGGCTTAGTCGTTAAGCTTCTGACTTTCGCTTAGGTCATGATCTCGTGGTTCGTGCGTTTGAGCCCCACATCGGGCTCTGTGCTGACTGCCAGCTCAGAGCCTGGAGCCTGTTTCAGAGTCTGTGACTCCCTCTCTCTCTGACCCTCCTGTGCTCATGCTCTCTCTCTCTCTCTCTCTCCTAGAAATAAATAAAAAAACATTTTAAAAAAATGTTCCTTTAAAATGTTTTTTAGAAATTATGGTAAAAATAACCACTCTAACAAAAATTACTATTTTAACCATTTTTAAATGTATACTTTAGTGGCATTAACTACATTTACAAACGTTGTGGTGTAACCATCACTTCTATCAATTTCCAGAATTTGTTCATCTTCCCAAATAGAAACTCTGCACCCATTAAACAGTAACTTCCTATTCTACACTGTCTCTAGTTCTTGTTAAAATTTCTCCTTTCTCTATGAATTTTCCTTTTCCATGTACCTCAGATAAGCAGAATTATACAACATTTACCCTTTTGTGTCTGGTTTATTTCACTTAGTGTAATATTTTCAAGGTTCATTAATATTGTAGTATGTGCCAGAATTTTATTTAAGACTGAATAATATTTTTGAAGAAATGTCAAAATTTTCCACAGTGGCTTTTTAATAATTTCTACTTTTTATGGATATTCTCAGTTTATACATTCTTTTTCTTATTTTCTTCAGTCTTTGTCTATGTTTTTCTTTAGCTTTTTGACCATATTTAATGTAATTGTTCTCTTCTCTTTGTATAATTAACCCAAAGTCTGGATATCCTCAGGGATGATATATATAAATATATACATATATTTAACGTTTAATCTTTGATGGGGGTACGGGGGAGGACAGAGAGAGGGAGACAGAATCCAAAGCAGGCTCCAGGCTCTGAGCTGTCAGCACAGAGCCCCATGCGGGGCTCGAACCCACAAATCATGAGAGCATGACCTGAGCTGAAGTTGGACGGTTAACCCACTGAGCCACCCAGGTTTCCCCTAAAGGATGATTTCTTAACACTTTGTTCCTCTAAATAGGTCATACTTTCCTGTTTCTTTGTATTTCATGAGTTATTTTGTTAAAAACTGGACATTTGAGTATGACTTGGTAACTCGGGAAATCAGATCTCCCTCTTTGCCACGACGTATTGTTTCTCGACTGTTGAAGGCTGTACTAGTCCATTTGTGTAGTGACTTTCCCAACCTATTTTTTAAAGGCCGTGTTGTTTGTCTTATATGGTCACTGAAGTCTCTGTTCTTTGTGTTAAACTAGTTTTGGCAGAGATTCCCTTGAACACCAGGAGGTAAAACACAACCCTCCACTCACACCCCTGACCCCCACATATACAAACAAAACAAACAAGCAGACAAGGAAACAAAATAATTCATCCCTTTGTGCAGAATGGTTCTGTGCAAAGGCACTACACTCCAGTACTTTGCTAGGCTTACATTGAGCCTAAGGATTAGCCTGAGGTGAAAGCTTTCTTTCCCATTGTTTTCTGAGCATGAATTTTGCTCTGGGCATGTGCATGACTTTCTAAATTTCCTCACGGGGGAAAAAAAAAACTTCCTTTTTTTTGTTTGTTTTAAATTTATTTCTAGGAGAGAGAGAGAGAGAGAGAGACAGCATGAGCAGGGGAGGGTCAGAGAGAGAAGGAGTCACAGACTCTGAGACAGGCTCCAGGCTCTGAGCTGACAGTCAGCACAGAGCCCGACGCAGGGCTCGAACCCATGAACCGCAAGATCATGACCTAAGCGAAAGTCGGATGCCTAACCGACTAAGCCACCCAGGCGCCCCGAATGCCTAACTTCTTAATGAATCTCCTTAACTTTTGTTCCAGGGCCTTTGGCATCTGTTCCATGTTTCCAGCATACTCTTTCCCTAGGAATCCGAGTTGTGAGTTTGGCTCGCCCTTATCTTGACTAATGCCCACTGTTTTCCTGGTCTGATTCCAATGAGGTGAAACAGAGACAAGCGTCTTGCATTCCTCATTCATACCTCCCCCAGACAGTTCGGAAACCTACATACACAGTCATTTTCCAGTAAGGTTTGCTGTGCTCCCTATAGAGCTCGGAGCCCAAGGACTTAAAATAAGGATGCAGATTTCTTTTTCAAGACTGCTCATGTGCTTGGGGGGCAAGGGCAAGTAAACACCACAAATCTCTGCTGTCGTTTTCAATTTACCTTTTTCTTGATTCAGTGTTCAGTTAGTTACTGTAAACTTTGACTGTTTTCCAGAGTTGTGACAAAGTTAATGTTGGCATTTTTTGCTTTGTCAGTCTTTCTGTGGGAGGTGTGAATTTGGAGCTGCTTACCCCCTTTTATTGCAGTGGAGATTGATGATGAATGATTTACAAGTATGACTACTACATTTCGGAAATTATGTCTAGATCCATTTGATTGGCTATTCTCCAGGTAAAAAATAATTTTTACTAGAATTTCAGCTTCAAATTTAAATCTACCTTTTCTTTTTCTAACTCAAGGTAGATTTTTAATGCTCATGTGCTTTCTTGGCAGTATACTCAAATAACCAAATCACTAAGGAGATGAATGTTTGAAATTCATGGGTTTTTTTTTTTTTTTGGTAATCACTGATTTTTTGTAATGTACTTTACTACTAAAGTCCATTGCTTTTAGAAATATTCTGCATCCTTCTTCATACCATACTCAATTAATTTAGGGGTCCCAAATTTTTACGGGAAATGGGTAAGCAAACTACCACCAATGGCATAAATCTAGCCTATCATCTATTTTTGACCAGCTTAAATGCTAAGAATGGTTTTACAATTTTTTTCCTCCAAGATTTTTAAAAAATTCAAGTTAGTTAACATATAGGGTAAGATTGGTTTCAGGAGTAGAATTTAGTGATTCATCACTTACATATAACACCCAGTGCTCATCACAAGTGTCCTCCTTAGTGCCTATCGCCCATTTAGCTTATCTCCCCACCTCCCCTCACTGAAAAAAATCAGAAGAATGATATTTTGTGACGTGATAAGTAAATTTTCATTGGATCCCAGACAGCTACATTATTTGTTTATATATTTTCTAATGCTGCTTTTGAGCTGTAAAGGCACAATGGATTAGCTTTGATAAAGATCACATACTCTGCAAACCTATGGTGTTTGCTTTCTAGCTCTTTACATAAAAAGTTTGCCAAACTCTGTTTTAGGACAACGTAAACAGAATAAACAACCTAAGAAATCATTCTAAGGCCTTATGGATTTAAAAGTCATTCTTTAGGATCAACAGCTCAAAGACAGTTACTCCTAGAAATGTCAGCTACCAAAAATTTATCAGGCAATATGCTTTTTAAAAATTTTTAATGTTTATTTACTTTTGAGAGAGAGAGAGAGAGAGAGAGAATGTGAAGCAGCCTCCAGGCTCTCAGCTGTCAGCACAGAGACCAAGGTGGGACTCAGAATCACGAACCTTGAGATCATGACCTGAGCTGAAGTTGGAGCTTAGCTGACTAAGACACCCAGGTTCCCCTATCAGGTAATGTTTGTTCTTTTTTTAATTTAATCTTTGATGCTTTTAGCATCTTTTTCACTAGTTTAGTCAAATATGCCTAAAGTTTTGTTTAACACATGACTTTTGACACAGAACCTTTTCTGAATTAAGGTTTTTCTTGGGACTTAAACTTAACCATAATTTTAACCATTTTTCCATAATTTTGACAGCTTCAACACTAATCCTGAACTTGATACTTCTTCTTCTACTTGAAGTAGAGAAAATTGGAAGTCTCCTTTACCACTAAAATGAGTACATTTCATATCATATGAGTATGATAAAGTCTCCTTTACAACTTCATATGAGTACATTATTCTGTTTTATTTATTTATTTATTTATTTATTTATTTATTTATTTATTTAGAGAGAGAAAGTGTACGAAGAGAGGGAAGGGCAGAAGAAGAGGGAGAGAGAATCTTAAGCAGCTGGGGCTCAATCTCAGGGCTGTGTGATCATGACCTGAGCCCAAATCAAGTGTTGGATGTTCAACCCATTGAGCCACTTAGGTGTCCCTGAGTACATTATCCTTATATATTAAATATTTAACTACAGAACTATGTGAATCAGAGTACTTTGAAATCAGAGTGAATTTCGCCTGTGAAAGATATCCTTATCCACTTTTAAAGATGGATAAAAGCTTTCTAAAAAATAATATGTTAAAAGGCAGTTTTTATTAAAAGCATGTGATATTGAACATTAGTGGTTTTGGTGACATCTGTAAGGATACTTTCAACTTAATACTTATCAATATAAACCCATCGGTAGAATTATTCTGAAGATGATTGTGAACAGGACTGCCAGTCATTTCTTACCATTTTTGAAATGTCTGCATCTGTAAGTTACATGATTTTGTGTATCTCTGAGATCAAATCATTTATGAGATTAGTATAAATAGACTAAATTACTAATTTAATAACTTCATTCTCATTAGAACATCAAAATTCTACTATATAATCACATCTTTTTCTCTGTAGCTCCCTGTCATAACCTAACTGTATTAAAGGAAATCCAGTTTTATAAGATGAAATTTTCTATGTTGTTTTCAGATGTTTCTAATATAGTCTGGCTACTGTCAAGAAAATTTTAGATAAAAGAGAAGATGTCACATTCTCTAAACATTCATGAATCAGCATTAGGTTAGATAGTGATGAAGATTGACACTCTTTGCTGTTTTGAATCTTTTAAACAAGATCCTTACCTTCTAGTGGCAAATATGCTACAAAGTAGCAAGTTAACTGATTTTGAAAAAATTCTTTTATCACTGCACTAACTATTCCTCTTGTTAAATTGTCATTATTTTTTTTTGTTCTTACAAATAGAGCTTTTTATTTATATTCATGAAAAATATTAATATAAAGGATTTAATGACTTTGCTGACCAATAATTTACCTATTGATGGTATTTTACCCACAAAATACCTTTGTCTTTTCTGAAAAGTTTTTTAAAGTTATAGAAGTTATTTTATGCATATTATGTATTTTACTAGTAATTAAATTATCAGTAATTAATTCATTACTTCTAGATGGTGCTTTATCCATAGTTGGATATTTTTGCTTGGGAGGTATTTTATAAACTGATGAAACTTTATCTGAAGGTGGGAAAAACTGATTTCTTATATCTGGTATAATTTTATTTGAGCATACAAATACACTTTTAATAGTGAAGCAATCAGTTTCATAGCTGTGTTATAGAATTCACTTGAATGTTATCTCAATTTACTAATTATTCCTCTAAAAATTTAACAGGAAACATCCAAGATCATTTCCTAGTGGTTGCTTAGCACTGATTGGTTACCAGGTACACTTTTGGCCATATTTATGGCACACAGGTAACTTACACATGTAATACTAACATTCTGCCTCTTCTCATGCAAAATGCTTATCAAAAGCATTCATCATACCTTTCTCTTATTCGAATTTATATTGCACTTTCTTTGATCTTAAAATTCTTCTCAGTATTATAAAAACCATCTTATTGGACAATATGTTATGCTTTAACAATCACTTTATTTTCTAAGGGAAGTAAGCATAGTTCTATCAGGTATAAAAGCTTCAGTGCTCGTCCCGCTGAGGTGGTGAGGAAGATTTGGAAATATTGGTGTTATTTCGAGAAAACACCTTTGACAGAGCTGAAGATACCTTTGCCAGCATTTTAGATCCTTGTATGGAAACACTGGGCTTGGAAGTTTCTGTGGACAAAGCAAAAAAGTAATATAGATATTTATTGGACATTCTAATTGAGACAGTTATACTATAGAATTGATGATTTAGAATTAAGAAACTGATGTTTGTAAAATACTTCATGGGATTTAAAAACATTTAGAAACATTCTTTTTTAAAGTTTATTTATTTTGAGAGAGAGAGAGAGAGAGAGAGAGAGTAGGGAGGAGCAGAGACAGAGGCAGAGAGAGAGAATCCTAAGCAGGTTTTGTCTCCATTTTTGAACACTGAATCTTGGCAAGGTCAAATACCTTGCCTAAGGTCATATGAGTAGAAAATGGCCCCTCTGGGAATAGGGGCCCAGCTTTGTGACTTGCATGGGCCTACCACATATTGATGCTTCTCCAGTTAGTTATGCAAAGAATGTCTTTCTTTTTCTAGCAGAACACTCTTGGAAAAAGCCTGATCAGCTAAACTTAAAGTAACTTTCAACTCTACACAATGAGGGTATCTATTTCAGAATGCTCAAGTGAAAGCACAAGTGCATTAAAATTTTTACAATTTCTCACCTACTTCAGGTGAATTTTCAATTAGCTAATTTCAAGTGATTTCTTTTATCATGTGAGCTAAGACTGTATAGATAATAAAAAAATTTTCATTTTGATACATTTTGTATGCCACTTATTCAGTGCATGGGCTCTTAAAGAATATCATGTTTTAGTTATCACAAAATTATAATTTTACTTATAAACATGTAAAAAGAGAAGTGAACAGTTATGTACATGTTTGAAACTTTATGGTAGGACATGAAAACACACAAGACCAAATTTTCTTTTTTTTAATTAAAACAAATTTTAATGTTTATTAATTTTTGAGAAAGAGAGAGAGAGACAGAGTGTGAGTGGGGGAGGGACAGAGACAGTGGAAGACACAGAATCCAAAGCAAGCTCCAGGTTCTGAGCTGTCAGCACAGAAGCCAATGCAGGGCTCAAATTCAGGAACCGTGAGATCATGACCAGAGCCAAAGTCAGATGCTTAAACAACTGAGACCTCCAGGTGCCCCCAAATTTTCTTAATTCCATTGTGTGCCAAAGTTCATGACCACACATGTTGTAGTTACCTAGATTTGTCTTTTCTAGCAAGATAGCTTCTATAGTTAAAGATAGCCAACAGTAAATTTAACTATAAATATAGAGCAAAACAGTATATTCAGGTTTTTTACTATTCTATTATTTTTTTAAATGACCTATCAATGTAAAAGGAAAAAAAACAAAAGTTGCAGCAGATAAGAAACAAAAGCATAGATGAAAGAGAAAGATGTACTTTCTGAAAAAGTAAGATAAAATTTTTACTGACATGACTGAGGCATTGTTGCAAGACTTCCGAAATTGTCACTGGAGGGGCAAAAGAATTCCTGTTCTTGAAACTTTGTGGTCCTATTGAAAATTCAGATTCCTGGGCACCATTACTCAGAGATGCTATCTTAGGCAGGCTAGAGAAGGTCTAGGAATCTACATTGTTAAAAAGGTACCCTAGGTGGTTGTAATGCAAATCAGTTCCTGGAAACACACTTAGGATACTGCCTCAAATCTTCATGCTTTATTTGATGCTTGTATATTGTTCAAGACTATTGGGTGCCTGGTATTCTAGGGTAATAAAATACATGAGAGAGGAGTCATGAATTCTGAGTTTATCTTGTTAATAGTTCTTTCTGTAACAAAACTACAGACTAGCTTTGGTTATTACCCAATATGGGGCTTATTCTGGGATACAATGGCAAGACTATGGAACCATGTTACCAAGGGAGGAAAGAGTGGAGGATCAAAGTAAGAAAATCTGTTTTTGAGCCCTTAAAGCTCTCTATTTGTGTAGAGCTTGTGTAACCTCAGGCAGCTATTCCCTCCATTTTCTCTTTTTTAAACCAGGACTTTATGATTTAGAGAGGCAGAATAGTATGATGTAGGGGATATAGACGAGTTTTGTTTGGTCCACAAAACATTTCACAAAAACTTTGAATTATTTGACAAACTTTAAAAGTCAGGAGTTTTCACATAAAATTTTCACCTCTAACTTCTTTTGAAAGATGCAAAGACATCAGTGGGAAGGCCTGGCAATAAGCCAGTGTATCAGGGATTGCTGAGTAGCAGCTCCCTCCTTTAGATGGGATGTGCCATCTCCAGTGCACCACAGACCCTTGCTCAGCCTACTGTGCTTGTTTATAACATTACCTGTATGGCTCCTGTGGCCATTTGAGTGTATGAATTCTGGTTATATTGAATGAGCTTGGGATTTGAAGTTGGGCAGATCTGTGTATGAATCCCAGCTCTGCAGCTTATTAGCTATGGGGTGACCTTGAATAACCTACTCTCACTTTCCTCTTCAGTTGCTGTCACTTTCCTGTTTAATAAAATGGGGATATTTAATACCTAATAAATATTAGTTCCATTACTTATTACTGTGGTGGTTTGAGGTTAAAATAACACACAATGAACTGCAAATAGTTATACACACATAGTAAGAATATTATAGTCTCATATAATAGGTATCAATACTTCAAGGAAGGAGCTACTCCTTCCAGAACGAATGCTGAATAGTATATTTTGTACCTGAAATGACTTCTTTTGAGGAGTATACACTTCCAGTAATATTCTTGTGTCCTTCAAAGATGGTGATAAACTGCCAAGACAGAGCAAAGTACTTATTTAATCTTTTATTGGATACTACACACGAAGATACCTAGAATTCCCCAAAAGATGTAGTACAACCTTTGTAGCACCTTACATAAATCATATCTGTGCTCTGCATTCTCAAAGAATTATCCAGAGACAGGCTCATAATTTTTGCCAATTATGGCACCTAGGGTTGACCCTTGTCATAGATGTGGGCCTTTGAAACCATTCAGTGATGATCAAAGGCTCAACCATCTTAAGTCACAAAAAAAAGCCAGCTCTGTCTGTCCCCTCCCTCTTTTGGGTGAATTGAAATAAATAACAAATTATAAATTCTTTTCTGATATGAGAGATAATGTTAAGGGGTAAAATGGCTGTTCACTGTATAACTCCAAGTTCCTCTTATGGAAATCTTAGGTCTTTTGGAGTCTGGAGCAATAAACTGGCTATCTGGACCTAGTTGGGCATGGAACATGGCTCAGATACTAGCTTTACTCTGTAGGCCTATATCACCTCTTTGAACAGAGAAGCAGCAATTTTCTCAGAAAGGCATAAAGTAGACTGGGATAGGTAACTGGGATTCATTGTATATATATTTTATAAAACCAGCTATTAAATAAGGAAATCAATGATGAGAAACTTAATAAAAGGACTAAACTCATGAAGAAACATAAACTATGTTATGTATAGATTATGTTAAAAAAAAAACAAAACCACCAAGTGTTAAAGGAGTTTCATCATAGTTGCTCCAAGAGGACTTGAGGTAGCTTATCTCTTAATATATTTCAAAGCAAATACATACCTGAGGAATAAAATGGAACCAAGACTATCTAAAGCACTAATTCTCAGTATTGGCTGCACAATAGTTATATGTGGAAATTTAAAAAAATAATGTTTTATTTATTTTTGAGAGAGAGAGAGAAAGTACAAGTGGGGGAGGGGCAAAGAGAGAGGGAGACACAGGATCTGTGTCTGTCAGAACAGAACCCGACACAAGGTTCAAACTTGTCAACTGCAAGATCATAACCTGAGCTGAAGTTGGACGTTAACCAACTGAGCCACCCAGGCACCCCTGAGGAATTTTTTTATTAAGTATGAATCCCTGGGTCTCACATCTCCAATTGAACTGAAATCTCTGTGGATGGGGCTGATACTGATATTTCTAAAAAAAAAAAAAAAAAAAAAAAAAAAAAAAAATTGCGCACATGTATGAGACTGACTTGAGAACCCCTAATCTAAAAGCTGTAGGGGATATGCTACCAAGTATCTGAGATGAGTAAACATACTTAAGTTCTTTTAGGAACATCTATCTTTTCATTAGATTTAAGAGTATTTCCCATTTCTTCATGGAACACTGTTATAAGCACTGTTTGAAAATTCCAAAATCTCGGTTGCATCAGACTTGGCATCTCTTGTCCTCTCCCTCAAAAGTTGTAGACATTGTCTTATTTCTTTGTATGTTAAATAATTTTGGATTCTATCTTGGACATTTTAAACAACTTATGAGTTTCCATGAACTGTTAGAGTACTCTGGAGATGGTTGAGTTTTTTATTTGTTTCCTCAAGTAGGTAATTAACCCATTTAGATTTAGGTAATTAACCCACTTCTATAAGTTTCCAATGTAAATTTAGTTTCCAAAGCCTTGCCAGTATTTTTCTTTTTTAGCATCCCTGTGTGTGCACCACTAATAAAGCCATAGTTCAAGTTCTCAAAGCCTTTTGTTTATATAAATTCAGGCCCGTCCCATACATGCACAATATAGGAGAGACTTTACATACAGGTTTATAAGGGATCTTTCTGATGATTCTCTGTGATTTTTTTTTCCAGTGTCCCTAACTCTCAGTAGCCCCCTTCCTGGTTTCATGGCTAGAATACTGTGGCTACTCATTCTGTGTGCTGTTTCACACATCCCATGATTGCATTACTATCTAGAGTAAGTGACAAAAGAAAGCAGAGAAAAAAGTAGCAGATTTCCTTCTAATCTTCTTCAGGTTACTGGAGACCTTGTCCTAATTCTTCTGGTTGGGGGAAGGTTTTTCTCTCAGAGTTTTAAGTGACTCAGAAGCCTATACTGCCATTGCCATGGGGCTTCATGTCTGAAACTTGCCTTTAGGCAGAACCAAAAGATGGGAAAAGCAGGAAAAAGTGAGTTTCTTCTACTTCCCAGTCCACAGGAACTTCTTAATTCTGGTGAGAGACCAATGGTTTCTCCTGAGGATTTATTCTACCCTTCTTTCTATGCAGTTCCAGGATTTGAATTGCTCTGGGTCTAAATTAGGAGATAAGGGTGGGGGACAAAACCAGGAAACTCATAATGAAATTGGTGATTCTTTGAATTTCTGTTTGTCTCCTCAAACTCCTGCTATTATTTATTTTCCAGCATCCTCAGTAGTATCCAGAAGCTTTAGTTGTAATCAGAGACAGAAGTGGGATAGAATGTGCTTACTCAACCTTACTTTGAATTGGATTGGGTATAACAACTTCAACCATAGTTTTACCATGGAAAAAGCAGCAAGAGATGGGAAGGGTAAAAAACTGAACAAGGTTCCAGATTAGCCAGGGATTCAGCCTGACACAAGGGATAGTCTGTAATGATCACCAGTCTACAGTTTCTGTCTCCGTTTATTTCTGTATGATTTGAATTGGAAAATAATGGCCTAAGTGAAGCCCGAGATTGTCAGATAGATGTTCATATTCATAAATGAGGATTAGGTTGAATAAGAAACTATCCCTGCATCTTCAAGCTTTGGCATTAGTATGATGAAAATGACTCTGATGATGAGAAGGGACTAGAGAATTGATGGATTACATGTGCATAGTGTTGGGGGAAACTCAGAAGTGAGGTTAAATTGAGCCAAGAAACAAAGTGATAAAAGCAGAAGAAGAGGATTTGTAGCTTCAGCCCTTGTTGGAAACTTTTTTTTTTTTTAAGAATTTTTTTTAAATGTTTTATTTATTTCTAGGAGAGAGAGAGAGACAGTGTGAGCAGGGGAGGGTCAGAGAGAGAGCGAGACACAGAATCCGAAGCAGGCTCCAGGCTCTGAGCTGGCAGTCAGCACAGAGCCCGATGCGGGGCTCAAACCCACGAACCGCGAGATCATGACCTAAGCGAAAGTCGGACGCTTAACCGACTAAGCCACCCAGGCGCACCTGTTGGAAACTTTTACAAAGAAATAAGGCAGAGGAAAAATTTTCCTGAGCTCATAATGGAGCGTAGCTGAGCCTCTCAGAAAGCTGCCTTTAAACAGTCCGTACTTAGGAATATAGAAAAATTAGATGGAATCAGCACTCTTTTCCTGCAAGCCAGTCTCTATTTCTGAAAGCTTCTATTCCCTCCTTGCCTCCACCAAGTTCCTCACTTGGGTCTACCTGCCCTAGACAGTGACTTCCTGCAGGGGTTTTCTCCAGAGTCTGTAGTAACAGAGTTGAGTGGAGCTCTATTTAGGTGCTAGGGAGGAACAGTGGGTTACTCTGTGCACTTACGCAAGGAATAACTTAACTGTAATGTGAGAATTTTGATTAAGGATATTCTCCAGTTCCGTGGATAGTTCTTAGCCAGAGGGAAAGATCTGAGCAGGAAAAAATTCTGAATAGGGGCATGCTTCCTGATGTTCCTCAAGCTGTACCACCCCAGGCCCTGATTTGACCTTGGAAACTGGGCTATATTCCCCCTCTCGCTGCCCCTCCCATGCTCATGCTCTGTCTCTCTCTGTTTCTCAATAATAAATAAAAATGTTTTGGAAAAAACTGGGCTACATATTCAGTTGGACCCTGTATATTGCTAATTAGAATTTATTGAAAAATATTTACCTTCATACTGTTTGAATTTTCTAGCTTTTGCTCCTGAGAATTTCCTGTTGGGAGGGGGAGAAAGAAAAGGAAAAATTATCTTTTTTTTTCTTTTTTTTTTGGCATGAATAGTATTTTTTTTTTTCACCAGGAAGTTCTAGAATTTAGTCAGGTAGAAGAAATCATTATTACTTTCACCATATTGACATTAGGAACAAAACTGAAATGGGGAAGATCCCTAGAGTTCTTGAGCATGTCCTAGACTTTCCTTTAGGAATTATGAGATAAACTATGATTTGGTAGCAGAGGCTGACTCTGTACTTAGTAGCCACATGTGTATCCATAACTACTCAATCTCTATAGGCCTATTTATTTACATGTAAAATAAGAGATTACCTTATAGATGGCTCCTAGGGGCCTTCCAGCTCTAACACTCTTTGATTCTACATAGCTAATTAAAAGCAGATTATTGGAACAAAGTGGAAGGTGTTGGTCTTATGACATACTTTGAGTGAGAACCAGGAGAAATTTGAGGCAATACCAAGAGGAAATCTGGAGGAGTTGCTACAGAATCAAAAGTTACCTAAGTTCCAGGGGAAGGCAGTACTATAAAACGGCTACAGTCAGGCTACTGGAAAACAAATTTAACCCAAGGAGTTAGAAATTATGAAAAAAGTTTCAGGGTGCCTGAGTGGCTCATTTGGTTAAGGGTCTGACTTCATGATTTCACAGTTTGTGAGTTTGAGCCCTGTGTCAGGCTCTGTGCTGACAGTTCAGAGCCTGGAGCCTGCTTTGGATTCTGTGCCTCCCCTCGCTCTGCTCCCCCCTCCCCTCCCCAGCTTGTGCTCTGTCTCTCTCAAAAATAAACATTAAAGAGAGAGAGAGAGAGAAAGAAATTATTAGAAAAGTTTTACAAAAACCCACCACTAGGGAGGCAGAAAATCTGTGTTTGAGTTTTAGCTTCACTTCTTAGAGTGAAGAACATTGGCAAATTGAATCTAACTTATTTGACTATTTCCTCATTATGTAGAAAGTGAATAAGATTCTTCTCTGCATGTCTCACAACAGGACTCAGTGACATTGCTTATATATAAGAACTGTGCATTTTATAGACATGTAATCACCAAGGTCCAACACAAGTGGTTATTCTCTGAATTATCCTTTGGACAAATGAAGGTGTTGAGGGGGAAAAGTAGTAGTAAAACTTCAAGTAACTAAAATTTAACAGGGATTCATTATTGCACTTATCTGACAATATTGGTAAAATTTTATTGTTGCTTGATCATCTTTCTAAAGTACCTGGCTCTATATTACACATAATTGAGCTGACGTTTGCTTTGAAATGAGTGAGGGTGTTGGGTTTACTTCTAGGTCTACCATTCCAAATATAGGTTTTAAGTTTCTAGGCTAAAGGGCTGTCAACTTCCCAGGATATACTAGAAGTTTGTTTTGATGAAAAGTCATAGAAAAATTGCTGGTAGTTGAGGATCTCAGATATTCAGAGTTAATTTATTTTATTGTATACCTATATGAAACAAAGAATATAAATTTTCAGCTCTGTACTCTCCATTATTTTTTTTCCTTAAATAGGTTATTGTCAAGTTGGTTTACATATAACACCCAGTGCCCATCCCAACAAGTGCCCTTGAACTCTCCATTAAAGTCCATCTTAAAAATCCTGTTTCTTATGTGACACTTTAACTTCAATATCTAAAGAGTCAATCAATCTCAGCATAACCAAAACTGAATTCTTGTGCCTCTCATTAGTTATTCCCATTGTCTCTCTTATATTACCAAATGGTTCTCCTACTATACGCCTATTTTAGGCTCTTGGGAATACAACTGTGGGAGCTTACATTCTAGAAGGAGGTCGTGAAAAAACAATTAACAGTCTGTCAGATAGTTATAGGTGCCAGTGAAAAAGCTCAGCAAAGAAGTTGAATAGTTAGTGCCGTGGTGAGAATGAGGGTACAATTTCAGACTATAGTCAAAGAAGACCTCACTGAGATGGTAAAACTTGAGCAAAGACCTGATGGTGAGGGATAAGCAAGGAAGATGTAGGAGGAAGAGCAGTACACAAGGATCAGCAAGAGCAAAGATCTGAATGCCTGGAAAGTTTAAGGGCGATGAGGCTGGAGCAGAGAGCTGGAAAGAGAAGCAGAGGAAGAAGTTAGGGAAGTAAAAGGGGGTGGAGTGATGTCCAGATGATGTAGGGTTTTGCAAGCCATTGTAATGTCTTCGGCTTTTGTCTCAGATGAGATGGGAAATACTTATAAATATCTGGAATTATCTTGTTTATGTCCTTACCTTTTGATGCCCACCCCAAGTATAAATTCTGAGATTAAGGACTTTGTCAGTTTTGTTCACACATAGGATCCTAGAGCACATAGGAGATGCTCAGTAAATATTTGAATGAATCAATAAATAAAAGGTTGAATTGGGCAGCTGAAATATTGCAAAAGGATATAAGAATTAAGCATGATCATTGCAAAATTAATTGGGGAAAAAACCCTTAATGCATTTATGGTGAGGAGATTTAGGATCCAGAATTGGCTCTTCCTTTAACTCAAAATAACCTTGGCAAAATTGCTTCCTCAACCTGAGCTTGAGATTCCTCATGTGAACATAAAGGGGAGTGGGGGGTTGTATCGAATGGTTTCTGTCTGACACTAGACACCTATGATTCCATAATACAAGTGTGATTAGTGATTACTATGACATCGTCAGATTATGGTGTGTTCACGGAATTCTGGCATAGTTATTGCTATTCTATGACTTATCCTAATGAAAATAATTTCACTTCGAAGATGAGAAAATGTGTTTTAAAATAACTACTTGAGTGGGTTTTGTGTTTGAGATAGCCAGGGTAAACCTGTGGTTTGAGGGTTGTTTTCTTTTTTCAAGTTTATTTATTTTGACATAGAAAGGGAAAACACAAGCACAGGAAGGGCAGAGAGAGAGAGAGAGAGAGAGAGAGAGGAGAGAGAATCCCAAGCAGGTTCCTCCCTATCAGTGTGGAGCCTGACATACAGCTTGATCTCAAGAACTGTGGGATCATGAACTAAGTTAAAACTAAGTGTCAGATGCTTAACCAACTGAGCCATTGAGGCACCCCACTGTGGTTTGAATTTTAAGGCCACTTTATAGTAAACATGACACTCTATCTCTTGTACATATGATCACTCTTACAACCACATTGATCCTCTGAGGTTTCACCAAAAATTTCTCACAAATAGTCTAAGGAGTAGGTATCACTCCTTAGAGTAAAATAAAAATAGATATTTTTTCTTCAAAGTGAAGTCCATACTAGTCAGATATTAATGTGAGCAAATATATTTAGCTCTAAAAGCCCCTTCCCCCTTTTTGTACATTATGGTAGCACTAAGTACAAAGAAAGGGTAAGAAATTGTTAAATGCTAGTATAATGGGTACTGGCTCAAGTGAAAACTACTGTATGATGCATCTTTATTTTATGAATATTTTTCAAAGGAGCATGGTAACTGTGAATTCATGATGAGTTATACCACATGATGGTATATATGATGGTGAATACCACACCATTTTCTTGATCAAAATCATTAAAATCTTAACAGCAATTCAGAAAAGTCAAATAGTTGGCTCATTTTAACATCTGAGTGATGTAGTAATGGATTATTTTTCTTCAAAATAGGTAAATTTACATGGAAAAATATCAATCTCAGGTTTGGTAACTAAAAAATTCATCAAAGCAGTAAACAAGGCAGTAAACAAACAATAAGCAATAACTAAAAAGCTTATCAAAGCAGTAAAGCAGTCTTCTTTTGAATGCATTCTAATTTAAGACAAATAATAAATCCAACCTTCTATTCTTTTGGCACTTGTATCTGAGGAAAAATCTTCAGTCTCACTAAAACAAAAGAAAAATAACATTTAATTTTCTGTGTATTTAATGAATGAAGAAATTACTGGTTAAGCTAGATTCTGGAAAATGTTCTGTGTACACTTGAAAGGAATGTGTATTATTTTGCTGTTAGGATGGAATGTTCTGAATATGTCTGTTAAATCCATCTGGTTCANTAACATCTTATGTATAGAGTAGTCTATATTAAGTTGATGGCTGTTTATAATTAAAAATAAAATTAAAAATAGATAAATCTATTTTTTACTCTTCTCCCTCCCATGTTTTAGGTATATGGTATCATATTTCAAATCCTTTTATTTTATATTCAAATCCCTTGGCTGATTTTTACAGAAATATTTATTTTTACTGCTTTTGTGTTTTTTACTTTTCCTAGTCTCACTTATGGTCTTCCTTTCCACNTATGTTAATCAAACTATTGTTTCCTTGTTAATTTTTGGTTTGGATGGTCTGTTTATTGACATAACTGAGGTGTTAAAGCCCCTTACTATTATTGTATTACTCTCAGTTATCTCTTTTATGTTTATTATCAACTGTTTTATATGTATTTGGGTGTTTTCATGTTGGGCGCATAAGTATTTACAATTGTTATATCCTCCTGTTGGATTGTCCCCTTTATTATTTTACAGTGTCTTTCTTTGTCCCTTGTTGCAGTCTTTGTTTTAAAGTCTACTTTGTCAGATGTAAGTATTGCTACCCATCCCCTCACATTCAATCTGCTGATGTCTTTTTTTGAAATGTCTTGGAGGCAGCATATAGATGGGTCTTATTTTTAAATTCATTCTGATACTCTATATGTTTTGTTTGGAGCATTTAGTCCATTTACATTCAGAGTAATTAGTGATAGGTACCTATTTATTGCCACTTTTTTATTTGTTTTGTGGTAGTTTCTAAAGATTTTCTCTGATATTTTCTTCCTTTGCTCTCTTTTATGGTTTGTTGGCTTTCGTTAGTGATATACTTGGATACCTTTCTCTTTTATCTTTATATATATATAATATGTATTATATATAAATAATATATATATTATATATAATATATANTGCTTTTGTGTTTTTTACTTTTCCTAGTCTCACTTATGGTCTTCCTTTCCACTCAAGGTGTCCTTTTTAATATTTCTTATAAGGCTGGTTTAGAGGTCATGACTTCCTTTATTTTTTGTTTGTCTGAGAAACTCTTTATCTCTCCTTCTATTCTGAATGATAGCCTTGCTGGATAGAATGTTCTTGGTTGTAGATGTTTCCCTATCAGTATTTTGAATACATCATGCCACTTCTTTCTGGCCTGCAAAGTTTCTGCTGAAAAAAATTCACTGATAGTCTTATAAGGTTTCCCCTTGTATATAACTGTTTTCTTATCTTTTGCTGCTTTAAAATTTTTCATCACAATTTTTTCCATTTTAATTACTATGTGTCTTGATATGGATCTCCTTGGGTTGAATTTTTGGGGTATCTCTGTGACTCTTGGACCTGGATATCAGTTTCTTTCCCCAAATTTGGGAAGTTTTCAGCTAGTATTTCTTCAAATAAATTTTCTGCCCCCTTATCTCTTTCTTATTCTGAGATCTCTATAATGCAGATGTTATACTTGATGGAGTTTCCTAAGATAATTCTCAATTTGCATAATTTTCTTTCTTCTCTTTTTTATCGGCTTGATTGCTTTCCATTACTCTGTCTTCTAGGTCATTAATTCATCACATACTGTGTGATTTGTCAGTTTCTATGTATTAGAAAAGTTAACTACTCTCTTGCTCTTTAGTGATCATAGCCTTATGGAGAAGATGTCCTGTAGTGCCCTGCCATGCAGTATCCTTTACTCCCCAGGCCCTGGCATTTCAAGGAGTATCTCCTATGTGTGTTGCATGTGCTCTGCTATTGAGTCTTGGCCTCTTTGTCCTTCAGTCCAATTCTTTGCAGATGCTGTCTTTGCCTATTGTGGGTAGCAACATGTGCAATGATCTGCTTGCAAAATGAGACCTGCTCCTGCTACTGCTGGAACTGAGGTCCTGCAAAAATGGTTAGATGTCAAATAGTGTGGTATTGGCAGGGTTTTGCTGATCTTCTGGGGGAAGGGGCCTGCAATGCTGGGACTGAGGTTAGCATGGCTGGAAAGGGTGGATCTACTGAAGTATGGGGAGTGCTTTGTGTGAGCAAGTTATGTAAGAAGTGTCAGTGTTCTGCTGGTTCCTGCAGGTGGCCCTTGTTTATGCTGGAGACAGAGACAGAGGAGGCAAATGGCAACTACTAGCTCCTTTGTTCCTGGAGGGGTCTCCCCACGACCCTTGTGTCTCTGGGCTGTGCTCTGACAAGAGCAGATCACTCTCTCCCCTGTCTGCCCTCTGAGTTTTTCAAACAGCTGGTTCTATGCTATATCTGCATGGGCTGTTTGTCATGTTGTCTCCTTAAGGGCAAGGAGTCCACTTTCTAATACCTTCTGAGCTCTATAACAGCCAAGCCTGCTGATTTTTAAAATTCTAGATTTTTAAAATGCTAGTTTTAAGAACTCATGAAATTTGGCTCCTCTTACTCTCAAAAGCAAATAGTACAGAGATTCATCCTCCCCATTTGTGGGCTTTCCCATGTGAAAGTCTATTTTCACACTTTCTGAGCTCTATAACAGCCAAGCCTGCTGATTTTTAAAATTCTAGATTTTTAAAATGCTAGTTTTAAGAATTCATGACATTTGGCTCCTCTTACTCTCAAAAGCAAATAGTACAGAGATTCATCCTCCCCATTTGTGGGCTTTCCCATGTGAAAGTCTATTTTCTGCCCTTCTCTGTGCCATCAGTTCCGTCCCTGTCACAGAAGGCCATGCTCTGTTTTGCTTGTACACCATGTTTTCACCTGTCCTACCTTCTTTCATATTGCTTCTTCCTTGCCTTTGGTTGTGGAGTCTTTATACCAGTCTTCAGGTCATTTCCTGGGTTAATTATGGCTGGCATGGATGTTATCTAGTTGTATCCATGGGACAAGATGAGCTTAGCGTCCTCCTAATCTGCCATCTTCTCAGCTGAACTTCAAGAACTCCTTCTTTGTGATCTGCTTTTAAACATTTTATTTTCCAGGAATGCTTCCCATCATGCTTCTTCTCAGGGCCTTGAATATTCATTATATCCCCCTACCTGTAATTTCTTGCTCTAAGGTGCATCTGCAGTCCCCTGTGATTTTCATACACTGTGGCACCCATCAGCTGCCTTCTGTGATTTCAGGCATAGATCCAAACCATGCCACTGTCTCAATCTATTTAGGTGAGACAGAAGCATTCCCTCTGGCAGCCAACAGGTAGGCCAGAACAATGCAAACAAGTTCCAGTCTGGTCCTTCCAACCCAAGGGAGGGAAGGGAATTGACCCATTTCTTCCCAACTATGTCTTGTCATGTTGCAGAGAGGATTCGGCAAAGGCAAGGACAAATTGGTGGAACTTCCTACTGGTTTGAATATGCCTTTTCCTTGATGAGACATTCGCATGATTGCTGCAGATATCTGACTAGTGGTCAGAGCTCATATGAAGTTGTTTTTATCAGTATGCAGTTGTGTTTTTGTTTGTTTGTTTTCTTGAGGAAAGAAGGGACTGAAGTTTCCCAGTCTGCTGTCTTGCTCTAAATTTACATTTATTTGATGTTATATGTGCCTCTGCCTTCATCATTCATATAAACAGTAGAGAGGTGCCTGCATTACCAGTGTATTTTAAAACAACCATTATGCAGGAAAAACAGGCAATGGTGGGACAGGAATAGGTGTCCCCAAAATAGTGTTAGTGTCAAAAATAAACCATTCCTTTATAGTATATGGAAAGAAATGTAACCAGGCAGGGTTTTCTCCTTTCCTATTGCTTCTCCTATAGTCTTATAAACTTAAGAACAATTTTTAACAAATTTGAGCTCTTCTAGATATAGTTATTAGATTTAAAATCTACAGTATACTTTGTTCTCTTTGTCCTTTATAATTGCCACACACTCCAGACTTTGCCTCTATAGTTGTCCAAACCTGAACTGTCTTTTCATGTAAATGCTCTCTATCCTCAGAGGACTACATCAAACTCTATTGTTTTTTAAGCTTCATCTCTGAATACCCTACCTTACACTATCCCCCTTTCATCTTTGATTTGTTTTTACAGGCAGTTATATACACTGGAACATTTAATTCATGAAGAGAGTTGAGCAGGAACCCTTTGTGCTGATAGTGCAGATAACCTATCTCCCAGGTTAAACAAACAAACAAACAAAGCAAACAAACAAACTCTCAAAATACACCTGTAAATTATTGATCCAAGATACTGCTATACTAGAAAAAATGTAGAAACCAGGTAACTAGAAATGAGAGATCAGGCAGAAGGGGGAAGGCCTTAGGAAATCTCCACAGTGGGAAGCTCTATGTGAGAAGAATATGAAGGAGTGAAGGAAAGTCTAAGACTGAATACTTGCCCAACCATAGTTTTACCTGGAGCCCCATTCTTTCAGTAAGTAATACTTTCATCTCAGATTTCTATTTTTATATATTGCTTAAATTTCACACACCTGGCAGATGAAATAAGATCTTCTTGGTTATATGAAGATGAACTCATAATTCTGTGTATGAGGTAATGTGTTGGTTCAGTACTAATAGTCCTTTTTTCTTTCTGGAAAAGTGAAAAACATTTGTCACATAGAGTTTGACATGTACTTTCTAACCTTATTGGCATATGTTAAGCTCTAATCTACACTACAATGAAAAAAATTTCTAGAGATTACTTAAAAGATGGATGAACCCCATAATTCTAATTAAAAGGTCTCTTTCCTGTATTTTTTGGGAGGGGAATGGCTCAGCGAGGATGATCTATATTATAATATGGGAGTTTGACTGGATTTTAAATATAAATTTAAACCTGGTTTGGGGTTCCTGGACGGCTCAGTCAGTTGGGTGTCTCACTTTGGCTCAGGTCTTGATCTCAGTCTGTAAGTTCTAGGCCTGCCTCAGGCTTTGTGCTGACAGCTCAGAGCCTGGAGCCTACTTTGATTCTGAGTCTCCCTCTCTTTTTGCCCCTTCCCCACTCACATTCTCTCTGTGTCTCAAAACTAAAAATAAACATTAATTTATTAAAAAAAACTTGTTTGAAGAATATTGTTTTCCATTTCTATACATTACAAATATTTTAAATCATATCTTACCAAGTTCAGAAAGGAAAAGAACAGAGACATAACTCTGGTCAATTCAGATACTTTTCAGTTCAATTATCTTAACATATACTCTGATCTATTTGTTGGGAAGTCATGTGTGATTTAATAGCATTATTTTTTATGAGAATATCATTATTGTGATTTTTCTTGAAATCTCAAAAAAAGCTACTATTGGGATTATTGTTCATATAACCCATTTTGAATTTTCCCTATTAGTTATGCTATACCATTTCTTTGGCTATCTATAAAGCCAGCATTTCTGAATATGAGGCTCAAGAAAACTATTCTGCAGACTGCACTTGGTCATGAAATCACACATAGCTTCCCAGCAAATAGATCAGAATTTGTGTGAAGATAATCTACTTGTTAAGTTCCTGAATTGAAGAGTTGTTCTTCTGTTTTCTCTGGTTCATCTCAGCTTTTTGTATTTATCCATGAATCATGTCAATTGGATAATCAATGGAATTGTCTCATCGGGAAATACCAAATCATATAAACTTTACAAAAACATGTTTTGGTACTAATTTTAGGACAGGGCCAACCCCTGTGATCACTGAAGTTGAGACTGTCATTTCAGAGTTATGATATCAGGGACAAGAGCTGTACCCCATGATGATAGTGGACTTTATGGGCTAATTGCAAGGGTGATACTTAAAATATTTTGATTAGCCTTTTAATTTGGGGCATGTTGGCTAAGTCATTTTTAAGAAAAAAATCTGGCCATGTAGCTTGCCCAAAGGACACATAGCTATTAAGGAAGAGTCAGAATTCATACCTAGACAATTTGAATTTGTATGGATCATTTTTTTTACTTCCTCTTATGTTGACCCAATTTCTAGTCATATCCTACCTGTGTAAGTCTTCTTAAAAAATATGTCAATTTTGTGCAGAAGAATGAAACTAGATCATTTTCTCACACCATGCACAAAAATAAACTCAAAATGGAGAAAGGACCTGAACGTGAGACAGGAAACTATCAACACCCTAGAGGAGAAAGCAGGAAACAGCCTCCTTGACCTCCACCGCAGCAACTTCTTACTTGACACATCCCCAAAAGCAAGGGAATCAAGAGCAAAAATANAAGTGGGCTGAATAAAAAAAAATATGTCAATTTTGGCTGTGATTTACCAGCCAAAATACAAAAAAGACTGGAATTTATTAAATAATATATTTAAATAATTAGTTTGCATTTCTTTTCAATGATTTCCATTTTCTGTTCTCCTTGGGCTCCTAACTAATCTAGGTCTCTTTCAATTATCTGCTTTCTCTTAGTTGAGTTTCATGGTTTCATCTGTTAATAATTTCTTTTATACTGTAATTATTATCAGGCTTAGGAAGAGAATGGAACAATATTAGTATTCTTTTCTAATTAAGATACATTCATGGACAGAATTTCTGAAGATCTCTTTTCTTTCTATAGATATCTGGTCACTGACAGTTATGTTTCTCATTCACCTTACTCTGTGGCTTTTTCTTCCAAGAGTCTGTTTCAGTCATGGTTGTTGAGCACCTGGACATGTCAAGCTCAGCAGTAGCTCTTTTAACTTTTCTCTCCCTAGGTACTATTTTCTGATTTGAGGTTGCTTCAGAACTTTCAATATTTGCACTGGATGTGGACTGACAACATTTGCTTAAAGAAAATATTTTTTTCAGGCTGTTTGTGCTTAGTGTCGGCTTGGGAGAAGCAACTTTGCTTTCTACTGGCTTCGTGACTTCTTTCACTTGGTCTTCAAATTGTTCTCTGAAATATTCTTCTTTTACAACCTCTCTTAAAACAACTTCATCGTCAGACATTAGTTCCTCTTCTATGGTACTTTCTGAATCTTCTTGATCAATATCATGAGCTACAAACCGAATGATAAGATCTTTTTTGGTCCGAACATCTTTTAAAAGCTCTACCTTGGTGATATCAGGCTTTCTTATATTCTGAAATGAATTTCTGCAAACAGCCTGGAATTGAAGGTAAAATGAATATTAAAAACCAATGCTTCAATCACTCTTCTTGTGGTTCTATTGTAATATAGCTATTTTAATATGATTTATAGTTTCAATTTAAGTAGTATTATCTTCAAATGCTACTACTTGTATAAAGAAACAAATGAAAGTTATAAAAAGTATTTGTCAGTATCTAGCATTTTTTTAATATTTCAGAGATCGAATTAATTTATTCCCAAGTACAGAAGAAGGTCTAACATAGGTTTCCTTCTAGTCTTTTTCTCTTTCTTTCTTTCTTTCTTTAGCTTAAATTTCATAGTTTGTTACATCATAATTTACTTTTTGTTTTTTCATTGACTTTGAAAGTTTGGGGGACAGAAGTAGACACTATACTCCATTTTTCCAAAATTCTACATAGGTAATAATAGAGAACCCAAATGTACATACTGTAACAAAAAATCAAGGTATTGTCTGATCTTGGCTTTTTAAAATGATGAATATCCAAACTTGTGAAGGTCTTTGACACCTCAGTCCCTGTTCTTCCACTCCTGATCCTTTGGTTATATTTTCCAAAAGAATATTCACTACATAACTCTTAATTTTTTTCTTATCCTCCCAAGTCAAGTCAATGGAAAAAACTTTCCATTTTCAATGTTTAAAGACAGATCAAAGAAAAGACAATTATAATTAAATAACACAATTTCTCTAATCTCTGTAGCCTTTGATGATGCCACAGAACCTCCAGACTGATTTAGTAATCTTAGACCTCAAAATCCTTTTGTAACACTGTGATCTAGTTTTTCAGACAATGGTGCCCTAAAAGAATATCTTCCATGGAAACAAAATATAGAAACAGCTTTTTCAGGAAGTTAAAGCACAAAAATCAACTTTTATTTTCAGTGTTACTAGAGGGAACTAGTGGTTTAGAAAATCAAAATATAATTCCATATGGCTTTGGAACTTGTTATTATATTATATATAGTTTTAATATGTATACACCTAGTGTGTTGGGAATTTATAGTAATCAAAACAGAAAACAAAGCCCTGACATGGAACCAACAAATGTCTAGGTTCTTTGATTTAATCTATTGTTCTTTTGTCTCTTTTCTGTCCCTATGCTAAAGATAGATAGTATTAGAACGCAGATTGCTGCAAATCATATGTCTTGATAAAGTTCTATGTATCTGCTTTTTTAAATATGGTTTTTATTTTTTAAGATGGCTTTTCTTCCCCTTAAAAGGACAGGGGTAATTTTTTTTTTTTTTGGTATAAATATTCTCTTTCCTGCTTCGTGTGGTCTATAAATGACTTAAATAAAGAGAGGCATTAACTAAGAGTAAGATTTGTGACAGACAATACTACAGATAATTAAAAACCTATTTTAAGTAAGTTACTTTTAAGATCTTACTATTTAAGTAAGATCTGTTCACACAAATCTTACTGCAAGGGATTACTTATGTATAAATGAAGACTACTAAGCAATATGCCAATACAATGAAGAGAACACATACGGAAAAGTAAATCTTAGAGCTGGAAAGAACCATCATCTGGTCCAAAAAGTTTAGGCCAAAGAAGATTAAATTAGTGTCTCAGCCCATGGTGATGTCAGTATTTGAGTATGAAGACATAAAGCACTAAGTAACATATCCTTGCAGGATAGTACTGGCAAAAAATTCACCTAAAGTTTATGCTTCATGGAGAATGGTTCATTCTTTGCTCATTGTCCAGGCAACAGATTATATCCCTAAGCATATCCAGTCTTCTAATGAGTGAACACCATCAGTGTAAGGGGATTGGCAAAAATCAGTGTGACTCTATAGGCCTGACAATCCCTTTGTCCTCAGTGGTATAGTGGTAAAGTCGTGATTAATTTAATTTATTTGAGGCCCTAGTATGGAGCTAATTTAGGGCAGAGCTAGGTCCAGTTTCTCAAAATGGCAGCATTAGGGCAACTGGATCTTGAATATGGATAGAAGAGGAAACTAGGTACTTATGGAAAGTGTAGAATAATTGAGGAAGTCTAATACAATTAAAGTGAAATGATAGGAAACAAGTATAATCTAGCATTTGTAATGTAATGTTTGTTAATGAATGTTCCTGAAAGTAAGGAATACCACTGCTGTAGAGTCGTAAGTTTGAGGAATTAAAAGTATTTTAGATGGTTTTTGAAACCTCATATATCCTGATATTCTATTAACTAGTCTTTAAAAACTGCTTTCGATATTCACAATAAAGAACTAAAAGAACTACAGGAGATTGTTTCTTCTTAATCTGCAAATGAAGATTATAATTTCAGTCATCCTTATTTTACTGTTAAGGATATTTCACTGTATTTCTGTTCTTTAAAAAATGTTAGTCTAACACGAAACGATGCTCAGCATCCCTCCTCATCAGGGAAATACAAATCAAAACCACACCGAGATACCACCTCACGCCAGTCAGAGTGGCTAAAATGAGCAAATCAGAGAACTCGAGATGCTGGCGAGGATGTGGAGAAACGGGCACCCTCCTACACTGTTGGTGGGAATGTAAACTGGTACAGCCCCTCTGGAAAACAGTGTGGAGGTTCCTCAGGAAACTAACAATAGAACTCCCCTATGACCCAGCAATAGCACTGCTAGGAATTTACCCAAGGGATACAGAAATGCTGATGCATAGGAGCACATGTACCCCAATGTTCATAGCAGCACTCTCCACAATAGCTAAAACATGGAAAGAGCCTAAGTGTCCATCACCAGATGAATGGATCAAGAAGATGTGGTTTATCTATACCATGGAATACTACATGGCAATGAGAAACAATGAAATCTGGCCATGTGTAGCAACGTGGATGGACCTTGAGGGTGTTATGCTGAGCGAAATAAGTCAGGCAGAGAAGGACAAATATCATATGTTTGCACGTATAGGAGGATTAGGAGGAACTTGACGGAGGAACAAGGGGGAGAAGAAGGGCGGAAATGGTGGGGGAAAGGGAGAGAGGCAAACCATGAGAGACTCTTGAATGCTGACAAAAACTGAGGACTGATGGATGTTGGGGGGAGGAGGGATGGGCATGGAGGAGGACACTTGTGGGGATGAGCACTGAGTGTTACGTGGAAACTAATTTGACAATAAACTATTTGTAAAAAAAAAAAAATGTTAGTCTAAACTGACTTCCCTTGGAAAACTAGCCTGAGACCATTAGAGTGAGCCACTGAACTGATGTGGCAAGTCCCAGTAAATCATGTGACTGCATGAATGAGCCTGTGCAACCAGTTCTCCTATTGGGCATGGAATAACAACAAAAAATACGTTCCCATTGGAGGAAGAAATCAAAGGACAACCACTATTTGCTTATGGATTTGCTACTGGCTTTTGCACTTACCTGGAAGGGCTTTACATCCAGTCGTCCCACCTTATTCAATGAGATGCGTCTTTCTTTCTGTATCTTTTCTATGTTAGATGCTTTTAGTAAGGGGTAGCTTCTCCCGCTTATTGATGCTCTTCTCAGTTCTGTTAGGCTATGTCCAGTTTTACTCAAACACTCCACCTTGAGTTTCTCAAGAGGTTGGGTTTTTATAGAAAGTACTGCTAAGTGTTCTGAGATAATTTTTGGATCTATTTTTATTGCTTTCTTCCCAACATGTGGAACTATTTTAATTGGAAAATTCTCAATTGAATCTTGATATGACTCTTCGTCCTCTAACTCAGGGACTGTATCAATAGTCATATGCTCTTGTGCCTTTTGAATAATTCTATTCACATCTAGATTTCCAGAGAGATTAGCATTTGAATTCTTTGTGCTAACTGTATCTAATGGAAACTGTGAAACTCCGTTAATAATTAAACCAGCCACTTTTTCAGGGAAAACAGTGTTTCTATCTTTTATATCATCGTAGACTTCATTATCATTTCCGGAGTGTTGCAGTACGTTACTGTAAATGGAATCAATAACCTGAGAAATCATTTCTATGCTTTCTGGATTTAAAAAGTATTGCTCAGGATCAGCAGCAACAAGATTAATGTTACTTTGGGAAATTTCAGCTGTCACTGATTTTGTCAGTTGAGATGCAATTTTATTTAACTCGGGCTTTGATAAATTTTTTGCATCTTTGCTTGAGGCACTTGGCAATCTTACTATTTTAGCCAAGAACAAGGCCAATGCTTCCTCTAAAAACCTGGCATCTAACATCAACCCTTTTTTGGATGAAGACTTTTTCTGGGACTTAAATTCATCAACAATTGTGACCACTTTTTCCATAATTTTGACAGCTTCCAGAACTAATTCTGAACTTGATGCTTTGTCCTCTACTTGAGGTTGAAATTCAGAATTGGAAATTTCCTTCACCATTAAAAAACCTATTATATCAGAGAGGACATTGCTCTTACCCATCAAATCTTTAAATATAGAACTGTGTGAGCCAGAGTGCTTTAAAATGCTGGCATAAACAGAATTAACTACCCTTTCAATAGTTTCGTTGTTAGCTAAAGGTACAGTAGGCAATTCCTTGGCTGGTGGTACAAGTTTAATCTTACTTTTGGAGATAAATTCTTGTATTGAATTTAGTATTTTTGAGCTTAATTTTTGCATGTCAGTTTCTAGAGATTTGGTTCTTTCCTTATCCATTTCTGGAAACACAGATAAAAGCTTTGATAAAAACTTTACGGCAATTTCTTCTATTATGTTATAAGGCAGTATATGAACACGTGATGGTTGAGGCTGGTCAGCATCAGCAGTTTGGATAACATCTTTAAGAATATTTTCAACAACACTATCAACTTCTGCACACTGATGTGGAGTTAGCTCTCCAGAAAAATAGTTTTGCAATTGATTGCCAGCCACTTCTCGCAGAACTAAGTCAACGATGGTTTCCGAAAGAATTCTACATCCACTGGCTACACAGGTTTGTATTATCTCTTGTGATCCAAACTGTGACAAGAGATTATTATAAATGGAATGAATCACTAATTGAATAATTTCATCATCATTTGGATGTAGGGATTCCACATATTGTATAGTTATATCTTTATCATTGGAGATTGCTGTTGTAACTGTACTTAATAACTTCATTTGAAGGAAATCCAATTCTGTGAAACCATTGTACTCAGACGTTTCTACTTCAGTGTTGGATACTGTTAAGAAAATTTTGGATAAAAGAGCAGAAATCACATTTTCCAAAAATTTGTGAGGCAGCTTGATGGTATATGGTGATGATGTTTGACATTCTTTGCTGGCTGTTTGTGCCACTTTTCGGACCTTTTTAACAATATCTTTAAATTCCAGAGGCAAACATGCTGAAGCTGGAACCTCATCACAATGTATGAAATTAAGCTGATGTTGAAAAATTTCATTTATCACTGCACTGCTTAGTCTTCTTGCTAAATTTTCCCCATTACTCTTTATATTTTTACAAATGGAATCTTGAGATCCAAATTCCTTAAAAATATTACATACAGAAGAATGAACAACTTTGTTGACCAATGCTTTATCAATTGCTCGTATTTTCTCCAAGAAAGATATCTTATTTGATGAAGGTTTTCTAGTCATTTCGTGCATATGTGGTATTCTATCCACTGTTATTTTCTTAACGTTGGATGCGGTTTCATCTGTAGTTGATTCTTTTTGCTGAAGAGGTGTTTTAGGAACTGATGACACTTTATCTACAGGTGGAAAAAACTGATTTCCTTTATGTGGCCTAAATACCTTAATTTGAGCATCTGAAAATTCCTTTAACAGTGAGTGCATAAGTTTCACAGCTGTGTCATAAAGTTCGGCTTGATTTTCATCATCCCTTACATTTTGACATCTATCACATGTCTGTGTTTCTGATGAGGAAGAAAAGATCAATGTGTTAACCATGTCAGTGATAATATCTTCTAAAAATTTAGCAGGAACAACTCCAGGCTTAGTTTTTGATGGGTACTGAGGACTGTCTGATTTACTGGGTTCATTTTTAATCTCCTTACTTTTTACTTTTTCTGTTTTCTTCCCTGTCTCGCTCTCTCTCTTTCTTTCTTCCTCTCTCTCTCCCTCATTCTCTATTTCTTTCTTTCTCTCTCTCTCCTTGACAGAGAGACTTTTGTTAATTGAGAGGGATGGATCCTTTGTTGAAACAGACTGTGTAAAATCTTGACCAACTTCTTGAATTACAAGCAATGTTGTATCATTTGGGAGACTGTGGAGTTTTGAATCATCTGATGATTCTGGAGAAGTGTGTATTTCTAAGACATTTTCATAAATGTTTTCAGTGACATTTTGAACATACTCATAATCTGAGTATTGTTCCTCATTTATATCTGTTTGAGATGAAGAGTCTTTTCCATCCTCATTATTTGGCTTTTGGGTAACTGTTTTCAAAGAATTCTCTGTTGTGGTCCTTGTATTTCTTGCTTCAGATGCCAAAGATAACTGATCATCTTTTTTAAATGTATTTTCTCTTGTTTTGTCAATCTTCTTTTCAATGTTTATTTCAAAATTTGGTCCAAGTATTTCCTCCTCAGATTCTTTATCAGCAGTAGTTACTGGAAATTTTGTGTTTATATTATTATATTGTCTTTTCTTGTGTTTTGAAACTGGTATATTTTTCTTCTCAATGTCATCATTTTTTAGAGTTACCCTCAAATCTGGCTCCTGCATAACTTTACTTTTCACACTCGTAGTTGTAAAAGTAGCTCTTGATAAATTCTCATATTTTTTAATTGAAGTTTCCATTTTATTTTCTGTCTCTTTGTTTGTCACACTTGCAGCTGATCCTGATAACAGGTTAACCATGTCACTTTTCATAATTCTAGTTGCAGAGGGAACTATTGGATCTTGGATGTCACCTTTTTTCATTGAGGTCTCTTCAGTTTTGAAACCTTTCTTTCTACTTTTTGCACCTCTGTCTATTTCCGAAGTGTCCAACACAGTTTTCTGGTCTATAATTGCAGAAGTGTGTTTATATGATTGTTTTGGTAAAGCAAGTTCATTCCCTTTTGAACATTTGCTTATCTGTGTAGAGGTTTGCTGTGGTAGATGCTGAACCCTTTGGGTGATGTTATCTGGATTTAGAAATGAAAAGAAGATGGAAGACCAGTCTCCTGAAAAAAGTGGTTGAATCTTGAAAGCAGAGATTGCCTTCTGAGCTAAAGCAGCAATCATTTCTATTACAATGTTACTTTTCCCATCCTTCTGAATATCATTAGATCCATACTTTCCTATGAACTGATCATACACAAAATTGGATATTTTGTCAACTGTTTCTTTATCAATTGGTGGAAAAGAAAGCATTTCCTCGGCATTTGGTAGAACTTTAATTTCACTTTTCCTAAATTCTCCTATCAGAGAGTTTGCAAATTTTATAGCTAAGCCAATAAGGTCTGGCTCTACCATTTCTTTTTTCTTAGAATCTTCATTAATACTTGGAAGAGAATAAAATTTACGAACAAGCTCAACGATTACATCTTCCAAAAATGTAGCTGAATAAAGAGCAGGCCGTGTTTTTTCTTTACCAGGTTTGCTAAGTACAGACATGTGCTCATAATCAGATAAGTCACTGGAAGATGATTCTTCACCATGTAAAAATGGCTGCAGATGATGATCTACAATTTCTTTCATGATGAATCCAGCTATTTTACTGAGAAATGAGCCTCCTTTTTTGTCTGTGCCTTTCTGTACTTCAGATTGAAATTCCGATTTCTTCAAAATATTATTACATATAGAGTCAACCAAATTCTCAATCACTTCTAATTGTATATTTTCTGCATTCTCCTCTGCTATGACAAGGCGGATCTCATGTTCAGAAATTTCTTTGATAATTTCATTGGTCAGTTTTGACGTTGCATCTACAAACTCACAATCGGATGCAACTTCTTTCTCTTTAAGTTCACTTTCAGTGTCAGTTGAAGGGAAGATATGCACTAGCAGCTTGTATATAATATCTTCCAAAAGAGAACGAGGCAGCACAGTAATACATGAAGGCAAAGTATGGCTATCCTTTGTGATGACATTGAGCACATTTGTGATGATATTATCAGCTTGAGGGCAAGAATAGGAAGAAGCCACTAATTCTCCTGAAACTAATGACTGCACTTGATAATCATAAATTTCCTCCAATAGCAAATGATATATTTTTCTTCCAAAACCAATAGTGTCACTTTGTATAGCCCTGTATACTTGAATCAGAGATTTATATTCATCTAAAATTTTTTCATAAATGAGGTTGACTGTTTTTTTAACAATTTCTTTATATCTTTCTGAAAAACACATATCGTCATCAAAGTTATCTGCAACTAGAATCTCAGATGTGGTAAGCTCCAAAACAATCGAATTTACTAATGTTGTAACAATACTAGTAATTTTGACTTTTACTGTATCTGGGTTTTCAGCAACCAAGAAATTGTGTGAGAATGCATAAAGGAGTTTACATAAAAGCTCAGAAATTACCTCCTCCAAAAACACAGCCGAGTTCACAATGAAAGACAACTCTCTTTGTTTAGGATCTGTTGCTTTCTGTTTATAAGTTTGATCAACTGCAGCTGAAATAAGAGTTTTATCTCCAGATGAAAATGACTGAAGATGGTGGTTAAAGATTTCTTTTATTATAAAACTTGCTATTTTTGAAACAGGTAAGTTACTTATTCCTTTTTTATCTCTTTTAAGAGATTGATACAGATTTGAATGTGAAAGATCATCATAAATGGAATCAACCATAGACTGGATATCTTTTTCTGAAATCATACTTTGTTTTTCATTCCCATGTTTAATAATGCATATTGCATGCTTTGAAATTATTGAAATAATTTCGTTTATTAGTTTTATGACTGTATTACTTAAGTCTGATTGAGAGGTATCTGGGTGTTCTGTCCTGGAGGCCAGTGGAGTCACCTGAGATATAAGCTGAGTGACAATTTTTTCCAAATGAGTATGTGATAACATGGTAGTATATATTGTTGATGCCTGCCTTTGATATCCTGATTTGGTAATACTACACTGAACTCTTTTTATTAAAACATTAGTATTGAGTTTGGAGTGTAACTTAAAAGGAAACTTTCCTATGAGGTTTGGATGAATTTGGAAATCAAAAGTTTCAGCAAGGATGATTTTAGTTATCCTTGATGCCAATGTTTTTGTGTCATTTAGAAAATCTTTATAATTTCCAGGCATTATTTCCATTTCATATTCTTGCAGAACTTTGCTGTATGCTGTGTCAATAATGTTCCTGACTACATCTCTCTTTACTGGAGGCAAACACAATTCTTCCTCAGCATTCTCTAGAATGCTAACTTCAACTTTTGAGAATTCCTCTGCTATCAAATGAATGAGTTTTTCAGCTTTATCAAACAGTTCTTCTTCTGAATCTCTTACTGATTTTGTTTGTACAATGCCTAACACCCTGTGGAATATTTTGCTTAAAACCCCACAGACAACATCTTCCAAGAAAGTTGAGGAATAAACACTGGCATAAAACCACTGTTTTCTTTCATCATCAAAATATGTATATGATGAAGAAGGTAATAACTTTCCATCCACAAATGGCTGAAGATGTTGTTGACAGATATGTTTAATGATAAAACCTGCTATTCTATCAATAAGAACATCATTACTGCTTGTGATATTTTGCTCAGCTAATTCTTGAGACTCAGAGTTTTGTGAAATATTTTTGACTACTGAGTCAACAAGGTGCTGAACATCATCTTCTGAATAAACAGACTTGGTTTCTTCATTTTTTGAAAATCGAATTTCATGTTGGGAAATTTTCGTCCTAATATCACTGATTATCTTTGAAGCAATTTCATTGAAATTCATTCTTGATCTGTAATTTGGAGTGTCTCTGTCTGGAACAATGCTAGGTGTAGAAGGAAAGATTCTAGATAATAGCACTCTTATCATGTCTTCCAAAAATGTGTATGGCAACAAGGTGTTATATGGAGATAAATTCTGACTTGACTTGTTAGATTTACTGATGGTACTAAGAACATCCTGAACAATATTCTCAACCATTGAAATTGAAGAGGAAGATGATGACACATCCCCAGAAAATAGAGGATGAAGAAGGTAATCTGAAATAGCTGCTAAAATTAAATTTGTAATATTTTCTACAAAAATATCACTGTCTTTAGACTGTTTATCAACCTTAGGGTCTAACTCATGTTGTTTTAAAACATTTGTATAAATCAAGCTAACGAGCTCATCCACAATATCTGTATCTGCAAAGGTGTAAGGTTCTTTGTCATCATATAGAAGGTGAATTTTAGCTTTGTTAAAATGGTTATTTATTGAGCTTACTATTTTTTGGGCCATAGTTTCTAGTTCAATTTCAGTGTTATGCTTTGGACTAAAAATCTTTGATAAAAGTCTGGCAACAATTGCCCCTACAAATGTATCAGGATAAATACCTGAGGGTGATGGTGTGTGGGGTTTGTAGGACTCTGTGACTTCATTGAGAATCTGTTTAACCATATTTGATATTGCATCCAGTGGAGTATTTGGACAAGGTAAACCTTCTCCACACAAAAATGGTTGAAGATGATTTTCAATAATCTCTTGGATAATAAAACTGGCTATTCTGTCAATCATAATTGGGCTTCGGCTGACTATACTTTTCTGTATTGAAACAAGAGAATCAGATATTTGCATAATATTATGATAAACAGTATCCACCATCTTCTGAAGGTTTTTTCCAGGAAATAGATATTGATTATCACATATAGTGAACCAAATTTTATGTTTTGAAATGGCTGATATAACCTTATTTATTATACAGGTAGACATTTCATTGAAATCTGAACTCATGAAATATTTGCTTCCCAAAGAGGAGGTCTTTTTGGGTGAAGGAATCAGTTGATATAAAAGTCTTCTGATGATGTCTTCTAAAAATGAATGAGACAACATGGTGCTATAGCCTGTTGAAGACCTGGTCTGGGAAGTAAATTTTCTCAAGTTATTTTGAACTTTCTGCAATATAATTTCAGCTTGTAGAGGGTAATATGAATTTGGTATGAGCTTTGTTCTGAAGCAAGATGGGAGTTGGTAGTCTATAATCTCTAACAATATGCTGTTAGTTATTTGTTCTGCTATCGAGGTATTGTCACATGCCAGATCATCACAAGTCACTTTCAATTTATATTGCTGTAAAACATCATAATAAACTGAGTCAACAATTCTACTAATAGTTTCTTTATGGATTGGTGGAAAACACAGCCTTTCTTCAACATTCCGTAAAACAGTGACTTGTGCGTTATTAAACTCATTTACTACATTGTTGACAAATAATGTATTCACCTCATTGAGCCGGCCCTCAGTGATATTTTCATTTTTTCCCCACAGTGAAGTAGAGAGATTAAAAAACAGTTCTGAAATTATCTCCTCCAAAAATGTGGCTGAATACACACTGGTATTTATATCTCCTGGATATAGCTTATTATGGAAGGGTACTGCATCCATATACTTTGTTCCCTGTCTTTTGAGAGTTGACACAAAAGTGGAATTTACCGAATATTCCTTGCCAAATGGTACTTGCTTTTTGGGGCTAACCCCACTGAGATTATTCAAGGATGCTGTCAAGGCATTACTATCAGAACTCATGAATCCTGAAAAGGCTTTACCTTTTCCGAATTCTGTTAATTCTGGCCTTTGTGCATTTATGAAGCTAGATTGTATTTCTCTTCCCGTGTACTTCAAATGCTTGTTTGCAAAAGGTGGGCTTTGGGGGAGTTGTGTATTGTGACATAATTTGTCCATCAATGATTTAACCAAGCTGTGGGAAATGATAGTAAGCATCGAGTCTGATGATAATAAATCTTGATCCATTTCTGCCAGATCTTCCAAAAAGTCTGACATATAATCTCCTTGAAATTGTTCACAGTCCATTGCTCCCGTACAATAATCAAATTCTTGATCTTCTACACTTTGCAGTATTTTTAAAAGTTTACATTCTTCTGCTGATATTTCATCAGAAAAAGGGCTATTATCAAGAAAAACAGTGCTTGTGCATTTTTCCAAAAGTGTTCTGATAAGTTTCTCACACACGACATTGAGAAGAAAAACTGATTTGGGGGTGAGGCCAATGTTATTTCCAAGTACTCTACTACTTTGCTGATCATTTGAGGATGAGAATGATGTTCCTGCTTTTTTATCAGAATTCATAGCCTCACCTGGATATTCATCTGGTAAAAATAAATCTAAAACAATATTAAAAACTTTATTGACTACTTCTTTGGATTCAGTCGTTTTTAGACTACCAACCAGATTGTCTAACTTACGTGCCAGATAATTTATTTTATTTTTTTGAAGGAGATTATCTGTTTGGTAAGTAGATGATTTCCAATTTCTGGATCCTTTCTGTCTTTCCATGGTATTTGTTTCATTGCCAATGGGCACGCTATTTCTCCTAAGCATGGAAAATGATTTTTTTCTTCCATTGCTTTCAAGGTGATGGTTTATTCCTATTTGTCTGGACATTACATGAATCACTCCTGTTAAAAGATCCTGAAAGAGATTATCAAAGTCAGCAGCAGCTACTCCTGGGCAGTAGATGTACTTTGTTTTTAAAGGAAACATTTGCTGTGCAATGTCAACCTCTATAATGTTACTGTTAAAGAGGATTTCAGTGATGATTTCGGAAATACTTAAAGCAAGTTCCCCAATAGAAATTGACCTACTCTCAAACATTTGAGAATCAATTGAAATAATCCTGTTAAATGCTGCATTTTGGCTTTCCAATGCTTTCTCTTTTTCTCTACTATCTTTTGTGTTACCAGAAATGCTTGAAGTTAAATGGCAAATGATAGACTCAGTGAGATCTTCACAAAATTGATTAAGTGAAGAATTATTATATATACTTCTTAGAGGCTGTTCCAATTCACATTTTTTCCTTGAAAATGTAGAAATAATGGATTTCTTCTCAATGGAAGCTGAAAAAAAGGATTATTTTTAGCATGCACGAAGAGAAATATGTAAAATTCAATATATTGGTAATTATTTACAAACAAATTTCACCTATGGAATATCTCACTAAAGAAAAAGAAAACCATAATCAAGAAAGATACTGGGTTTTCTTCACATATTTATTTCCTATAGAATCTTTTTTTTCTCACCTGTAGAATATTAATTTTAGCCAGAAAATTTAGAAAATAATCCTAAAGAATTCAAGTCTCCCAGTCAAGTGCTGATATCTGTCTTGCTTAAATGGGTAAGGGCTCTAAGAAGCTGCAAATCATACGGAGAAATGATTTCCAAGTTTAATATTATAATCATGTCTGCAGTGATCTCTAGAGAGCTCACGTAATTATTATTTTTTTTTAGTGAAAACATTTAATGTTAGGCTATTCATTACCTTTAGGATGTGTTGTAGTAATGACTTGATTGAAATGGAAATGTGCTAGAAAGGCTGGGGATAGGTTATAATGTACTTTAAACCCTTGATTATAATTTGTCACAACTGTACCCTTTTTTTCTATTCAACAGAATGTATACTGAAAATCATATACCTACTTGGGATGGCCAACTTCTTGGAAGCGGGATCTATAAAAACACACTATGTTTCCTCAAAATATCCTCAAAATGTAATCACCTATTATACCTCTGCATGTAAACTCAGGCAAAACTCTGTGGAGATGGAAGCTTTAAGCCTAGTTTTGACTACTAGATGGGATTTGGGCATGTTGAGATGAAGGGAATGAGGAAAAAAAGAGTTCCAAGAGAAAGAAGGAGCAGGAGTAAAATCACTAGAGTCCCTAAACATGTCTGGAAATAGAGAATAGATTGGATAGAAAGGGACAAATAAATACCAATGGGATGAATTCATGAATCTTCTCTCTCTTTCTCTCTCTCTTGCTTTTCTTTATTATTCCCTAAATTTAGTTAGAATATGTTTGGAGAAAGTCTGTTTATGAGCTTGAAATTGCAGACACACACTGTCCTCTTGAAAGAATGCCAGTTTTGGGGCACCTGAGTGGCTCAGTCGGTTAAGCGACCAACTTCAGCTCAGGTCATGATCTTACAGTTTGTGGGTTAAAACCCTGCATCAGGCTCCATGCTGACAGTTCAGAGCCTGGAGCCTGCTTTGGATTCTGTGTCTTCCTTACTCTCTGACTCTCCCCTGCTCACACTCTGTCTGTCTCTCAAAAATAAGTAAAAAAATGGTAAAAAAAAAAAAAAAAGAAAGAAAGAAAGAAAGAAAAAAGAAAGAATGCCAGTTTTAAGGATGAGAAATGACCTCCCTATGCAGGTGGATAGGACTGATAGTATGTGTTCGGCTATTTGGATGATTGGTAAGTGATGTATCTGAACTGATACACGGCAACTAATTATTGGAAGTATTGACCCAGTTCAGGGCCATTTCAGTATTATTAGATTAAATTTTACGAAATTGCCAATAATTAACTGGTTTTAATATACAAAAAAATGTCTATTACATATGATTCAACCTCTTAAAAAATGAGTGGAAATAACTTTGCGAAGATATGTTTAGACTTTAAGGATTGTAAGAATACTAGAATACAAACACAAGTTGGGTAATACCTCTGTCTTATAAATCATGACTAATAATGGCAAAGAATTCAACCGTACACCTTGGAAAGAGGAATCACTAACCTTCAATCAATGAACTGTGTCTTTGGTATGGGTATAAAAAAGTCACATAAAAAAAAACCCTTTCAGAATGCTGTGGAACTTGTATCTTATAACCAACCAAAATCCTCTCCTTTGAAGTAAACCTATTTTTCTCATCTGCACATATGGAAAACTGAGAAACAGACTTGTTCAGATTCAAACCATGTATACATTAAACTTTTTCTTTTCTTTCTTTCTTTGTTTTTGTATCCTGATATATATTAAGAAGTAATTAAATATTCCACCTCCAAGGCTATTTTCAGAAAAACAATAAATGCAGCTTCTTAGAAGAGCTTTTATATATATATATATATTTTTTTTTCTGAATTATGCCTACTTTTAAAGTAGGTTATTTCTTGCTTACCTCTAGTTTCAAAGTTCTTGAAATATGTGACCACAGATGAGGTGATATGTCTGGCTACCAAATGAATTTCATTTGGACCCAGCTCGTGATCAGCAAAAGGGATGACTTTAACTTCCTTCAGGGTCTTTATCTTTGGGTACCTTTTACTTTCCCATTTTTGCAATAAAGAAAAATCTCCTCTACTGGCTTCAGGTTTTTTATTTTCTTCTTCAGGTATACAGCTGGTTTTATTATCCCACATTCTCCGTAGCCTTTTCTCCTCATTCTTTTGTGCAGATAATATAGACAAAGAGTTTTGCTTTGATATGAAAAATGGTTTCATTGTTTCCATGTTTTCAGTAATGTGTGGTTGACATGGAAAACCATAGCTTGATAGCACAGTGTTGACAATGTTTTCTGCAGCTAAACATATTTTGAGTGGAGAAACAGTTGTCTGAATTTGGTTTGGCTCAACTGGTTTTAGAGTTTCATAATGAAATACTCTTGGATTTTTACCTTTTCCTATTTCTATGAATGACATGACTTGCTTTAACGCTGCTTCGGTGGATTCATTTGCTTTCTTACACAGTTTTTGTAACACACTGCCTTCAGGAAGAGAATTATTTCCTTTCATGGTTTGGTCAAAATGACCAAAGTTCGATTCCCTGGGGCTGTAGTCTTGTACTGTGTTTATAAAGCATGATGGTATATTTTTTGAATCAAGCCTTTCCATTGGCTCTGAGCTTTTAATTGTATCTTCTACAGAGGCTTTGGCATAAGAGAGTAAGTTTGATGAAGACTTATGCTTTTTTTTCATATTTTCCTCTGAATAACACACAAAACTAGGTACACTGTTTTGTGAAGGATTATTCCCCAAACTAACTTCCTTTAACTTTGACATGGGCATTTTCATATTAGTTGCCAATTCAACCTGATTAACAATATAGGTATTTTCTGCTCCATGGAACAAACTTTCCTTTGGAAGCTTATTGATATGGGTGCACTGGTCCATCAGTGTGCCGATGATCTCACTTGCTAGAACAGTCTCTTTCAATGTGCTAACTGAAGATGGTTCCACTCGACTTATTTCTTTCTCTAGCTTATTCTTAATTATACCAAGCATGCCACTGACAATTTTAACAGCATATGTAAATAATTCTGAATGGAATGAGTGAATCTGTAGAAGAGTATTCTGTATGTCTTCCTTGGAAATACTAGAATTTGAATTGGGTTCATCAGAAAACGTTTTCAGTGGTTCTAATTTTGGCAACATCTTTTTGTTTAATAGTCTCTGTTGGACCGGAAAAAAGTTTTCTATAGGCATTTTCACTATTTCAGAAAACTCATATTTAGAGATATATTTAAATTGCAAGTCTACAAATGACTCTAAAATGTTTAAAACCCTTTCTACAATTTCTCGAACTTGGTTGCTTGAGCCCAAAGAAATTTGGTCTATTGTCTTTGTGTTAGATATTGGTACACTGCTGAGGATGTCCTTGATTGGCAAAAAACACAGCTGTAATTTTTCAAACAGCATTTCAATAATTTCTCTTCCAAACATATTAATTTGTGCTTTGGTGTCTTCAACTCTAGTAGAGGCTACTTTAAAATGATTATAGAACCTGCTTTCGCAGTCCTTCAGATGTGGCAAATTTAAAAATGAAAGAGAATGTTCTAACTCTTTTGCTTTTATTGGGATTTCAGTCAAAACATTTTCAGCTATCTTCATTAGTGTATACTTTTCATTTTCCATATCATTTGATTCTGTTTGCCATTTGTCAAACAATTTTTTAAATATACCTTCTTTAGGAAAAATCTGTTCTAGTTGTGAAGAAACATTTTCCAAGTAAAAACATGCTTGTGATTTGGCGAGATACTCTGCATCTGAATTCCCCTGTGTAAGTCTGAGATCGTCCACATGGGAGTGCTTAATTGGATAAGCCAAATTCTGGTTACTTGTAGCATATAATCCTTGCAAAACTGTATTAACTATTTTTTTTGCTGCCATGATTTGATCAGATGGTAAAGCTTTAACATTTAACATTGCTCTAGCTTGCTTCATCTTTTCAAATTCTTTCACAATTGTTTCCAGGATATTACTTACTATATCCTTGGCATACATTTTTAGTTCTGAAGTGGGCAATTTCATTTCCAGTAAGTTTTGGGCATCGCCTGTTGATAGGGTGTGTGGCAGCCCAGTGGTGACCTTGGACTGATTGCCTTTTGGAGTCTTTTCTCTAGGACCTAACTTGGTCTTGCTCTTGACCTTAGCACCGCTAGGTCCTAGGTATGATTTTGTTTTAAATTTAGGCAAAAGAGTAACTTTTGATTTTGCTTTTAAACTTGTTTTAAAATCTAGTTTAGGGCTGGCCTTGGAGCCCACTTTAGAACTGTGTATATTTAGAGGTTGTACCTCATCAGAACAACTTTCAGGGGACAAAGTCTCTTCTACATGAGTTGAGGCAAAATTTATGATCTTATTAAGAACTATTTGGACTAATTCCTTCCCCACTTGCAGTGGTGAATATTGAAAAAATTTGTTTTCTAACAGAGAGACATTTTGACTGCCTGCATAAGGATAAACTTGTGGTATCACATATCTGGTGGGATTACTTCCTTTTCCTGCTTGTTTAGTTTCTTTGATGCATCCTGCTTTCTTAGACAAGGTATCATTGTTGTCAGATGTTTCTTTTTTATTACTCTCATTTAATGATGTAACTACAGAGTACATTTTCCCCAAAACACGTTGAACTATGTCATTTGCTATGCTGTTAATCTGTGATTGAAAGTTTTTTTGTGTTCTGTCTGATGTTTTAATCTTAGAATTAGATACACAGTGGGGGTTTTCATTAAATGGCAGCAAATGGCCCATGATTTCCATTATTCTTTCATGAACTTTAGTTAAAACTTCTTCCACCACACTGAGCAGTGCAATTTTTTCTTTTTGTTTTGATTTTCCATTTCTCATAAATATTTCTTCCAAAACAATTCTCTGGCTTTCTTGTTCCAATGCCATTTGGTTTTGTTCTAAAGGATATTTTGAGAGCTGAGATAGTTTATTTTTCTCCTGCTCTCTTTGTCCTAGCAATATTTCATTAGATACAGTTAGTTGTGAAAATAATCTAGGATTCTCTTTTGAGTAAACACCAATTTCCTTTGCAGATCTTTTATCATATAAACTCTTTAAGATACTGTTCATGATTCCACTCACAATGATGTTTTCTTGGAATAAAATGTTGTTTGGATATGGATACATCTTTTGGATTTCTAAGTCTAAGTCATTTTTAATAAGTTTCAAAATGGCACTTGCAATGATATCAGCATATTCCTTAAGAGTAGCTTGTGATAGATTAATTGTGGAGTTAATATTTTCTCTGTAACTTGCAAAAGTGGAATCTGTGAGTTCTTGGCTGAGGATAGTTTTAGTGGATATTTTCAGGACATTCACATTTGATTCTACTTGGCTTGATTCATGAAAGATGCTATCATCTTGTATATAATTTTCCAGTTCCTGGCTATCAAATGACTCCTCTTTAGTCTGGAAAGCAAGAGTAATTAATGAATCTATTCTTTCTGTGGCAAAAGCTTCTAACCTATTGAAAATGGTTCTAGTAATGAAGTTGGCATTCTCCTCACATGGGTCGGGAGCAGATTTCTTGGCATCTTCTTTCTCTATTGTTATCTGACAATCATCAACATAAGCTGACTCCAGATCTCTTGAGGATGGCCAATTCTCTGTTTGTTCTTCACTTTTTGACTCCATTAGAGGAGGCTGTTGACACTCTGCTTTTGAAAATATGTCACAAATGGTCAGGGGCAATCTTGCAGAAGTAAGATTCTTTGCATTTATGCTCAGCATGACAGCAGAACTGACATTATGAAGAACAATATCTACTATATCATTAGATATCAAAATGACATCTGATTTAGGAACTGAAAGTTTTGGGATAATCTTATTTGCATCCTCAGTGAATATTTCAGAGGTTGCTCCAGAATGTTTTCCAGCTATGCTACGTTTCAGAGTGGATGTAGCACTAGATAGATTATTTTGATACAGTGTTTTTTCACAAATATCATGTAAGATACCTTCAACGGTATCTTGTATTTGAAACTGAAGTAATTTTCTATATTCAGTCTTGTTAAACAGCTTTTCAATAATACCTTCTTGTTGATCTGAATTAATCTCTTTCTCAGAATTGCTTTTGTCACATTTTCGTTTAGAGGACACAATATGTAACACAGTGTTAACAATTTGACTTGCAATATTTTCAGAAACCACAATGTTGTGAGTTAAGAAACTACTATTTTCCCTTTCTTTATCTAACTCATGTTTGATTCCTTGTAAAATTTTTTTAGCCACTTCCGTTGCATACATATTTAATTTATTCAAAGACAGTTGACACGTTGAGTTGGTTTTTTCTGATGTAATATGATCCACTGAGCAAGAGGAAGACTGATCTTCAGAATACAAATCTTTGGCTGATAATGCATTGCTTAATGCATTTTTATCCTGCTGAATAGATAAAGCCATTGGAACTGTGAAGTTGATTTTGGGATAAAAGAGAGATTTTACTTTGGAAGTAGCAAAAGTTTCTAAATTTGTTAATATTGCCTGTACAATATCTTCAACTACATTTACTTTAGCCTGTTTGTCAACACTGAATTTGGACTTAGAAGTACAAGGGTTCTTATTTAGCACAGTGACAGAAGACTTTCCTTCAAGGGTGTGTTCCTGTAAAGAAACATTTGCTCTAAAGGTGATGGATTTATACCTATTTTCACTTGTGTTTCTTTCTGGCATGGCAGCTGCATAAAGCTTATGAAATACAGTTCTAACAACATCATCTGCCACTGTGATTACATCTGCTTCAGACACTAAAGGACCCATTATTTTATCTATAAATTGAACAGATGTTTGAGGGATTGTCTCATCAGTGTTGTGAGGGATGCCACTTAAATGAGAGTGAGAGAGAGAAAGCACGTTTAATTGATTGACCAAAGAACTTTGAAAAATTTCATTCAAAATATTTCTTATAATGGGAACGACTGGTGATTTCTGTGGTTCTTTGAGTTTCACTTCAATTTTGCTTAAGGTTCTCTCTAGAACCCACTGTTTAAGAGAATCTGATTTAGTTTCTTCTCTTGGTAATGTTCTCTCCCCAGTAAATTCCTTCTCTGTATGTGAGGCATTTTCTAGAAATGAATCTGATTCAGCTCCTCCAGGAAGAAAATTTCCATAAGTTGGCCTGTATTGATAAGTTTTAGTGCCTCTCTCTTCAGATTCAGTGTCATTAAACATATCTGAGGATACTACATCTAAAATTAAATTAACTATCTTCTTAAGCATTTGATTCTCAGGCGGTGGGGTATTTGCACTTGTCTTCAAATCTAATGAATTCATATTTAATTCTGTTTGAATAGCTTTCAAAATAGTACTTGATATCTTTTTTGCATTCATGTATAAAGCAGACTGCAATAGTTCTTCATATGTGTCTGTGAAAATACTGGGACTTTCATATCCCAAGTCTATTTTATTGCTTTTTTCATTTCCATCATTAATAGAACCCAGATCTTCTAAATTTCCATTAGCAAACCGTTCCAGTTTGGCAAAAACCATATTAAGAATATCTGTAGCTACAGCTTTCAGTTCATTTGATTGTATTTCTTTTGTGCTCCCTGTTTTGGAAGTCACCAAAGCAATAGTTTTTGCTTTGCTTTTTGTCACCTCTTTATTACCCTCCTGAATTATCCTGGAAACTATGCTAGAGATCATGTCAGCACATTTGGCCATTTCCTCAATAATTGAAGCAAATGATAGGCTGTCGATATCAAGAGACTGAGGCTCTGAGACAGCTTTAAATCCAGAACTTGCAAAACTGGTATCCATATTAACACTACATAATTTTGCAAGGATGTATTCCAAAATTGCTTCGGAAATCAGCTGAATGTTAGACTGCAATGAAGTGGCCATTTGAGGATTTTCATTCTCTTCTCTGTCTTGCTTACTACCACAAGATGGCTGATGGTGAGAATGGGCTCCTATGAGATTACAAAACATTTCATAGAGTATTTCTCCAATACTGTCTAACACTTGCAATCTGGCCTTTTCTTTGAGATCTTTTCCATTCACAACACTATGGAGAGCACATGGAGTGGCCAAATATTTGTGAAAAGATCTTTTATCTTGCCTACTTGGCAAAATGTTTTGTTTATCAACATTGTCAGACACATATGAAGTTGTAGGCTTTGGCTGTTCTGAAGGGAGTGAAATAGTGCTTTGATCTGAATGTCCACTTGATAACATTTCACAAATACAAGTTAATAATGGAGATTCCATAATGTCATCACTGAGATTTGAGACAAGAGATTCTAATTTATCAGTGTCATCAAAAAATCCTTTACCTGTAAGAGATTTGGTATGGTCTATTTCCCTACGATTTAGAGTTCTCTTACTGAGTTCTAGTTCAGTCTGGATAGCATGCAAAACAATGTTTACCACTTTAGTTGTATAAGTACTAAGTTGAGATCGTAATGAAGATTGCTTAGCAACTGAAGGTTTGAAGACCATCTGCAATTTCTGACAAATGAATAACTTCAGCCTTTTAAAAATTGTATTAATGATCTTACCAGCAACGCCATCTATAGGTTGAGGTTCACTTTTTTCAGATTTTAACAGAGAAGGCTTTTCAGGATCTACACTGAAAGAAGATAAATATTTCACTTTCTTTTCACTGTCAAACCATATTTTTAATGGCTTTTTATTTGGTGCTTCTTTGACCATGGGAGGAGTATCAGAACTATCTAGAGAAGTTTGAACTGATGATGAAATGGAACCTCTAATGGTATTGGGAATGAAACTTAAGGCCTTCTGGAGTATATTTAACACAGCGTCTGTTATTTCTTGAGCCACTGCACTAATTTCTGACACAGAGAACACCTGGTCCATCCATTCTTGATGTGACAGTCCTTGAGATTTTTCTGAAACAAGAACAGAAGAAGCTGCTTTGCCAGTTTTACTGTTTAAGTGACCAGGAGGAACAGAAGATAGGTCCTTGAGCATTTCTGTTAAAATACTTCTAACTATGTTTTCTGAAGCCTTTTGTATGTGATACTTTTGATCTTGGCTGAAAATCAAGCTGTCTCTATTCAAACAGGGTTTTTCCTTTAAAATTTCTTTATTATTAAAAGATGGTAGCCCAATCTTTAATCCCTCATCACAAAATGCAATTTTGTTTCTTCGAGCAGAAGCTTCTTTAAGTGGTGTGCTATTTCTTTTGTATTCAAAGCACGTGTTTCCTTTTTTAAACCAATTCTCAGGAATTCGTTCCCAGGATTTTGGTTTTTCATCTTTAAAAGATGAATCAAGCACATTTTTCACAATTCTGTCTATTTCTTCATTATCTTCTTCAGAATAAAAAACCATGCCTGGAACATTAACAGGTGGAAATGGTCTTCTAGACCTAGGACCATTAGATAATCTGGTGCCAGTAAGTCTGTACTTTTCTTCAGTGTCAGAAGGATTTCTTAGTCTAGGGTGTCTACATTTTTTAACATCTTCTTTTCCTGGATCCTGATGTAGTTGAGTGAAAATATCATCAAGAAGCTGAAGGAATATTACTGTTTCTTCAGATGCAATAAGTCTCTCGTCATTAAGTTCAGATTGTATGTATCCTAGTATAGTGCTGACTGCTTCCTCTATATAGCCAACCAAAGAGGACTGGGAAAAAATATTTGACATTAAATTTTTTATTTCATCTTTAACAACTGAATTTGCAGCATCAGGTTCAGGACTACATTTCTTTTTGTCTGTTCTTTTGAGGGACACATATGTTGGGTCTGTCACAGGTTGCTGATGGGGAAGTTCAACTCCATCTTCAAGATAAGGAAGTTCATTTTGCTTACACGAAGCAAGAGTCATCAGCTTTTCTAAAATGGAATGTACCATATCCTCTGCAATGTCACACATGGGTTCCAAATTACAAGGCAGTGAAGCTTTTAAAGGTCTTCCATTTGATGGACTGAGGTATTCTCTATCGGGTGTTAAGCCTGGTTTAATGTCAACTGGTATATATTCTTGTGAAAATATCTCAATGCACTTTTTCTCAACTGCTGACTGTAGCTTCTCAAGCATATTCTCCACAATCTCTGAGGCTGCTGAGCAGATATCGACATTGTAAAGCAAGTCTTCCTTTTCAGGTTCACTTTGGTCAACAAAAACTTCAGCAGTAACAGAAGAAATAGAAGGAATGGCCTGTGTTAAATCAGACATTATTTCTTGAAAAATGCTTTCTAAAATCAATTGGGTTTCCCCTTTTAAGTGACACTTAAAGTTAACGAAAACATTCTTCAAATTCTTCATTTCATTCATGGCTTTTTCTTTTTGATCAGGAACAAGTGAACTCTCTAAGCCATCTGTTTCAGTGGTAGCATCCTTAGACTTTTTTGTGCCTGTTTCAAATGATGTCAAAAGGTGGCTATCCGATTTACAAGTTCGAAGCTTAGGATTTGCATCTACCATACTGGTTTTATCATATTTGAGTTCCGATGTTATAGATGGCCCTTTCTTATGGTATGTTTTCCCCACAAATGTTCTTTTGACGTGGGCAGAAGGTGGTTTTAAAGGTGTGGTTGGTCGCCTTACTGAGATGTCAACCTCAAAGGCACAAGGCTCTCGCTGAAATGTTTTAGTAGTAGCAGATGTGTAGCTTCTGTATGTAAACTCTTCACTGCATGTGCTACAGAAACTTGAACTCTCTGAAGAGAGGATGGAGTCAACAGACCCTGGATATGCTTTATTCCGGAACCTTTCTTCGTACTTCGTGATGGCTGGGTATAATATACTGGTCACTGTAGCTACAACCCACGTCATTACATTCTGAATTATACTATTCAGTTCTTCAGAAGTTACCTGAAAGGAAAGGAGGCAAGCAAGAATGAAGAGGAAATCAGGTAATAATTAATTCTGGGACAGAGGGTAGCATTTAATTTTTTATATAAAACAGTTCATAGCAGGATATATAGCATGGTTATAAAGAAAACATAGCAAAAAAATTATTTATAATTTCAGATTAATTTCAAATTGGCTTCTTTTGTACTGTAGTAAAAACTTTTTTATAAGTTTTCATTTGATTCACATTCCCTCATAAGTTTTTTGTTGTTTCCCCCAACATTTATTGCCTAGATAAATGACTTTTTGGTAAAAATAGAAAAAAGAAATCTCACCAAACTGCTGTCTAGCCATACAACAAGGCTTCTTGCAAGTGTTGGCAAGAAGAAACAGTGCCTACAACCCAGAAATATTATTTAGTAATATGCCAGGTTATTTATAACAGAGTATTTCTCCAAACAGATGTGGTCAAAACATTTGGGTGCTTTCAGAGGCATCTGTCCAGCTAGGATGTAAGGATGAAAAATAAGCCCTCCCTCCTTCCCATTCCCTGCTATAGAGGTGAACCTGTGATTACATATATGGAAATGACTGGAGCCAATGTTAAGAATTATTTGATAAGCAACAAAAAGAGAAATGGTTATGGAGACTGAATCACTTTGTATGGAAAAAGAGTATCAGCGCAAACTATTTTAGATAGGAAGGCTGAGAAAAGATGATGCAATCAAAGACCAAAAAAAAAAAAAAAAAAAGGCTCCCCTATATTGGGGTCTGAAAGAGTCAGGAAAGGAACAAGAGTTGGGAAACTGAATTTCTCATTTTGAGCCAGAAATATAAACCCAAGGACCAGATTTGGGTAACCATTTGTTCAGTAGTTAATGATGATGTCACAGATTACATTGGACCAAAAGCAGAAATAGAATGCATGTGTAGAATTCTATAAACCATGTCTTATTTCCTGAAAATAATTTTGGTTTTGCAAAAATCCTTTTGCCTATAATAAATGAGTTGTCTGTTTTTAAATTGTTATTACTCTTAAGACATAAAGGCTATAAACAAGTAATTGGCCTCAAAGCCTGGAAGGCTGGTATGATTCCTGAAAAGAGGCTTTTCATACCCAAAATGTTACCTTAAGTTAGCATGGAAATATTCATATTTCAAGGCAACATTCAAAGAAAATTTAACATCTATGTAACATACTCTCTCCTGATACTTTGGAGAGTATTTGGAGACTCCCTAGGGAGAGCAATTCTAGCCTACTGTAATCCATGAGTCTTCCAAGATATTTTATCACTTATTGTACATGGCTAGTGATTTGAAAACATTTTGGATGACAGCATATGTTGTATAATACTTCTTTTATACAATGACATCCTAAATCAAGTATTTTAAAAATAAAATCTAAATTTTAACAGAAAAAAGTAATTGTTATAAACCACTGTAATACATTGATTATATATATGAGACATTTATTACATATACTAGTTTTGTATTCAAACTTTATTACCAGAGATGATTTTTAAAAAGCTCCATTATTCTTCTTAGGCTGCATGTGAGAAGGAGTTTCTAAATTTTGTATATGAAAGAGGGATATTCCAAAAGTTTTCTAAGTAGTAAAATATAGGAATTAAAACCTAATTTTCAGTTGCTTTCCATTTTAATGTTAAACTAAGAAATATTCCCATGAATCAAGGGAATATATATAGTGTTTATATTTGCTACACACTCTAAGACTTGAGCAAGTGTCCATGTGAAAAAGTGTGTCAGAGTATGGGTTGTTCAACCCCCTTTCTCTTTCCTGACTGGTCCGACTAGTTCCAGAGTTGGGCTTTGTAAATTGGACCATATTATCTACCTGTTCCAAGTCTCAGCTCATAGGTGACCAGGTACCTTTTTATGTGACATTCTTAGGTGACCAGGCCACTTCTTACTAAAATAGCTAGAGCCAGACCCAGGCATCCCAGTTTACCAGCCAAGTCTGCAAAACCATGTCACCAAATGGCTTCCCATGATAAAACAGGTTTGTGGTATTTGACGCTGTCATGATGGCTAGGTCCCTTAATGTCATTCCACACACTTCTATGCCCATGAGACTTCTTTCGGAGGGGCCAACATTATTTTTTGAAAAGAACTTCAGATCACTAAAAAATTTAAGGGTTAATTGAAAGTAAGCTTTAAAGAAAGGCAAAGAGGAAGATATTAATATCAATAGGTGATTCCTCATTATTTTATTCAGTTTTTTTCTATTATGACACATTAGAAAATACTATTAATATGCTGTTCATCAATGATACATACTTTTTCTTGCAAGCAATTTTGTATGCAGTTCTGTTCTCTGTAAAGTGAAGAAAGGTTAAGCGTTTCGTTATTGTCTAGGGTCAAGAATTTATATAACTTTTTCCAAAATTTCTAATAATTAATCATCTATTTCTTGTCTTTATATCTGAGGGTTTTTCTATAGAAATTCAAAAGGAAGAATAAACTTTATTTTTTGTCAAACCCTCCCCCTCCTCCCAATTTAACCTGTTCCTTTGATACTGGCCCACATATTTTATTGCTTGGAGTAATAAAATTGTAGCTGTTGCATAAAAATATATATCTATCTAAAAATTCTACTTCTGACCCTCCTTTGCCATGCCTGCTCTGTGGCTCTCTGGAGGAGGGCACAGAATTGGAGGGAGAAGGTGGGCTACTCCTTTCTATTCGTTACAAGGCACCATAAGGTGGCAAGGTATTTGACCAGACCTTTCTGACAATCTTGCACTCTCATCAAACAGCAGGAAGGGAATATGTGAATGATTATTCAATAACTATGTGTTAAAATAATTGTCTAGCCATGGAATACCAGCTTACATATAGACCTTTTCGATATATGAAAATATTCTATCATGAGTTCTAGTTAGAATTATTTATCATCACACTCTAATGAAATAGAAAACACAGTTTCAGAATTGTAACAAATAAAAGAACAATAATGAAAATTATAGGAAGAAACCAAGTAGTTAATAAAACAAGATCTAAGACTATATGATACTTTCATAAATTTCAACATGGGTTCTTTGCTTATATTCATATATATGATACTCTCATAATTTCAACATAGGCCCTCTTCCTACTTTCTTAAAAGAAAACTGATATTCTCTTTCTGTTTTTGAAAGCTTATTCTATCCATTATAAAACTCAATTTTTCCCAAACTCTGAAGTTCAATCATGAGAGACAGTAAGACTGAGAGTACATACTAAATCTTGGTAGAAAAAAGAAAAAACAAGAAAATACCAACCTCCCCACCCCCATTACCCTCAAAAACACCAAAAAACAAAAAAACAAAAAAACAAAAAAAAACCCTTCACTGATTTCCGCTCAGAAATTGGGCTTGGTAGAAACCCTATTTAGACTAAAATATTTTTGCAATATGGAACCTGGAGCATGAGAGCTGATGTCAGTGACATGTCTTTTGGCCTTCTTTATTTTTTCAGGATCTGATTTCTCAGGTCAATCTACGCATAGTTTTCTACCTTTAGATATTTTACAGTTTAACTCTCCCAGATTCATTTTTATGTTCCCTTCACGTTACACTGTAGACACCAGATAGAACTCAAGGAGTCCAACCTATTGACTAATAATTGTCCCCAACAGGGTTTCTGCCCCAAAGGCATGCATATGGATCCAAACAAAGAGTAAAACGCCTAAGAATAAAATTAACCAGCTTTATGAAGAACACTTCACACAATTGTAATAACCAGATAAAGGATGACATTGGTGAAAAATGAGTAGAGTAAGAAGCTCTAAAAACCTACTCCTCTATTAAAGCAGTGAAAAAACTGGCAAAAAATCTTTTTAATAATTCCATGGTAAATATTTAATAATCACTTTTTTCAGTTTTCTGAACTCTGAAAATTAACCAAAGGTTTTCGGCATGCCAAAGAATGTTTATTCAAGAAAAATGGTTGCTTTATGTGAAAACAATGAGCTCTGTGCTATTTTAACTTGCCCTATTTTTATCTCCTTCCTCCAGTAGTATGCTGCATTAGTCAACCTAACTTCAGGTCAGAATACAAATAAAACACAACCAAAGATACTTTCGGGTCTGACTATGACTGTCCATCATACATTTGTCACATTCCTGTTTTTAAAAAAGTTTTTAATGTTTATTTATGGGGGGGACGCATAAAGAGAGGGAGACACAGAATCTGAAGCAGGCTATGCTGACAGCTCAGAGTCTGATGCAGTGCTTGAACCCATGAGCTATGAGATCATGACTTGAGCTGATCACTTTTTAAAAATGTGGTGATATCGGGACCAAAATAATAGTTTTTCTCCTAAAGTTGATAAGATCATACATAATTACTAAAAGAACAGGTGACCACCAAGTTTTGAGTAATGGAAATCCCTCAGGCCCTAAAAATTTCTCTCCAGAGACTTGCAATTTCCATCATCAGTGGATATTATTTGGGATTATACTGAAAATACCCTTTAGTAGAAGAATAATTGATGAAGTCATTAATACTTGAAAATTAAGTTACCATCCTTAGGAAGCCAATAATCTCAAGAAGCCTAAGAAATGGTAAATGTTTCAAAGGGGATAAAAGTAAAGAAACAAAGTTTAGATGCTGGAAATCTCCTGAAGTGAGGGCATTAATGTAGAATACACTTGAAAGGTGCATGAAGGCTCTGAATATAGAGGAAGTGTAGAACCACAGTGGGGCTAAGGAAATAGAAAAGGAAGAGGAAGAACATTGGCTTTGTCTGCTTTACAATTTACACTTAGTGCTGAGAGTTTGCAAAAGACAGAAATTTTAAGTAGAACTACTAGAGGATTACATGTAATCATTTGCTTTTGAATAGCACTTGTGATTATTAAAGTATTAATTTATAATTACACATTAATTTTCTTAGATACTTACATATTTGTGAAAGTATGAGAAGGGAAAGTACCCCGGGCTGTGGCATGAATCTGAGGTCCTATTTATTAGAAAAAGAATATTATAATTAGTTTGTATTCTTCCCCAGAAACTTGTAAAGTGGAAATTAATATCCTTTAGTAGATCTTTATTCTCTGAGACTGTCTTGTTCAAAAGCCTCCAGAGACTCTCCATGATGAAGTCCAAATTCCTTAGCAAGGCATAAAATATGCCATACAATCTGATGTTCTTACCTCTGTAGTGTCTACTCTGGTTAGCCTATATATTCATATATATTCTATAGTCCAGAGACATAAAATGGCATGGTTTCCTGAATATAACATGTTTTCCATGCCTCTGGGCCTTTGTTTGTGCCATTTCCTTTGCCTTGAGCACCCTGTCTTCTTTTAACTTCTCATCTTTTAGGCTTCATTCAGTTTGTGTTAATTCCACTAGAAAGACCTGCCTAAGTAAATAATTATTTTTTTAGTGCTCCTAAAGCATTCTACACATATTTCTATTATAAAAACTCATTATGTTATATCATACTTAAATGTTTACTCTTCTGTCTTCCTGACTATGACATAAATTTACCACTTTATCCTCAGCACTTAAACACACAGTATTCAGTAACATTTATTTGCTGAATGCATTATTTAATTAATATGCTCCCCACCATTTATTCACTGGTTTATCTGTCATTAATCTCCTTCTGCTTGAATATTGTCTAACTTACTTTGTACATAATCCACCAAGATTCTATTACTGGGCTTTAGTAAATACTTTGCATATAAGTGATATAGGAAGTCTCTGTAGTACATTTCTACAGGCATGCTGAATTAGTGTATGTCAACTATTCAAAAACACAAATGAATAAAAGATGTAGACAAAAAGAATGCCCTTATTTCAGGAAGTAGTATTAGTAATTAGAACCAGTTCAAAGTCAAGTTTAAATGTAACTCTTGTTTCTTTCAGTAAATGAGTAATCAGTTGCTACTAGTGATGTGTATAAAAAAGTCTTATTTAAATCCTGTGAACATTTTTGGGGTTTGTTTTTGTGGATATGTTTTTGTGTATGTTCAGTTTGGAGAAGTAACTGGTGTTAAGAGTGAATAACTGGGAGATTAAGTGTGAAGACAGTACTATTTTAAAAACAAAATTTAAAAAAAGACGTTTATGTGGTTACCATTAATATGTGAGAGTTAGAAATTTAAAAAAATTGCCTATATAAAATTTTGCCTGAATTCTATATAAAACATTGAAACTGACCTTTTAAAACAGCCAAGCAAAAAATTTGGGGGTAGCACAAATCTAGAGTGGTAAGCAAGTGTTAAAGCTGATGCCTGCTTTATGAGCATTGACAATACCTGAAAATAAAAGGTGGGGAATCAAAACTAAGAATCTCTAAAAATATCCTGGAACCCAAAGAGCTATATGCCCCTGGTGGAAGAGTTGTCTTTTAAAAAAACACATGCCGCAGAAGTAGCAGCACAAATAAATTATGTCTTGGTTTCAGTCTTGGAAAGGAAAAATAAAAACCTCTCTTTTTTAAAATTAACTTTAATGTTTATTTTATTTTTGAGAGAGAGAGAGAAAGAGAGAGCTAGCAGGGGAGGGGCAAATAGAGGGAGACACAGAATCCAAAGCAGACTCCAGGATCCCAGCTATCAGCACAGAGCACCATGTGGGGCTTGAACCCATGAGCTGTGTGATCATGACCTGAGCCAAAGTCAGACACTTAACCTACTGAGCTACCCAGATGCCCCAATAATATCTCTTAAGAGATAATCTGCAATTATAAATTCTTATATGACTCTGAGGTTCAAATATACTGTGTATTCCATAAAAAATTAATTTAAAATGAACCTGCATTGATATCTTTTCAGATGACTATTAGAAGCCTATTTCTGAGTTTGAGCCCTGCTAGCAACACAGAGCCTGCTTAGGATTCTCTGTCTCTCTGTCTCTCTGTCTGTGTGTGTGTGTGTGTGTCTCTGCCCCTCCTCCCTCCTCTGTTCATATATATAACATTAATAATGCTCCCTACACACACACACACACACACAGATATGAAGGAACACCATGCTGTTAGCAGAACAAAAGCATTAGATGTAGACATCAATGATTTAAAATATTTGAATTACTAGATATAGAATATTTAAAAAGTGAATTTTTTCTGTTTAAATATATGAAGAAGGAATTGGAAAACGCAGGAATGGAACAAGAACCTATCAAAAAAGTCCAGTCAAATTTGAAAAATAACTATTCAGAAATTATATACATACATACACACACACGTGTGTGTGTGTGTGTGTGTGTATACATATAAAACCTTTAACCAGAAAATTTTCAAAATGCATTGAATTGAATTAGGTAAACTGAAGAAAAATTGGTGGTTTGGGGGACAAACTTGAAGAAATTAACCAGAATGCAGCACCAGAAAAATAGAAAATATGATAGTTGTTAAAAGATGTAGAAGAAAAACAAGATACCTAACATATACATAACTGGGGTTTTAGAAGAAAATAATAAAGAAAGTGAGAAGAGGCAATACAGGAGAGAAAAATAGCTGAAACTTGTCCAGATCTGTTCGCCACAGTGATACTAAGGAAAAACAAAGTCAAGGCCTTAAAAGCAGACTGAGGTGTGTGGGGGAGGGGTGGGGCAGAGGGGGAGAATCACTTACACAAGAATTACTAAGTAGAAAAAAGTAGAACATTTAAATAGAAGAGTATCTTTAAAGTGCTAGTAGAAAAATAATTGTTCTTAAAAGCTTGTATACCCAGCCATAACTATATCCTAGAACATGGGTAAAATAGAATTTTATCAAATAAAATCTGAGGATTTACTCCCAACATAGATTCACTACTGTATTAACAACGGATTTACTTTAGGAAGAATGAAGGTAATTCTATAAAGTACAAAATGCAAAAAAATGATAAACAAAAAAATATTGGTAAGCATGAAAAAATATAAACAAAACCTGGATGTATAAAAAACAGAATTTTAATTTAGCTGGTAAAAAAAATCAAAACTAAATTATTGGTTAAATATGAGATAGTGATTTAGAAGTAATAAACTATTCTAACTTTTACTTTAAGTATACATGTTAAAATTCAAAAGTAATTGTCAAAAGGAATATACACAGCATACAGTTTCTAAAACAGTAGGAGGAAAACTGGATTAAAAATAATTTTAATTGGGGCGCCTGGGTGGCTCAGTCGGTTAAGGGTCCGACTTTGGCTCAGGTCATGATCTCACATGAGTTTGAGCCCCACGTTGGGCTCTGTGCTGACAGCTTGGAGCCTAGAGCCTGCTTCGGATTCTGTGTCTCCCTCTCTCTCTGCCCTCACCCCCCCTTGCTTGTGCTCTCTCTCTCTCTCAAAAATTATTTTTTAAAAAAATATTTTAAAAATAAGTTAATAAACTGAAAGAGAATCAAAGCAAATTAAATACTTTGAAAGAAAGCAAGAAAGGAGAAATTAGAAGAAAATATCAAAAAGCAGAACCAAGCAAAGCACTAATATGGCAGTAAACATCTTCCAAAGATTGTAATTAACATAAATGTAAATGGCTTAAATTCAATTAAAAGTCAAATTCTAAGACTCAGTAAAAATGAAACAAATGCAGGATTAGAATGATTACAAAAGTCACATCTATCCATAAAAAGATACTAAGATTTAAAGCTGATACACCTGTATTAGTTTCAGACCTACTAAATCTGAGACAAAAAGCATCACTTATGATAAAGATCACACATAATAATAAAAAACTGAATTCTATACCTGAAACTAATATTATTACACTGTATGTTAATTAAGTGTAATTTAAATGAAAGCTTAAAAAAATCCCTCAATTCACCAGGATAGTCCTCGATGTGCCTAATAACTAACCTAGATCAACGGTCAGACACTTAACCTACTGAGCCACACAGATGCCCCATCCCCATGATTTTTAGAACAGAGTAAATCAAAGTAAGTATATAGAATTTTTGAGCTACACAATTAAACATCTTGATTGAATGGAAATATTTAGAACATGGTACTACCAAGTGGATATTTATTGTTTTCAGCCATACACAACTCTTAAAAACTAATCATGTGCTAAGCCAGTACAGAAATCCTGCAGATAATTTGAAAAAGCTGGTACAATAAGGCCGTGATCTCAATCTGCAAAGCAATTAAATTGGAAAGTAATATCAAAAGGGAAACTAGAAATGCAATATACTTAAAATTTTAAGATGAATTCATAAATACAAAATAAGACAAAATTAGAATTTAGATATGAATTAGAAAAAAAATACTGCATATCAAGTTTTTCCATACATTTCAAAATCTCTTACATATCACCAATCAAGTGGCACACATTGTTCTCCGCACTTTTAAAATATTAACTTACTGAATTGCCATAGGAATCACATGAATGATGTATAATTGCTGTTCTTGTAACAGGACTCCAACCAGTTCTAAGGGTTAAGTTGCTTCAAGTTAACATACTCCTTCCTTCCTGACCTAAGGCCCTTGATCTATAACAGAACTAATTTACTTTCTCTGAGATTTACAGACCACTGGCCATGGGGCAATGAAGGATCGGAATGTTCTCAGGCCATAGAGGCCAGAAGTCTGTTTGAAGCCACTTCAGCTTTCTGATTGGCCCAGCAATCTTTTAGCAAATTGTTTTTGTTTTGCAAGATCACACAAATTGTTTTTCATTTGCAAGATCACACAAATGACTTTACTGTCCTCCCTTCGCACATTAGTAGACCTTGCTCCCCTATGCAGAAAGAACAGAGTGGTCTTGCACACACCCTGGGTACCAAGGAACTGCACCTTCTTGCACAGCCCCCACCCTGGGCACCAAGGATCTAGAACTTGCACAACCTCCGAGCTCTGAGATAACTGGCATCATTGAGTCTGCAGTTTATCCAGAAATGTCACAGACCACTGCGTATCCCTTAACTGATTAAACCCCTTTAAAAATCTTATGGTCAGACCAAAATCTTGGACAAGAGTCCACCTCTCCCCAGGTTGCCAGCCTCCTGAATAAAGCTCAAATTTCTTTCCAATCAAAACTCCTCTCTTGAGGAGTGATGGTCAGTGAACTTGGGTTAGGTAACATTCTCATTTTAGAGGTAGAAAAAATAAAGAACAGAGAAGTTAAATAACTTGGCCAAACAAAAATTTTAAGTGTTGGAATGTGGATTCAACTTAAGTATTTGGGTCAGAATATATGTTCCTACCCATTATGCTACATTGCCTTTCAATAATATAATCCATTTGAAAAGGATATATGGTAACTCTCTGCCAAGAAGTTTGAAAATTTAGATGGATAAAAGAGACAGAATACATGAATAGCTTCAAATTTATTGAATCTGTAGTTTAAAAATGTTTTTCTCGTTAAGGGAGCCAGGATGAGGTTAAATATTTTTCCAGTGAGTTGTACCAAACATTCCAAGAATACTTAGCACGGTACCAGGCATGAAGCACGAACTCAATAAATGTTAGTGAAAGAATGAATTAATAGACTGCATAACTTACTCAGTAGCTGTTACCGATATTTACCTGATTGACAGAAGTAGCTTGATTTCTTGTTTGATCGTTCATTCAAACCAGCGTTTATCTCCTTCTATATAATCCAAACAACAAAACAAACATCCTCAAAGGATTTCCTCCTCCAGGATTTGAACATAGACTATTATTTAATATTTAAAATACAGAAATTTAAGATTTTGAGAACTCTTAAATGTCAGTTTTTAAGAATTGCATGCATTTTGTGGTATTTACAGAATTTAAAATTCCATAGTTGTATCGTGGGAGATACACAAAACTGCCCACACATCTGGTGATTTGAAAAGGCTCATGGGACTGAGAATATAGTTGTACTCATGTCTAGGATTTACTATAGTAAAAGAATACACTGTAGGATAAAGAAGGGGAAAAGACATAGGCCGAATCTTGAAAAATCCATGCACCGTTTTTCGTATGCTCTCTCCCTCCTGTGAGAGGACACACATATGTATGCTCTTTTTTTCGTATGCTCTTTTCTCTAGCAATTAAAAAAAATGCAGCAAAATGTACAGTGTTTTTATCGTGGGAAATCCATTAGAAACTCAGCACTCAAAGGTTTTTATTGAAGGCTGGTTATGAGGACACCCTGTACCTTAGTGCATATCAAAATTCCAGCGTCTCAAAAGAAAATCAGATGTTCAGCAAAAATCACGTTATTTGCAGTATAGTGCACCATCCATCCAGCTATGGAAGCTTCCCATATTACTTCGGGACTGTTGGAAAAGTCATCTTCCCAATGCTAGCCAGAGGGCAACCTTGCAGACAGGCCCTTCTAAAGACACCAGTTTCAAGCCTACTTTGTTAACTCTTTTCTGCACAGTAATATTCACTAGCATCCTAAAATGAACTATCTGTGCAATGCACTAATTGGTAAATATGTCAGTCAACTCCATGGGACAGAAGAATAGTGTGCTTTAAAATTTTTTTTAATTTATTTAAATTTTTTTTTCTAGAATTTGTTTTATTTATTTTTAAATAGTTTATTGTCATGTTGGTTTACATATAACACCCTTTAAAGTATTTTTTTAAATGTATTTTTTGAGAGTGAGAGAGACAGAGTGTGAATGGGAGAGGAGCAGAGAAAGAGGGAGACACTGCATCTGAAGCAGGATCCAGGCTCTGAGCTGTCAGCACAGAGCCTGAAATGGGACTTGAACTCACAAACCACGAGGTCATGACCTGAGCCAAAGTCAAATGCTTAGGCTTGAACTCACAAACCAAGATATTATGAGGCACCCTGTCGTGCTTTTTTGACAATGCTACAATGGGAGAAACGTTTTAGAGCTAGAAAGCAGATAACAGGTTCTCTGATTACAGAGGGATGTGGTTCTCTTGATTTGTTCAAGAGCTCAATCTGCTCAAGGAGGTAAATCCAGTGAAACAGGCTTCTATTTTTGCCCACCAGATCTGAGAACTGAACAGAGGCCACCAAAAAAAATATTTTATGACAGTGATAGACCACGTATAACCTGTTGGATACAGCATGTAATACTTAGCATAATAAAATGGCCATGCTTTTCTCATAGTAAATTAGGAATCTGTGGACATTTGGTACTCATTTGAGATCAATATGGATGACGAATTTAATAATATACACATTAACCAAAAAAGGTCAGTTAAGAAAATTTAGGTTGTTTTTATAGGAGTTTTTGTTTGTTTGCTTTTTTAGTAAAGGACACGGCCTTTGGAATCTGTTAGGTAATATGAGAATTTTAAATGCCAAAGTTGTTAAGAAATTTCTTTTTATACTTTAGCATACTTAAGGTGGATATTGACATAGCAGAACGCTGAACTGTAAAATGTTTACAATAAAACTGCACTACAGAAAAGCATTTTATGGTAAATATACATCTTAGAAGTTGTGTGTAGTATAGTCTGTTGATTATTATGCATTCGAAGAAACAGAAAATGATGCCACTTCCTACCCTATTCAAGTAGAATTCATTTGGAGAGAACTTAGTTACTTTCCATTTTCAAGCCATGTTAATTCTTTAGCACCAGGTGAACCAGTTAATACTGTGCTACTAATGGAATGTGGTTTTGACTCCTAAAACAAGTTGGTAACTCACGGAGGGAAAAAAAAAAATGTAATGTATATCAGAAGATATACCCTGAATTTATGCTGCTAACTTTTCAATAGCAGGTAACTGATCGCTGGTCAAAAACAAAGGAGAGAGATAATATGACTACGTCTGAACACTCCATCAGTATTAGTAGAAGCCCAACCAAAGAAGGCCAAATTAATACTTCCTCTGAAGGCTGCAGGTATGTACTGCAAACTACAATGTTGTAGCCTATATTTAGGAAGATTATCCTAGGGCTATTAAAATTTTATTATGGTATGACTAATTTCAGGGAATGAAGCTGTTTGGTATGGTCACTTCATGAATGAAAATTTTTATGCCCATGCTGATCATAAGATTGTACCTCTCTCAGTAATTCTGCTTGCATTTGGGGCAAAGAAATATTATATACCTCATCTTTTGGAGGATCCAAGTAAGAGTGTGAAGATCTCGGACAGTATCTTGTGGGTGAAGTTTGAGCTGAAGTAATTGAATTTTGAGCTGAGATATTTACAGCTCCTAGAGAAAGAACAGATTAATTTTACCTATGAGGAAATCATATTTCTGGAACGAGGGAGATGCTGATGAATAGATTTGATCCAAAGTCCCCACTGCTGAGCTGCCACAATCACTGAATTACCACAATCAGGGATTTATTTGAGGTAAAGCAGTATCTCCAAGAATTACATGACCTTTTTTTAGTGTTCATTGGCTACAAATTTCCAGTGGTTCACTATTGCCTTTAGAGATAATCCTGAAATCCTTAACCTCTGATGCTAATTTATTAGTTCAGAAGTTATTAGAACCTAACTTCTATTAGGCCAGCTTAGTCCGTATAATTAAACACAGACCACTGCCAGAATTAACTGTTCAGTCTGCAATGGAAAACCACTCACTACTTGGATAAGGAAATAACCCAAGCTGTGTTTTAGGAAAATTACTTTCACAGCAAAATTTATGGGGATTAAAAAGAGGAGGACAACAATGGGGGAAGGTAACTGAAATAGCCAAGGATAAAAGAAACAAGGTAGAGGCTGTGGGAATGAAAAGAGAGGAAAGGGCAAAGGAAATTAAGGAGACAGAGTAGAAAGAAAGTAGCAACTTTGGGATACAAAATACAATAAAGAGCCAAAGAATAATTAACATTTTGATGATGAGTTTGATATTCTATGGAATTCGAGGTGATCATTGGCCACTGGATGGAGGTGCCTAATATTTTCTTTATGTATATGTAGGATATGCATGTGAATAACTTTAGTGCCTTCCAGAGATCTAACAAGGTATGGGAAAATTTAGCTATTGTATAGTCCACTGAAAGGAAATTGGGAAATAGGATATATTGTCTATGGAGAATTGATGGCACTGGAGTGTGGGGAACTTCCAGAGACAGTTCTCTGTACTGTAATTTACTGAGTCATATACATCAGTAATATAATCCATCACTATTAACAGCCACAGCAGTGACCCTGTGTCACTTTGCAAATTTTTCCGTACTTTGCAAAATTCAAAAGCCATACTCATCAAGCAAGCTCTGAAATGTGAGCTAATTATGTCTATATTCATAAACAATTTTGTACCATGCTTTATTATCCAAAATAACCATGATTGTTATAATCAGCAAAAAAATTGAAAAATTATATGATAAAAAGAAAAAAATATATTGTCATGATTATGAAATTAACAATATAACAAATATGACTGGTTTTCATTTTCTCACCTTTATCATCGAAAGTATTTGATTTTCTAGTTACTCCATCTTTCTACATGGTACGTTAAAGAGAAAAACATTAATTAGTAACTGTACTTCTAAAAGAAATTTTGTCACTGTCAATCAACCAAATTAATACAGTTTTTCCCTCTTTTATCCCCTAAATCTCACATGAAAATTGTCTCAGGAAAATATATATAAACAACCTCTTAGAATACCTTCTACAGGGATCTCAAATTTAAAGTTGAGTTCAATATGTAGCAATGTACAAAGTTGTTCCTTTTCTAGTATTCCATATTTTGTTTAAAGGCATAGTAATCCATCCAATGGTTGGTTCTACAGTTTAGAGTCATTCAGTCTGTTTCAGGGAAATACAATCTAACCTATTCCAATCCAGCATACAGTTTAATTAAACAGTTGTCTTTGATTTTGACATTGTTTTATTGTGATAACATTTTGTATCTGTCTGCCCTATCAGGCAGTAAATCCTCAAGAGAATTGATTATGTTTTATTCATCTTTGTATCTTGTGTGTCCCAATTTCCTCATTTTCCCTTCCTTCTGGTTTAGCACAGAGCTGGGCCAAAAGTGAATGAGTTTTAGCTATTATTATCATTATAATTGATAAATCTTTGGATTAGATTCTGTTAAATTACATAGTGACTCAATACACCCAAGAAAGGAAATCTGGCCTCATGAATAGACCCTAATATCCTTAAACAAGTGCTATCATGCCAGTGAAAGAGATCAGTCAAAAAAGTGAAAAGTTAACTAGATAAGTAATCACCATACAAAAGTTTGAGGCATAATTTTATACCTTTTGTTCAGTACCATTAACCTGTACAACTGAAGTTGATTTTTTGACAATATTTTTTGTGGTACTTAGAGATTGATAAATAGCATTTGCTGCAGTTCCTAAAAGTAAATGAGAGAGAAAACCATAGTTATTTTATTTTAACAATCTATTGAAGTGTAATCGAAGTATAATAAACTATACTCATTTAAAATGAAAATATTTCAACCTTAAAATATGTCTACAACTATGAAGCTGCAATCAAAATAACTTTTCTAATACTCTTAAAAGTTTTTTTCACCCACTTTTGTAATCCATCTTTCTTTCTCCTCTCATACTGACACCACCACTCTATATTTCTCACATAAGCTTGGCTTGAATTTTCTAGAATTGTGTATTCATGGAATCTTATAGTTTGTACTCTTTTTTTTTTTTTTTTTTTTTGCCTGGTTTCTTTTACTCAGTATAATGTTTTCACATATTTTAGTAATTTGTTCCTTTTTACTTCTGAGAAGTGCTTCATTATACAGATACACCATAAATTTTTATCCGTTTACCTGCTATTTGGGTTGTTTCCATTTTGGCCTCTCACAAATGAACTTTTATGAGAATTCATGTACAAGTCATTGTGTTTTCATTTCTATGGGGTAAATACCTATTAGTGGGTATATGTTTAACTTTTACAAAACAACACACTGTTTTCCAAAGTGGTCACGCCATTTTACAGACCATTCAGCAGTGCATCAGAGTTTCAATTCTTCCAGTTCCTTATCAATATTTAGTAAGCAGAAGTAAAGAAATAGTAAAGGTGAATATCAAAGAAATTGAAAAAAGAAAGAAAATAATGAAACTAACAGCTAATTCTTTGAAAAATTCAATAAAAGTGATAAGCCAGATTACCAAGAAAAAGACACAAATTTGTAGAATCAGGAAAATTAGAGATAACAGCACAACAAAAGTCTATATAGATAATACTAAAAATAATAATAAAGGAAAGGAATATTATGAAAACTGTATGGCAGTAGGTTTAAAAATTATATACAAAGGATAAATTTCTTGAAAAACACAAACTAATATCATTCATGAATAGATGATATGAAGTACTAGAACTACATATCTATTAAAGAAATTGGATATGTAGTTAAAAACACGTCCACAAAGAAAACTCCAAGCTCAACTGACTTCATTTCTGAATCATACCAAATATCTAAAGAAGAAATTACACTAATTATATACAAACTCTTCCAGAAAATTAAAGAAGAATCCTTCTACTCTCTTAACTCATATTTTGAGACCAAAATCACTCTGACACCAGTCACTAAAAGACATTACAAGAAAAGAAAACCTTAGTCACCATCCCCCATGAACAAAGTTGCAAAAATTATAAATGAAATATTTTGAATTTAACAATAATGATAAAGATAATGCATAATGAATGAATAAGGTTAATCTCAAGAATGTGGGACTGGTTTAACATTTATTATATTATATTTATTATACTATATATAACTATATACATATATATAAAATAACACGATTTCTAGTATTTTTAAAAAATCTTTGAAATCCATAGGAAAAAGAAAACCCAGTAAGAAAATGGACAAGAGGTTTGAAAATATGATTTCTCAGAAAAGGAAACATGACTCAGAAATCCCATATCTAGGCATATAACCCCTAGAGAATCTCTTTTCAATGACTACCAGAAGATTGTGTGTGTGTGTGTGTGTGTGTGTGTGTGTGTGTGTGTGTGAATATATATATATGAATGTTTGCTGCAGTATTGGTCAAATAACAGATACTTCCATCAACAGACATATATGTATAATTGTGGTATGTTCACACAATGGGATATATCAGTAGTGAAATGAAATAAAGTGTCAGACAACACAGAGATAAAACTTGTGAAACATAATGCTTAGTGTAAAAAGCAAGTCACATAAGACTGGATACAACAGCTTATCAGTTACATTAAAATACTTTTAATAGTATCTATCTATGTCTATGTCTATATGTATATATGTAGTTTGAGGATATACACCCATGTAGTAAATATATTTAAAAAGTAATGATTATAATAATCACTAGATTTGGATAGTAGTTCTGTGAGACAAGGAAGTCTGCTTAACAAAATTTGGCAAAAGCATAAACTTAAGCTTAAGGAAATTCAGTGAACATTAAAGCAGGTAAAAAAAAAAAAAGAAAGAAATTCACACCAACACATATCATAATTAAATTGCTAGAAACTATTTCCCACTCCCAAAAATTTTAACAACCAGAGAAAAATGTCACCTTACTTACAGAGGATCACTATTCAAATATAGCCAATATCTCATCAGAACTATGGAAACACAATGAAATGGAACAGTTTTCAAGTTCTGGAAAAAAATGTCAACTTACAATTCTATATCAAATGAAAACACTATCATTCAGGATGAAGGTAAAATAAAGACATTTTTAGAGGAAGGAAAACTAAGATGATTCAGTGCCAGAAAATCTGTTTTAAGAGAAATACTAAGAGAAGTACTATAGACTGAAAAATAAAGATACTGGAAAAGAAACCTCTGATATCAGAAATTAAAGGGCATTCAAAATGGTAACTAGGTAAATATAATAGGTTAGTCTTCTTCCATTTAGCTATTTAAATTAAAACATATTACTTTGAATGGATGCTTGATGTATGTAGATGTAATACATAGGGCAACTATAGCAAAGGGATGTGGGATAAGGAGTCCTATATAGTGGAAATATTTACATTCCACTTAAAGGGTTAAGTGGAATTGTGAAAAGATAGTGTTATCTAGAACAACCACTTAAAAATCTGTAAAAAGAGGTATAGTAAAAAGTATAGTCATGGACACTTGGAAAACAAATTTTAAGAATGTCTTGTATACTCTTGAATGCTGACAAAAACTGAGGACTGATGGATGTGGGGGGGAGGGGGGGATGGGCATGGAGGAGGGCACTTTGGGGATGAGCACTGAGTGTTATGTGGAAACTAATTTGACAATAAACTATTTGTAAAAAAAAAAAAAAAGAATGTCTTGTATAATAGTATCAAAAAATGAAGTACTTATGTATAAATATAACACAACATATGTAAGAACTCTATGCTGAAAACTATAAAAACACTTATGACAGAAATCAAGCACAACCTAAACTAACAGAAAGAGATACTATGTTTATGGGTTGGAAGGCCAAGACTTGTAGAAGATTTCTTTTCTTCTTAAAATGATCTATAGATTGATTTAATGTACTTCATTAAAAAATGTCACCCTAATTTTTTTAGACAAACTAATCATAAAATTTATATGCAAAAGGCAAACAAATTAACGTAGTGCTAAAATTTTTTGAGGAAAAAATTTTGGATGATAGAATTATACTACCTGATTTCAAGACAGTCAAAAGCTACACTAACGTATTACAGTATTAGCAAAGAGACAGACACATAAATTGATCGATGGAACAAAAAATTAAAAGGCAAGTCACAGACTGAGAGGAAATATTTGCAAATCACATATCTGAAAAAGATTTGTATTCAGAGTATATAAATAACTCTTGAAACTTAACAGTAAGAAAACTACCCAATTAAAAATGAGCAAAAAGCTTCAACAGATACTTTACTAAGCAGGATTTACAAGTGGCAGACAGCATATGAAAATATATTTATCATCATTAGCCATCAGGGAAATGCAAATGAAAATCACAATGAGATAACACTAGATCTATTAGAATGACTAAAATAAAAAAAATTGCTGATAATACAATGGTTGCAAGAACACATAGAGAATGGATCTCTGGTGCATTACTGATGGGAATGCAAAATATTTCAGGCACTCTGGAAAGCAGTTGGAACAGTACTTTGTACACTTAAACATACATTTGCCATGACTCAACAATCCCTTGTTTACATAAAAAGCTGACTAAAAATACTTCTGAGTTTTCTGTTCATAATCATCAAAACCTGGAAACAACCCAAAGCTCCTTCAACTGATGAACATATACGTTTTGTAGAGGTGGGGTTGGTGTTGTCATAACTGCATGCATTGTAATAACTATTGGTGTCTTAAAAAAAAGTCCTTGAACTTTAAAAGTAGGACCCAAGAAGCTTAAGAGGTAAAGCTGCCTCAGTGGTCCTGAGACCGGAAGACAGCCTCCGCTAAGGCAGCTCTGTCGCTCCCCAGGTTTCTGAGTCTTGAGGAGACTAATCAAATTACATACTCAGGGAGGAAAGATGGAGGACTTTTTTTCTTTAGATTTGAACCAATATTGCCAAAGCAATTTAACTTTTTTGCTTTAATTTTTCCCTGGAAACTTGATAGTGGGAGGAGATTCATATTGTTCAATTTTTAACAGTCTCACACTTTTGACAGTGTATTATTTGGGGGAGTTTTCTGCTGCCATTTGTGCTCCTGGTCTAATCCAGTGAGCCCTCATAGACAACATGAAGTAACAGTATGGGATACATAATAAAGTAAAATTCAGTAGGGTTTGGAGTAGCTTTGGAGTTAATTTCTGACCAACCTCACAGTTTCCTAAATTCATTTTGAATACCATAAAAATTGGGTTTGCATTTTTTTAGGTTTCATAGACTGTTTAACAGCAATTGACTTTTCATTTTATTTTTCTAAAATTATGACATAATGTTAAATTTAGAGCACTAAATCAGTAACTACAGATCAAATTCTGAAAGCAGTATCATTATTGGTAAGCATCACTCTAAATCAGTCATTTGACAACAGAAAACAGAAGATTTAGGCATTTAAAGCATTTAAGCAAAAGACGCTATCCAAACTCGGCCTTTCCTCAAATTACTACAGTATTTATCATCAAAATATTCATTTACCATATACTCCTTTATTTGGTCTCTGTTCACCAACTTGGTAAACTAAGTTTATATTATCAAAAGTCTTCATTTTCTTCTTTGGAGAATAAGCTTTAAAAAAAGTAATAAAACATTTATTTTTAGTAATAGTAATGACAGAATTACCCAAGATAGACTATTTTGTCAAGCCCAAGGGAAGTGAGCCTTATGCTAATTTGTATGTGGGATTATTGGGAGGTATTGGAGAAGATGGAGAGATGTGACATGGGAAGATAATGACTCTTGCAATTATCACTCTAAGTTAAAAGATATACTTGGAGGGACAGAATTTTTTTCTGGTAGAGAGAAAAGCTACATCCAGACAAGCTGTAACATATATTTTCTATCTGTGGGGATGCATATCAATGTAGCTCCTGGCTAGAGACCCACTAGCCCACAGTGACTATTGCAGTTCCTGGATGTGCCTCCCAGCCTGACATAGGCTACTGTATACATATTACTCCTTTGTGATAGAGGTAATTATGATTCTTATTTTTAACCATTTAAGGAGGACAAAGTCTCCTCACGTCATGTGTACTCAATGGGTTTTCATTAGAAACGTAAATGTGAGACTAATCTGTCTTCCCACTGGAGCAAATTTCACCTAACAATCCCTTTCTCTCTCATTGTCTCTCTGTCCCTCTGGAAGCTGTCTACTTGGTGGAAGATGACAATATTACTTGGAAGTGTAAAACAGATATTCATGTCACCTTGATAATATAAATTAGATTCATTTACATCTTCTTATTTTATCTTTATTTCTTGAGAGAAAGAGATGAAACAGAGAGAGAGAGAATGCATGCACATGAGGATGAGGAGGGGCAGAGGGAGAGGGAGAGAGAGAATCTTAAGCAGGCACCCTAGCTCGGCACGAAGTCCAATCCAGGGCTTGATCTCATGATAGTCAGATCATGACCTGAGCCCAAATCAAGAGGTGGATGCTTAACCAACTGAGCCACTCAGCCATCCCCATTTACATCTTCTTCAAGAAGGGATTTGAGGTAACAAAGTTTAAAATGTCTATTTGAAATTCTTTTCCCATTGAGAAGGTTAACAGTTGAATTTGTAGGAATGTATATCATTACTAAACTGATTTCTTTTCTGAAATGTTAGATTGTGTTTGTTATTTCACTGAGCTGAAGAGATTGAATTAGTCCATTTAGCAAATATATATTTTAGACACAAATACACACATGCCTACCTGCATACATAATACAGTACTATCTGCTCTGTGAACACAAAAGTGGGAATTATGATATTATGGGTGATTAAGACTGTGGGAAGTATGTAATAAGTGTATTGAGAATGATACAAAGTACTAAAAGGGATTCAAAGGAGATGGATCTTCCAATTAGGGTTATTAAGAAAGACTTTGTGGAATGTCACTTACAGTGGGGCTTAAAGAGTTGTGGAATTGGGATAGATGGACACTGAGCACATCACTCCAGGCTAAGAAAGTTGGACAAAGAGATGCAAAGAAGTAAGAAAAGGACCTTGTGTGTTAGAAATGGTCAGTGGTCTCATTTGATTGGACAATGAAATAAATTGAGTGCTTACTATAGACTAGAGCTTTTGAGATCTTTTTGAGAATTTAGAGAATTTATTTTTGTTTTCAGATCATGAACTGTGGCCCAAAGAAGTGAAGTAATTTTTCCAAGCTATTTGCATGGATAGATTATGGTAAAGCAGTTTGGTACAGATTACGGACTTCAGCAGTTAGGCTCCAGAGCCTATGTACATCACCCCTAGATCATAGCTGCCTTCTTCAAGGAGGCAGTATGAAACAAAGTTTAAAAGTTAGCTTTGGGTTGGCTCTAGAATGGTTGCCTCAAAAGTCTGAGCTTCAGTTAAGAGGCAATGGGGATCTTTATGTTTTGGGACCAGAAGAAAGCCTCAGAACAGATTTAAAGTGTAATTAGTAGCAATTTGAAAAATAGATTTGAAGTAGGTTTGAAGAAAGAGCCAGGGAAAACGAGTTAGTAATCTACTGGAGCGACACAAGGAGGCTCTCGTCTAGAAAGAGAATTGATGGGACAGAGATAGGATTGATGGGATGGAAGATGATTTTTTCTTTCCTGATACTGCGTAGTCATTATAATTAAAGCAAATCTACATTTTTTGCATTCTGGCTATGAATTATAGTTAATATCATTGATTTAATTTAACAAACTTAATATATTTTATGAAATAAAAGAAAGTTGGTAGAGATTGAGCATAGCAAAGTGATAACTGAATATCCCTCCTTTAAACTCTTCGTTTCCTTCTTTTTTCTTTGCTTCCTTACTCTCCCTTCTCCACTCCGTCCCTTCCTTATTCCCTGACCTCCTGTCCCATCCTACCCTTTTTTTTTCTAGTACTGTCTATTCATTACGGATGGCAACACAGTAGAATCGCATGTTGGTATATAATAGCAATTATCTTACATACAAGTTTTTACAGTTTTAGTAGCAAAAAATACATTATTTTTAGTATAGGGAAGTGGGTTAGAACTGCAGTATAGGCATACTTGTCTACTGAACCACTTGATAAGATTATTTCACTTTGACTTAATTTTTACATATATGTCTATTTTTCCACTTCCAGTGTAATAGAGAAATGCCTAGAGCTGTGCCCAGCACAAAGCAGATAACAATTGTAAACAAACAGAATTTTACAAAAGGAGCTTTACATAAATACATACATAAGCATTTTTTACATAAGTTTTTTAATGTTCTCACATTCTTTATATGTTCCATCTTGTTCTCTGTAATGAAACGTATTGTTGTTTCCCATCTCTTCTCTTTTAAAGCCATTTTCTTGCATTTTTTGTAAATGATAAGCCATTTTTTTTTCTAGAAGGGCTTGTTTCTAAAATATTAAGATATATAAAGTTAACATCAGCTTTCTGTTTAAAAATGCAACAAATAATTAAAATGTGAGAGCATATATTGGAAATCAACAGTCACTCCTCTCTTATGCCTTATAAAGTTACATGGTACAAATTTGGGAGGTCAGAAAGGGATAAATTTCTATCTGTGATTAAACATGAAGAATGCATTTAACACTTAAATACAATTAACCTTACTATGCACCTTCAGGGAACTGGTCTAGTTACAGGTTAGGAGGGGGGTCTTTTAATCCATAGGTATTCTGAAGAGTTTAGCTAATTACTAAATCATCTTCAGTTGGAAGATTCCTGAGTGACTTAATCAAATCACCCAGGCCTAACAGAGATAGACATAATATATGAAATGTGACTTTCTTTTATAATCTCTGGGCTAATATTGACCCTTGAGGTACCTGAAAGGAAATAACTACAGAGAGAAAGAACCCTAGAAATCCTCTAAGGGTTCCCTAGAATATTCAGCAGGAGAATGGATCAGTACAGGTATGCGAGGAAACTAACCAAGGCCATCCTACAGGATTAGAGAGAACAGTGCTTGGAACCTATCATGCCTATTTTCACCATCCACTCCCGAAAAACTTCATAAGTCACAGGGCATTGGGCAGAGTACTAAAATGGGTCTTGCTTCAGTAGTGAGGAGTAACTAGTATCAGATAAACATGGCTCTGGCCCATTCTAACAAATCTTAAAAAGCTGTTTCCAAAGAAATTATCTACATTCAGGAAAAAAGCTAAAGGATATTTAGAAGGATATGAAAATATTCAGCACCCAAAAAGTAAATTTCATGATATCTGGCATCTAATCAAAGAGCACCAAGTGTATAAAGAAGCAGGGAAATATGATCCATAAAATGAGTCAATCAATTAAAGTTGACCCATAAATGATACAAATGCTAGAATTAAAGATAAGAATATTAAAGCATAACTGTATTCCATATATTTACAAGGTAAGGAAAAGACATGGAAGATATAAAAAAAACCAAAATCAATTTTTTAAATGTATGAGATATGTAATATGAAATACGCTTTAATAGCAGAATAGACATTGCAGAAGAAGAGATTAATTAAAGTACACTCAGAAAAAGAAACCATCCAAAAGGAAAGAGTGAGAGACAAAAGTTACGAAATGAAAAGAGTATAAGTGAGATGTGGAACAACATCAAGCAGCTTAATTAATATAAGCCTGTGGAGAGGAGAGAAGGGATAAAAAAAAATTTGATAGTAATGTCTGTTATCAGTTTTTCTATTCTAGGTTATAACAGAGGTTATAAATCAGTGCAATTAGGCAAGAAAATGAAAAAGGTATCTTTATCCAAAGAAAGGAAATAAAACAACCTTTATTCATTGACAACATAATCATTTATTTAGAATGTCAACTGGCATTTAGAAATAAATTACTAGAGTAAGTGATTTTGTCAATGCAGACTACAAGATGAATATAAAAAATTTGCTTTTCTATGTACTAACATCAAATAATCAGAATTTAAAATTAAAAATCCAATTATAATAGCATAAAAATTATGAAATACCTAGGGATGAACCTATCAAAAGATGTGTAAGACCTGTAAACTGCAAAAATTAAGGAAACCTAAATAAATGGAGATAAATATTTGGTTCACAAGTTGGTAGACTCAATATTATAAAGAGATCAATTGTGCCCAATCTGATCAATTGAATCAACATAATTCTAATCAAAATCTCAGTAAGATTTCTTGGGAGAAATTGAAAAGCTGATTCCAAAATTTATATATAAATGTAAAAGGCTTAGTTTAGCCAAAACAACTTAAAAATAGAAGAACTTAGAAGGTTAGCACTACTAATTTAAAGAACTATAAAAGGTACAGTAACCAAGGCAGTATAACGGACAAATAGACCAAAGAGTAGAAAAGAGTGCAAAAATACACATCCACTATATAACTGATTTTTTACAAAGATACAAAGGCAAAATCTTTTAAAGATTTTCATAACTGTAATTTAAGCACATACTTTGGAGTAAAAATATATATAAGTATACAAATTATATGAAGATATATACTGTCAATCTTAAAAAATATTAAGTAGGATACACCAATGAATTGAAAACTCTTAAAACACAATTCAAGAGAAACAATTTAGAATAACTCCATTGGAAATATCAATAAGTCAAATAGCCCTCTGCCATGAACATGGCTCAAGCATCCTGCAACATCACCATGTCTATCATCAGGGGCCGTGTCTAACCGGCACTTCCAGTGCCAGAGCTTGTCGCATTGCACTGGTTGTCATGAAAACTGGCCAGGACTCCTTGGATAGTAATGGGCATGAGGCAAAAAGGGGAGACATGGGGCATTCTGTTGCTCTCCAAACCAGATACTTTCAGAAATGTCTGGAAGCAAACAAAAAGGTCACTTTGGAGAGAACTCCCATTGAAAGAAAGTGAGTATTAGAAAATAATAATTACAATAAAGTGGAATAAGCTGCACTCACCATATGAGCCCTGACAATACTAAGGTATATGTAACAAAAGTAGAATAAAATATCATCATACATATTTAAATTTATTTATTTATTTATTTTTTAAATGTTTATTTATTTCTAGGAGACAGAGAGAGAGACAGCGTGAGCAGGGGAGGGTCAGAGAGAGAGAGAGTCACAGACTGAAATAGGCTCCAGGCTCTGAGCTGGCAGTCAGCACAGAGCCTGAGGCGGGGCTCAAACCCACGAACCGCGAGATAATGACCTAAGCGAAAGTCGGACGCTTAACCAACTAAGCCACCCAGGCACCCCCATACATATTTAAATTTATATTATTAAAAAATACTACATAGCAGTATGTATCAATATAACCAAATTATGTATATCTTACACTATAGGTTTGTCGACAGTAAGCTACTGAGGGGTGCCTGGGTGGCTCAATCAATTAAGTGTCCAACTCTTGATTTTTGCTCAAGTCATGATCCCTGGGTTGTGGAGTCAAGCCCCATGTTGGGCTGTGCACCGAGTACGGAGCCTGCTTAAGATTCTCTCTCTCTCTGTCTCTCTCTCTTTCTCTCTCTTTTTCTCTTTCTCCCCCTCCTCTGTCTTTCCCCTGCTATCTCTGTTAAAAACAAATAAATAAAAAATAAAATCCAATAAGCTATTGGGGCACTTGGGTGGCTCAGTCAGTTGAGCGTCTGACTTCGGCTCAGGTCATGATTTCGCGGTTCGTGGGTTTGAGCCCCGCATCGGGTTCTGTGCTGGCAACTCAGACCTGGAGCCTGTTTCAGATTCTGTGACTCCCTCTCTCTCTGCCCCTCCCCCACTCATGCTCGTATGCTCGTCTCTCTCTGTCTCAAAAATAAATAAAAGCTATAAAAATTTTTAAAAAATGAAAAACCAATAAGCTATTGAAATTACTTGTAATTTTAGACAAACATTAATTGACATGGAGAGTTGTCAGTGTTATTTTATTAAATGAAAAAGCAATTTACGAAACACACTATAAGGTGTAATAACATGAATTTATTTATTATAATAAATTTTCATAGAAGTATCACACAATGTGTGCATCTACCACACAATAGGTGGTGCTGGGATTACAAATAATTTCTCTTTCTCTTTACACTGGCTAGCACTCTAAATCATAAAGTATTATGTATCATTTAAAATAAAAAATACTGGTCTAAAAAATCAGCTGTTAGGGAAATACTGAGAACTTTTTCCAAGAAATTCTGAGTTAAGAAAAATCAGTTTGTCATTTTCTTTCTAGAGGAATTACAAGTATAGTTTATGTCCTGAGATAAAGTCAAAAGCAGTTGTATTAAATAATTAGACAGTACTTTTTGAATTATAGTCAGAATATAATATAGCCAAAATATAGTGAACTTCATAACTTTCAGTTTTGTATAATGCGTATCATTTGGGGTAACTGGTCCATTGTTATCTCACAAAGTGTACACTCAGATATCAAAACTAGCGAAAACTTCTGCTCAAACAGTCCCAATTAGAGGTTTTAAAGCTCACCCTACCTTCCTGTCACTCTCTTCTCTGCTTCGACGCCGTTGTTCCTCTATCCTAGCTTCTCTTTTAACATCTTCGCCAATCTTCATCAGAAGTAGCATCTCTTTTGTCTTCCATTCCTAGGGAGCATGAAGATACTATACTCAGTACGTGCTCACAATAAACCTTTGTGTCCTGTCCACCACCAACAAGCAAATTAGAACATGTCAGGGGCCCAAGAGAAATCAGGACAAGCATAATGAAAGTCATATTGGGTTTAGGATGGACTTTCCTTACTGCACTCCTATTAGGAATGCAGGATGGTTATTTTTTACTCAAGCTAAATTTAAAAATTTTTACACCCCACAATAAAGACTTTAGGGGAGTTAAACAGTGTTCTAGCAACTTTCACAACCATCTCTTTAAGACTTATATACATAGTTTGTGCTGTCAGCCTCATTATTTTATGTAACAACTTATATTTTATAGCTGTGAAGAAAGATTAATGGGGATATATGATTCAGACCTGAAATAACTTCAGGAAGTATGATGCACAGCTAAATTAGTTACAATTGAAACAATTGTAGACAATCTTTCAATATTTTAAATTTGTTATCTTACCTCTTCAATTTTTCTACGAAGATTAAGTTTTCTTCTTGTGTATTCTCGCTGTCGTCTTTCTTCTCTATCCATCCGGAGCAGGTGCTGCTCTTCTGCTGTACGCTCAAGTTGTTCTAATTCCCTACTTATCATATCCAAATATCTAAGTAAAAGTGCAAATATAAGTCAAAGTGTTTTGGCTGTTTCCCTTATGATGGCATCATCTGCTTTGATATTCCCAAACCACCTTTGGGCTTGTTTTTTTATTTCTTAAACTGCAAGAATTTTACCGATTTTCTATCAGCTCTGTTCATAGAGCTTTAAGGCATCATGATCTCATGGTTCGTGAGATTCAGCCCCCCTGGGCTCTGTGATGACAGCATGGAGTCTTCTTGGGATTCTCTGTCTCTCTGTCTCTGTTTCTGTCTCTCTCTTTCTCTCTCTCTCCCTCTCTCTGCCCCTACCCCACTCACACTGTATCTCTCAAAATAAGTAAAAAAAAAAAAAAATTAAAAAAAAGGAAGCATGTGCTAACAATGCTTTCCCTCATCTCCTACAATAGGAAAATTTTTGGATCTGATTTGTTCTTCAGTTATCAGCTTGGATTACCTTTTGGATTCTTAGAAACCCTGTCGTCTCTGGTAGAAATTTCTCTGCACAGCTTTGCCACCATAATTTCCCAATTCCTGTACCTCCTTTTCTCTCCACAGTAGGAATAGTAGTGGAGTTAAATAGTGTCTCATTTTCTTAAAAAATTCCTACCTTCAATTAATTCTAGTATCTTCTTATGTATCTGGGTCTACAATATATACGTAAATATATGCATTAACTTCAATCTTACCTGTTCCTTAATAATCGTTCCTGGTCCTTAATAGATTGGGTGTCATTCTGTAATAACCAATTTTGGAACCGTGCAACATCAGAGCGTCCAGGTGTTTGATTATCTTCCTGTAGTTTATTTACTTGCTTTGCGAGCATTTCCTATTTAAAAAAAGTATATCATATATACACATACATAGACATATATGTATGTAAATGTGGATATATATATACACATATATATCAAATCTTTTTGCATTCTCCAGCTATAGAACTGTCCTATGATATTCTTTTTTATTTAGTGTTTAGTATTTTGTGAATAGATACTTCTGCTTAATTCTATTATAGACATGGACAACCAAGCAAAAATAAAGATGTCTTTCTCTGAAAATAAATGATGAATATTTCATCTTATTTTTCTACCCATTCTGAAAAAGTGAAAATAAGGAAGAAGGGGAGGAGAAGCAGTAGGCACAGGGGAGAAATTGGGGAAAACACAGAACATCTAATAGTTTAGGGAAGTCATTATTATTTTTCTACAACTCTTAACCTTTGAATATAAATTTGTAAATGTACAAATACACATACATTTCTCATTTTTATCCAGCCCACTTAAGCCTAAACCCTGATTTCACCAATGCACAAGTGCATGTGGGCACACAGTCTCACACAAACTCTGAGTCAAATATTGAAAGGAAGTCACAATCTATACCTACTCATTCTATGCCAATACACTCCACTTCACCTTTAAGAACATTTTTTTATGGGGTACAATACACAATGTGCATGTTCCTTCAGCCACCTGTGGGACATTATAACTATCATATTCTTCCTCTCCTATTATTCCTGCTGTTTGGGGGCTCCAGCTTAAGAATCTTGCTGTCACACGGGGCACCTGGGTGGCTTAGTCAGTTAAGCGTCCAACTTTTGCTTAGGTCATGATCTCGCGGTTTGTGGANTGCTGTCACAATAGATTCTTCCTATAGGTCCTAGGTCAGGTAGAAATGACACATCCGAATGGTAATTTAATTGCTAAATTAAGTGAGCTACCACAGGCATATTAATAGATAGATGTCTTGGTCCCTTTTCTTAGCTCAATATAGCAACTTTAAAATATTATATTCACCTTCTAAATTTTCATTTGAAAAAAGTAGTTTGTCAAAACTATTATAAGAAAATATTTTGCATACAAAGAAAGCTTTCTTCCAAACGAAACCAAATTAAGTATTTAACTTACTTGATCTCTCATATATTTTCTTTCAAAGTCTAATTTCAAAGTGGTAAGATATTGCCTGTACTTATTCAATTCCCTCAAGGTACATACAATCTAGAAAACAAAACAATAATAACAAAAATATATAAATACAAATATTTAAAAATCATAACAATTACTTTCCAGAAGAAAAACAGTAATGACATACCATTTGATAATATTTTGGTATTAAGAGTAATAAAATGCTAACAATTTTGCAAGCAGTATCTCTCTACAATATTTAATCAAGAAGAAATATCTTTCCAAAACTATTACTTCATTAATATGCATTATGCCATGGTAGACAATTTAGTACACACAACTTGAGATTTTAAAAGACCAATGTAATAATAATATTCAACCCCAATAAGAATATAGCCCATCACTATTCTTTCAGGCTGATTTTGCTAGATTTCTATTTTGTCTCAAGCTTTTAAAAAGTTTACAGGACATAATCCTTGGCAAACATAGAGTGATATTAGAGACAGAGAAAGAGGACTATGATACAGTTGGGAAAATTACTTTACCTCCTCAAATTATTTGGTAATCATAATTTGATATTTAAAAAAAAGGTGAGGGAGGAAAGAAGTAGTTTCATTTAGAAAAAACAATTGGTTTTCCTTCCCCCAAATACTGAGTAATTTATGAAATTTTTCATTAAGTATTTCTCATGACCAAGTTAAAGGTGATACAGACCCTGTCGTAAGGTATAGAAGCAAGCTTTATCAAGTCTTAGAGGTCTGCAATGATTAAAAAGAATTAATCTTTAACCCACTTTATTATTGCTGGTGATATAGCCACCCTTCTTTAATCTTCTCAGGATATCTTTGCGCTTATAGTATGCTCTTAAATGTGGATCATGGAGACTTTTATATTGGTTTTCCAAAAGTCGACAGTAAGGATCAGTCAGGTTAAAACCGTAAGAAGGTCGAAAAAGCTGCAAACACAGATTTTAAAATATTGTAAAGGTAAAACTAATGAATTTCACTTTTAAATGTCAACCTATTGAAATTACTGGAATGTTCATTGAAAATAAAGCATGCGAGAACAATTTGGTGTCGAGAAAAACGAGAGTCAGAAAAGACTCAGATTAGGCAACATAAATTTATTATCCCTCCCTCTTTTCCCCACTGACCTTATTCTAAAAACTTACTCTTATTCAATTAATTCCTTCCCTGATCTCCATCAGTCATTGGCCCTGAGCCAGAGAAGGAAGAAGGAAAAGGGAAGAAATAGAATAGAATAAAATTTGCTTTAATGTATAAAGAAACCTAAAGCTTTCTTTTACTCCTCCCTTTTCCAGGTCAATGTACTCACTTCATTTAAATGATAAAAGGATAATGTTAATTATGATTATTATATATCAATAATCTGAAAATGAAGAAAATAGAAAGCCTTTCATCAAGATTCATGAAAACAGGTTTAACAAAAATAGTAGAAATTAAAAATCAGATGTTAAAGATAATCGATTAAAGAGTTATTTTGTATTGAGGTCTTATCTAAGACAAGAAACCCAATGATCCCTGAATGCTACAGTCAGGAAAAAAAAAAAAAATCGAGGTCTGTATTACGAAGTTCAACATATTGAAGAGCCAATTATAAAAGATATTGATAATGGGGCACCTGGGTGGCTCAGCGTTAAGCGTCTGACTTAGGCTCTGGTCATGGCTCTACGGTCTGTGAGTTCGAGCCCCGCATTGGGCTCTGTGCTAACAGCTCAGAGCCTACTTCAGATTCTCTGTCTCACTCTCTCCCTCTGCTGCTCCCCCACTCATACTCACTACCTCTCTCTCTCTCAAAAATAAACATTAAAAAATAGATATTGATAAGATTGAAGTTTCTTCATATGTATAAAGACCAAATACCACCACCACTGTATACAATAGTCATTAACATATAAAAGAAGGAAAATATCAGCTAACAGTCATGTTTCTCTGTTACTTTAGAGGAAACAGATGAATGATCTAACCCCATTTGTTAATTAAAACATTACAAAAGGGAGGTGGATTGTTTTGTGTGTATGAGTTTTTAGTCCATTTTTCAATGGCAGGATGGTGATAATGGGTTATGGGGGAATTTCTGAAAGGGGAAAAGTAGAGGACATGAGTGGGTGTGGGAATCGTCCTAATATTGCCTCTGCAATTTTCTTTTTGCTTTCCTTTAAGTTTTCTTGGCCAGAAAAAATGACGTTTTAGTCTCAAGTATAGTCAAAGCAGGAGTTGGCTCAAGTGAAAGGCAACTGGAATGTGTGGAAAATGTGGTGAACCTGAGAGCCCCTGCATGGCTTGTGGGCCTTCAGTTCACTTGATAAAACCCCACACATTTTGCACCAATCCAGATCTGTCTGCAGGTGCCGATTTGTAACCTCCGTGTTCAGTCTGATAGTAGCCGCCTCAGTCAGATTCTGAACACTAAGGAGCCTGGCTGGGTGGGACCCGATAAAGAACTCCCTCCAGGTAGGTTGGGAGGATGTTTCATAGGTAGGCAAAGGGACAGGCTCTACGAATGATAGGATGCTAACTTTCCTTTTCTATTTTAAAGCTTCCTTGATAAGTTTCTGACCCCTTGTTTGACACCAGCTCAATCTCTTCCAAGGACCTAAATCATAAAGCAGAATTCACTAATTACCAATGCTTCTCTGAGAAGGCAAAGAAAAGAATCCCATAGGACATTGTCTTGAATTCAGTGAGACCAGATATAAGCCCATATCTTTCCTGTAAGGGGAATAATCAACAATCATGAGTCAAGGAGTGGACTGATGATATTTTTTTAAGACACTGACATCTTTTTTCAAAGATGTTAACATCTAAGGGATGTTTGCTGTGATGGTTGTATGTTTCTCAGAACCAAACTTGGGCTACTGACCTTTTAAATATATCCATTCATTGGAGCCAAGGTAACCATTCTGTTGTCAATTACAGTGATTAGTTTCCCTTAAAACAAAACAAAACAAAACAAAGCAAAACAAAACAAAACAAAAAACTAAAAGTGTAAACATAAAGCCTTACTTTATTGAGGAGATTGTACTGAAAGAAAAAGAAGGATCTCACAAAGTCATCCTTCAGGGAAATAGTCTGGTGACTAATTATGATTAAATAAAGATAGTTTGGGGGGATGAATATAATAAAGAATAGAGAGGACACCTTTTCAAAAAGTAATTGACAAGTGAATTATTATTTGACAGAAATGGTATATTTGAATAAGCAAACAATAGACTGGGCTAAGTTTACACCCTATAGAAGAGATGTTAGAGGTTTCAAGCATGTCTTTAGGAAAGCTAGTTTGGATGTGATTCAGTCTAACGGTGTGAGGTGGCATATTTTTAGTGAACTTGCTCTATTCTAATAGAACAAATTTGTTTTTAAAAGGAAAATTATATATTTTCCATGAAAAAAACATACTTTTTTTTGTTTGTTCATTTATTTTGAGATTGGGAGCAAGGAAGCATGAGTTAAGGAGGAGCAGAGAGAGGAGGGTGGAGAAAGAGAATCCCAGGCAGGATCCACACTGTCAGCACAGAGCCCAATGTGGGGGTCCAGTCCACAAACCTGTGGGATCATGACCTGAGCCAAAGCTGGACATTTAACAATTGAGCCACCCAGATATATCCAATGAATGGATATGTTTAAAAGGTCAGTAGCCCAAGTTTGGTTTTGAGAAACATACAACCATCACAGCAAAAGTTCAACATCCTAAACTTACTATAGGAAATCACATTTATTAGTATCAGTCAGGTTAAAGCTGTTTATTAGGCAAGTATCAAATACCAAGGGGGCTTATTCATTTTTTAAAATTATTTTGAAAGAGAGAGGGCGCGCGCATGCGCGCGTATGAGGGGGGAGGGGCAGAGAAAGAGGGAGAGAGAGAATCCCAAACAGGCTCTTGTTGTCAGCACAGAGCTGGATGCGGGGCTCAAACTGACTAACTCTGAGATCATGACCTGAGCTAAACCAAGAGTGGGACACTTAACTACCTGAGCCACCCAGGTGCCCCCTTTTTTGGGTGGGGTTATTCATTTCTGATGACATCATAGATAAAAGAAGGGCAGGAGGGTCACTCAGAATTCTTCCTCATAATTTTTTTTTAAAATATTGATCAAAGAACCACTGAAAAAGAATGCCCTGCACTTTCTTCAGCATTAGTTACTGGGTCAAAGGCTGGTGAGGTTTGAGGGTAGAGATGCGGAGGTGCTGAGGACTAAAAACATGAAAGGGTTTGAAGGAAGCATACTATACTCCAGGATGATTTAAAACAAAATTATAATCATAAAATTATACTGTTGAGTAAAACTATACAAACCAAGAGCAATACAAATTTTAAGGAACTATAAGCTGATTGGGAGCTATAATCAGAAAGAATCTTGAAAGATGGTTCAAATTCACAGATTGGGCAGAAGAGGAAAGAATATGCCAGGTTTGGGAGGCAAGGCACAGAACAAAGGAACAAAGGCACAGAAACACTATGTAGTATGTGTGAGTAGGTATAAAAGACCTCAAGTGGAAAAAGCTGAGGCTCTGGATTGGCTGGAAAAAAACTGGTTGAGGAGGCTGGGGCAAATCATGCAGTCATTAGTTAAATCCTGAACGTGTTAACTCATTTCAACTTCATTTTTTTTCTCACTTAGTATATGAAATAGAATACAACTCAAAATAAAATCGTAGAAAAGTGTTCTGTAATGAGAGTTTTGTCGAACTTATTTTTGGTTAAAATCATAACACAATCAAATGTCCAGCTCTAGCACTGATAATCTTTCCCCTCTCAACCAAATAGGTTTGCAACAAAATCTCACTAAATAGGTAGATGTAAAGCGATAGTATAAAGACATGTCAACGCGGTTCCGTAAATTATAAATTAAGACAGAGTTAAGAATCTAAACTTTCTAGCCCAAGATTCTGCACAAACTATACTATATGAAGTTGCCTGATACGCGTCCTAAACAATACCTTAGGTTAGATATGGGGTTGGTTATTTTTTTCCTCTGTATATTAGCGCAAATTCCCTAAACAGACTTTGTATGATGTAGTTCCTGAATCTAACAGCAAGTAGAAAAGGGCAAAGAAAACCAACGTAAGACAATGAGAAATTACTTTACCTTTTCACTTAACTTCGTAGTATAGTATACAGTGTTGCTTCCTGGGATCATAGGCAACTTGACCCCAAGAGGCAGATCCAGTAGTTGACCCACTCCGACCCCTGGAAACTGGGTTTTGTGCACGCCCTGTCAGATGCAATTGGAGAGTTTGGTCTTTCCCTTTAGGTATTAGGCAAATGGACCCCTGCTCCAGCCAAATGAACTTAAGAGTCAAACGGTCAAGGTCGAAGGGTCCCGCCCTACCAGACAGCCCCGGGAGACCTCCCGCTGCCCGGGCCACCCCCAGCCAGTGGCGGCCAGCGCAGCCCCGGCCACCGCCACCGGCCGCGCCGCACGAGGGCGCCAGGAGCGGGCGGTTAGGAACCGCGCGACTGGTCGGTCGCTCTCCCCGCCCCCGCCCGCCGGGCCGGAAGCCCGGGCCAAGGACNCGAGGCCAGGCCACTGGTAGCCGTTTTGGTGGCAGCGACGCTAGCAGCCTTAGAACAGGCGCTGAGGTACAGCTCCATCGCCAGCCCGGGCCCTTCTGCCCTCAGCCGCCCGCCCGTGTGGGTCCTCCCCTCGCACCCCTTTCCCCGTCGTCGTCCCTCCGTCGCGACTGGACCCGGAATGGCCAGTACCCCGCGTCCGCGAGGCCCCACGCTCGCGGCGTTCCAGGCTCCGAACCTGGAGGCCCCAGAAGGGTGCTGCCGTCCGGAGGTGCTTGCGGCACGAGCGCCCCAGACTTGGGGAAATAAGTCCCAGGAGCCTGGTCTGAGAGTCACAAGTCAGTGTACTATTTCTCTCTGAAATCAGTACCGCTCAGTCATGCCAAACCAAAACCCAAACTTTGAAAACTTTGTAGGCGGGTGGCTGGCTGATTTTTCCTGGCCTCCAAGGAAGGAGCTATGGTTNAAAACCAAAATCCAGTAGCAATTGTACAGCCCCTTCTAGGGACAGAGGGCTGGTTTTCTGAATGCGCCTCCTTTCAGGCACTGAAAGCACCCCATCCCCACCTTCCCCCTCCAGGTTCACATAAGGCACTTTCGTTAGGTTCCTTTGAGGCTCACTGCCTTTCTCCTGCCCTCCTTTCTCCTCTAGTCTCCTCCTTCCTTTCCAGCTCTCTCCTCTCTCTCTTCTATTCTCTCCTTTCTGCCTTCCTTGCTTTCTCCTAGATCCCCTTTTCGCCTCCTGTCAACCATCCAGCCAGAATTTATAAAATACCTGACTCCTTGGGGCCCATCAGTGAGCAGGGCACTGGGGATATGGTGGTGAGTAATATTTGGCCCAGTCCTCAAGGAGCTAACTAGACTAGAAGGACTTTGAGGGCCCAGACTGTATCTGATTTGTCAGCAATGTGGACTTAGACCTTTAATATTCTTTAACCCACTGTTGTTCTTTCTTATTTCTGAGCTATTTAGTAGTAATAACTACTACTTACTGAGAATATACTAACTCTAGATACTGTGCTAAATACTCACCACATTTTTCAAACAGCCTTGCCAATAGTTGCCTCTTCCCCCCCCCCAAAGGTTTAAGAAGAATGATAATTACTATTTAACAATAGCCCCAGAGGCAATTTCTTAATCAATTCACTAGTTTTACATCTGCTCTATTTGTTTTAATGGCACTCAGATGCATAGGACTCCTAAATTCGAAATCTGATTTTAGGATCTAGTCCACTGCCCCTCTCCACATGGATGTCTCACAATTGTCTCAAATTCAACGTACTTAAGTCTCAACCCACCTCTTCACCAAAACAAGACAAAGCTAAAGCCCTGTTCTTCCTGTATTTCCCATCTCAGTGACAATATCAGCATCTACCCGAGTCAGAAACTGAGAAATAGTGGTTAAATACTTACCTTTCCCCACATTCCCCACATTCGGTTGATCTCTTAGTCCTAATGATTTTATCACTGAAATTAATTGGTCCTGTCCTATCCACCTGTATACTACTCCCTCAGTTAAGCCACTCATCATTCTTTTGTCTGTGCGATCACCACAGCCTTATCTCTTTGCCACCTTTCATCACAACAAGCCATCTTTTATCAAAGTGATCTCTGATGCCATCTCTCTCCCCGGTAGTAAATCTCCAATAGCCCTAAGACTTAACAAAGTATATAGCAGCCTCTGTGACTTGGCCCCTGTAGTAGTTTTCTCTTGCTACTGTAACAAATTACCACAATCTTTGTGGCTTAAAACAACATAAAGGTATTATCTTACAATAATTGAGGTCAGCAGCATGAAATGAATCTCATTCTACTGAAAACAAGGTGTTGGCAAGGCTGCATTCTTCTGGAGGCTGTTGGACACAATATCCGACCTACCTCTTTATGGCTTCTAGAAGCTTTACCTTCACCCACATCAAATCCAGCATGTAGCATCTTCAAAATGTCTCTCTGATTCAGACCTCTGCCTTCCTCTCTATAATTAAAAATCTGTTGATTATATTGGGCTCATCTAGATGACCTCCAATAATTTCTTTATTTTAAGGTCAGCTGATTAGCAACCTTAATTCCATTAGCGATCTTAATTCCTCACTGCCATGAAACACACATATTCACAGGTCTTGGAAATTAAAATGTAGACCCCTGTGAGGGATATTATACTGCCTACCACAGCTCTCTTCTCCCTTTTGAAGACACAACTTCCCTCACCACCTCTCAAAACTGGGTCTCAAATGATGTGGACCTGTGTGTGGAACTGAGCCTGCTGGTTCAAGACTGTGTTTTTGCTGTGCTCTTATCCCCTGCCTGGCAGTCCTGTGCACTTCATTGCTTGGCTAATTTCAATAAATTTTTAAGGCTGCTTAAGTGTCATCATCTCTCTAAAGTTTTTCTGGCATTCTAAGCTTTAGCCAAATTTGCTTCCTCTGTGCTTTCCTCCATCTTAGCATTTTTCATATTACATCAAAAATATCTCTTTATCTGTCAATCTTTCTTGAAGGGAATGGAAATTCCTGGAAAGCAACTGTTGGTTTATTCAACATAATATGCACAACACTTAGCATAGTGCCTAGCAAACATTTAGTGAACCCCCAGTATATTTTTTTGTCTTGACTTGGGCATACCTGAATGAGAACCCATCAAAGGGTTTTAAGCAAATTCTCAACTTAGAGGAGTATTCTGGCAACAAATATGGGGGATGGATTTCTGGGGTTGGACAGAAGGCCTGAGAGACTTCACTATGTGTAGTTACATAGGCAAGAAACACTGAAGTCCTGAAATAAGGAGTCTATAAGAATGAAGGGGAAAGAATGGATTTGAGAGACAGTTGAGGCGACACTGTAATAACTTTGGTTTCTTCCCCATCTCACCTACTTTAAAAACAACAGAGCTGATGGGAATGATTGCTATGGTGAAGCTGACAAGGCCAGATAATCTTGAATTCTAGAGAGAACAGTCACACCAGCAAAGCAAATGAATTCCCTAAAAAAACCCCCACATCCAACAAGTAAGTTCTTTTTATAAGGAAAGCAGTTGGAATGTGAGAATAGAGAAGCAGAAAGTCCATGATGGTTATGTGTGAAGAAGGATTTGTAGTATTCTTGGAGATGACAGAGGAGCATGTGTTTGAAGTTTCATGAACTTCCAGGTCTTTTCAGAGGCTATCTTGGTCTTTCCTTTGTAACAAACCATTCACAAAATTTAATGGCTTTAAACAATGATTTATTATTTCTCACAAATCTCTGGGTCAACTGACATTTCTTTTTTAGTCTGGATTGGCTCAGCTGGAGCTGAATAATCTAGGTGGCTTCACTCACATGTCCAGCCAGGGCCTTGGCTGGGATGGCTTGAATGGTTGGGATTGCTGGACCACTCTGTACAGATGTTCTTTTCATATTCCAGGTGTTTAGATCAAGCTTTTTTACATGGAAGTCTTGGGGTTTCATCCTCAAGAGGGAGTGAACATTAATGTGCTTTTCAAATCATCACTAGTATAACACTTTCTAAGGATACCAATCCTTGATTCAGAGCCCACAGTAATTCAGTATGACTTCATCTTAACCAGACCACATCAGCAAATTCTCTATTTCTAAATAATTTCATAGTCTCAGGTTCTGAGTGGATTAAATATTAGGGTAGGGCACCATTCAACCAAGTATGAAAAGTTACAGAATGTCCTGCTAATGGAGAAAATTGGATATATTGAGAATGTCAAAAAAGGCTGTATTGTGATAGTCACTAATATAGTGATTAGACAGAGGGCTCAAAATAAGGATCTGTGTAGAAATTACAAAATTATAGATATCAGAATCATCCTGATATATATATATGTACATATATATGTGTGTGTGTGTGTGTGTTTCTAAATGATTCTAAGACTTACAGAGATATAATGATTTTATTTAACCTCCCATAATTGAGTCAGCAAAAGTAGGCAAAAAAAAAAATGAGAACTTTCTGAAGTGGTCTGTTTTTGGTAGGTAAAAGCTTACTTAGCTTTTGGTTAGCTACTGCCTCTGAGTAAACACACCTCCTATTGCCATGAGAACTGACTCAAATATTGAAGTAAACCATTCTCTGAAGATATGTAATTTATCAAATGTTAACTGCTTTTCTATATTTCTGTAAAATAACTTCTTTGCTGGTGTTTTAGATTTTTTCAAATAATTATGATCTTTACAAAAGAGAATATGGAAATTTATATTAAAAAAATGTGTTAAGAGAAATTTTGTCCCTATCACTAGTACAATACTACCACTACAGCAGAGGAAATTAACACCTGATTTTTTATTGCCTTTATTGATTTTTTTATCTCTCATTACTTGATGACTCTCTCTGGGTCTTAGGTCCTTAATAGGATTCTAGGTGCTTTTGATGAGAGTTACATTGCTTGGATCTCCTGGGTCAGCAGTGCACAGTACTGTGCTAGGCATTCAGGCTGTTCATTTCTTGATTACATTTTAGTCATTGTTAAATAGTGCGCACACACACACACACACACACACACACACGAGTCTGGTAAAGACCACACAGTATCTTTTCATATTAAAAGGTATATCTCTTTGTCAGTATCTTACCCATTTAAATGGGTAAGATTAAATTCTAAATTTAATTTAGATTAAATTAGATTAAATTCTAAATTACACTAGAATTATTATTTTTCAATATTATATTTATCTTGATGATGAAAAGCTGACAGTAAATACAGGTTTCTGACTTGTTAAGTGGTGCAGACCATGCAGAAAGAAGGGAACCAAATTAAGTATCAACTGGGAAAATTCTTCATTTATTCCCAATGTAGATATTTTAGATGATAACACAAACAAATCATAGTGATAGTGAAATATTAAATAAAAAGTAATGTTGAAACATTATGTCCAGGGGCATCTGGGTGGCTTAGTCGGTTAAGCGTCCGACTTTCGCTTAGGTCATGATCTCGCGGTTCGTGGGTTCGAGCCCCGCGTCGGGCTCTGTGCTGACTGCCAGCTCAGAGCCTGGAGCCTGTTTCAGTCTGTGACTCCCTCTCTCTCTGACCCTCCCCTGCTCACGCTCTCTCTCTCTCTCTCTCTCCTAGAAATAAATAAAACATTTAAAAAAAATAAAAGAAACATGATACCCAGTTTAAGGTTTCAAATGAGAATAGGATAAAATTAAGGTAACCAGTCATGCAGCACATCACAGGTGGGGAAAATTCCTTGATAGTAAAAGGCAACAAGAATGTATAGTACAGTATTAATAATGTAGACTTGAGGTTTGAATCCTATTTATTTCAACTCTTGGCTTTAGTTTCCTCTGCTCCAAAATTTGCACAATGCTAACTTTTATTTTATAGGGCTATTAGATGAGTTAAATTGATTAAAAACAGCAAAATGCATGGTCTGTAGAGATGTTCAATCAATAATTTTATTATTAGCATCACTTTGAGTAGCATTAATAGGGATATTATTGATTAATTTACTAATTAATTAAAAATTTACCCCAGTTTTATTGAGCAGTAATTGACATAGCACTGTATAAGCTTAAGACATATAGCATGATGGTTTGATTCACATATATTATGAAATGATTGCCATAGTAGGTTCAGCTAGCACCTATCTTCTCATATAAATACAATAAAAAGGAAATGAAGAAAAGAATAAAAGAAAAATTTTCTCCTTGTGATGAGAACTCTTAGGATTTATTCTCTTAATAATTTTTCTATATAGTTTTAGCTATGCGTTACATGGAATTGTTAGTCATAGTCATCATGCTGTACATTACATCCTTAGTATTTATTTATCTTAAAACTGGAAATATGGGGGCACCTAGGTGGCTCAGTCGGTTAAGTGCCCGACTTTGGCTCAGGTCATGATGTCATGGTTCATGGGTTTAAGCCCCACGTTGGGCTCTGTGCTGACAGCCAGCTCAGAGCCCGGAGCCTGTTTCAGATTCTGTGTCTCCCTCTCTCTCTGACCCCCCTACCCCCTGCTCACCCTGTCTCTCTCTGTCTCTCTCTCTCAGAAAGAAATAAAACATTTTTAAAAACCTGGAAATATGTACTTTTCGATACCTTACACCCACCTCTGGTCACCACAAGACTGATCTCTTTTTCTAGGAGTTTGGTGGTGGTGGTGGTGGTGGGTGGTATTATTTTTCAATTTTTAGGTTTTTTGCTTGCTTGTTTTAGATTCCACATATAAGAGATCATTCAGCATTTGTCTTTCTTTGTCTGACTTATTTCACTAAGCATGATCCCTTCAAGGTCCATTCATGTTGTCATGTATGGTAGATAGGAATTCCCTTTTTTTCTGGCTAAATAATATTCCATCCTGTGTGTGTGTGTGTGTGTGTGTGTGTGTGTGTGTGTGTGAAATAGCCATTCATCCATTGACCCATTGATGGATATTTAGGTTGATTCCGTGTCTTGGCTATTGTAAATAATACTATAGTACATATGGGGGTGGAGCCATGATTTTGAGATAGTGTTTTTGTTACTGTAGTATATATTTCCAGAAGAAGAATTGCTCAGTCATATGGTAGTTCTATTTTTGATTATTTTAGGATCTTCCATACTGTTTTTCCATAGTGGCTGTACTAATTTAAAATTCCATTATCAGTGCACAGGGTTCCCTTTTCTCCATATCCACATTACATTTGTTATTCCTTATCTTTTTGTTAATGGCCATTTTAGTAGATGTGATTTAATATATCATTTTGGTTTTAATTTGCATTTACCTAATGACTAGTGATATCAAACATCTTTCATGTATCTTTTGGCCTTTTCATATATCTTCTTTAGAGAAATGCCTATTCAGGTCATTTTCCCATTTTTAAATTGGATTTTTGGATTTTTTTTTTTTTTTTTTTGGTTATTGAGTTGTAGGAGTTCTTTGTTTTGGATATTAACTCCTTAACAGATATATTGTTTGCATTTTTTTTCCATTTTGTAGGTTGTTAATAGTTTCTTTTGCTATGCATAAGTTTTTTAGTTTGTTGTAGTCCTGCTTTATTTTTTATTTTGTTGCTTATTCTTCAGGTGTTATAATCAAAAAATTATTACTATGATCCATATCAGGGAACTTTGTTTCTACATTTTTTTCCTAGGAGTTTCTTGGGTTTCAGATCTGCATTTACATCTTTAATCCATGAGTTGATCTTACATTTACATATTTAATCCATTTGAGTTAACTTTTGTGAGTGGGTTAGTTTTATTCATTTACATGTGAGTATCCAATTATTCCAGCACCATTTATTGAAAAGACTTGTCTTTTCTCCATTAAGATTTTTTTCTTTTCATTTTAATTGTTGGAATGTGTTGCCCTCACAATCCTAATCACTGTTATTAGTGAGATTGATTGTGTTATAAACATTTGGTGTGGCAGAAAAATTGTTTTTGAAATTGTTGGAAAATCTTATCCAGTAAAATGAGTAGTTTTGTATTTATCAAGTAGCTGCGGTTTGTTTTTTTAAATATCAGCTCTGGACACAGCTTGATTGTAGCCTTGTGAGAGACCCTGAACTAGATGCACCCAGCTAAGCTGTGCCCAGATTCCTGTGGTATAAGAATTGTGAGATACTAAATGTCTGTTGTTTTAAGCTATTACATTTTGGGACAGTTTGTTACATAACAACAGATAACTAATGCTTATGATGTACCATTCATTGTGTTAGGTAGCTAGCAAGGCGTGCATTGTGAAACCCTTTCATTAACATTGGAAGACAGTTATTACAAGCTCCATTTTACAAAGAGGAAATTTGGGCTTAGAAAAATGAATTTGCCTCTCATCTTAAAGCTTTGAAATTGGTTCTGTTCTAAGGGATTCTTAATCAGCAAACAATTCTTTCTCCACATCGTTTTTTAAATAAAATTATTTCTTACATTAAAAATATTTTTCCTCAGGTTTATTGAGATATAATTGATGTACATCACAGTAAAAGTTTAAGGCATGCAGCATGATGGTTTAATTTACATATATTGTGAATTTTTTCTACAGTAAGTTTAGCTAGCATCTATCATCTCATATGGATATAATTTTTAAAAAAAGGAAACAAAGAAAAAAATTTCCTGGTATGAGAACTGTTAGGATTTACATATTTAACACCTTTCCTATATATTAAACACAGTGTTAACTATAGTCATCATGTTGTACATTATATCCATGGCACTTATTTATCTTATAACTGGAACTTTTCACATTTTGACCACCTTTCTCCAGATCCCCCTACCCTTAAATATTTTTTTTTGTAGTTTTTTTTTTATTGCTCATGTTCCACTTTATTTTTTTTTAATAGTTTATTGTCAAATTAGTTTCNACCCTTAAATATTAACAAACTATGCAGTTATGTACTTGTCACATTAGACTTTATCAGTTTAAAATTAGGGGGAATAATAGAAAAATAACAATAAAACTACGACATGGTATAATTTTATTATCTTCAGTGTGTACCACTATGACCCTGACAGAGCCTGAATAAGACATGAGGGGCAGGACTGATGTACTGGTTTCTCTCCTCAATTCTATCTCAGATGTTAAAGATACAATCTCTAAACTACTTTACATACTCAATAATTCACTATGATACTATTCATCTATTTATCAAAATCTATTTTTATTTTTATCCATTTCAGTCATTTTTTGTTCTTAATGAAGAATGTAAATTCACTACACTTTGAATTAAATTCTAATTTCTTTCTTGGCTTTTAAGAATTAACTACCTCTCTTCTCATTCTAATGTAAATATAATGGATCCGTATATCCAACATAGCTTGTCATCTGGAAAGAAGGAAGTTAAGTTGCAGGTTTGCAATACAGTCTCGTCTTTTATTGGGGGTGCTCCAGGGAAAGAAAAAAAGGCAAGGAAGCTGAACTAATCCCCTTCTAAACATGTTGATAACAATCCTATTGGGACAGCAACAACAACATAGGTTTTTGCGAGCAAAATAATTTTTTTATACAGGATATTTTTAGCAGGATGTGCCTAGCTGTCTAGATTTGTTTATGGTAAACAAACTGGAGTTATAGATAATATCTGGTTGGGAATATTACATAACCAATGTAGCCTTCTCTCTAGAAAATAGAAGTGTCATATAACCTGAGTTGGTTACTATATGAAAGTGAAGTAAGTAAGTGCAACCTTCATAGGAACCTCATCTATTAACGTGTGCATCTATCTAATGTTGTATAATAGGACTTGAGCAACTACACTAGGGATCATGGACTTCTTTGTTTTACCTACCACATGATTACATGTATTTTTGGAATTATTAGTATCTAATTGACACTTAAAACTTGATATGGAGTAAGATCTTTGGGTTCTGTTAGTCTGAATTATCAATCTGGCCTTTTATGTTATCTTGAATTCAAGAGATACTGATTCCTATGATAGTCCTCAAATTTCACCGTCCAATAATTTATTTAATCATTTTGGTTTCCCTTACAGGCAGAGGAGGCAGAATTTTATAGTGGTAAAGTGAAGCATGTGTGGGTAAAAATCAAAACAATATAAAGTAAAATAATTGACCCTTATTCCAAGATCCTATGACTCACAACCCAAAAGCAAACAATAGTAGTCTGTATATCATTATACATATGTGTAGGGGCCAAGGGCAGCCCCTCTGCCTGTTAGGCCACTTTGGCATGAAGATTATTTTGAGTTAAAAAAAAAATCTAAACACAGCAGATTCAGAAAAATCTCTTTTCCTCCCCCTCAACTGTCTGTTTGTACCAGGAATAGAGGTATTAACAGGGATTCCTCTTTACCTAAGAAACTGCTTTGAATACTGGGGCAACCTTGGTTTCCACACATCTCCTTTTACCTTCCTGATAATGATCTTTCCCCCCTTTGAATCTTCAGACCCCTCCCCCCACTCCTTAGTTCACCTAAGCATCATGTTGCCTCACTTTAGAATTTCCATACCTATGTGGATTTCTAGTACATATGCTATTAAATTTGATTTTCTCCTGTTAATCTGTCTCATGTCAATTTGATTTAGTCCAGCTAGGATAATCTTGAAGGACAGAGGAAATTCTTCCTCTCCAACATAAGCAAATTTATGTTACTAAGTATGTTTTACATGTTCCATTTTTTTACTGAAAGTCATTTAATATGAGTACACTGATTTAATTTATTTTTAACTACACTTAAATGGTTTAATGCTGTTATTACCATTATTTACTTACCCAATCTTCTATTTATGGATTTTTAGATTTTTTATGCTACAAAAGTTCTACAATAAGCATTCTTTTACATAGACTTCTGGATTAAGGGTATGCTGATTTCATTTATTTTTCTTACAGATATTGTCATGTCTCCTTCAAAGCAGTTACACACTTTGTGGTTTATCTGTGGTTTATCCTCCCACAAATGGAGATTGGATAAGGTATGTGCCTGCTGTTAGTATCTTCTTTCTTTGTTGCATAAGTCTTTCTCATAGGCTGTGGTTTCAACTAATGGCTAAAATTAGTTTTTTCTAAATTTGTTTGCTTGTTTCAGAGACAATAGAGATTCTTTTCCTCCTGTTTTTGATTTTGTAATTTGAAATCTTTATTCTGCTAACTTTATACAAAATAACTAGATGATTTTCTGTTATTTTTAAAATTACATAAGTTTGGAGGATAAGTAAAGTGAAAGTAGTGGCCAAGTTTCTTACCATAGACTAACTTGCAAAAAATATTTTTTGCATTTTTTTAAATCAAAGCAAAAATTGGTAATTGTAATAAACATATGTATATATTTGGCCCAAAATGTATCACAAATTAAAAATAACCCTGAACTTGTCAGCCTGCCTATGCACAAAAGAGTTAATGCAGTAGGCCTGAGACTGGTATTTTTTTAGAAAAGCCTACTTGAAAAGTTCTCTCTTGACTGGCACTGGGGAACTTGGCAGTTGAGCCACTCATGAAGTGATAACTGGTTCACTGTGCCTAAACTGCTTATAAAATCAATACAGTTTGTGCAGGGCATATGCGTTGTATCTGGGGGTCTGAAAATTTGATATGTACTAGGCAGCAGGTGCTTACATGAATAAACTAGTATAAAAACCTTGGGCTTTATCATGGGTTGAATTGTATTTATCTAAAATTCATATATGGAAATCCTGTCAGTACCTCAGAACTAACTGTAATTGAGAGAGGGTCTTTAAAGAGGTAATTAAATTAAAATGAGGTCATTAAGATGGATCTTAATCTAATATGACTGGTATTTTTATGGGAATTAGGACACAGATAGTCATAGAGGGAAGACTGTGTGAAGACATGGGTATGTCTCACCACAATAAAATGAAAATTCTTTAAGGAAAATTTTTGTCTGTCTTCTTCAATGTACCCTTCAATAACTAGAACAGTGCCTAGTAATTATTATTAAGTAGAAAAAACCCAATAATAGGTATTCAGTAAATAACACTTCAATAAATAAATGAAACAATTATATTTTTCCCCCCTTGGTCACTGCTTAAATGGACAGTGCCAATGTGTGCTTCAGAATATCTCTGTTTTTTTTTCTTTTTTCTTTTTTTTAAATTATTTATCTCTGAGAACCTATCCTTCTAATTGACACTGTCTCCTTTTAGATAGCATCCCACATTTTTAACTCCTAAATTACTGTTTTCCTACACAAGGTTAAGAACATGATCTATAGAATAGTAAAAACCCATGTGATGGCTTATCATTCTTCTCTTTATCTTGTTCATTTATTTAAAGACTAGGTACATTATTAAATCCATAGTAATAACTTTGTTGCATACTTTCCTTGACTGAAATTGGAATATTTTAATAATATTTGTTCAGCATTCACATATCAATCCTTACAAAAGCTATCAGTATCTGCAGATTAAATAAAGTACAGTTTCATTGATGTGCATAAACATAGCTATTTTGTTAAATGGAAGAAAAAAACTGTTGAATTGTATACTTGTATAAATAACTCAGTATATCAAGGCAATATTTTTAAAGATAAAACAAAAGAGAAAAGAATAGAAAATTGTGTTTCAGATTTAACAAGAGTATCACTTTATGAAAATTTGTTTTAATTATAGACATATAACTTACATATTTGCTTATAAAATATATAAGATATATAATATGTATTTTGTGAATTTAAGGAAGGAATGTTTTGAAGATAATGATTATGAGCATCTATATTTCAAAAAAAAGATTCTTTTTAAAAAATGTATTTATTTATTTTGAGAGAGAGAGACAGGGCATGAGCAGGAGAGGGGCAGAGAGACAGGGAAAGACAGAATCCCAAGCTGACTTTGCAATGTCAGCAGGAAGCCTGATGCAGAGCTTGAACTGGCAAACTGTTGAGATCTGCTTAACTGACTGAACCACCCAGGTGTCCCTCAATAAAAGTTTCTAAAAAGTGAAAACCTTTCAAAATATTAAAATAAAAATGTTATTAGTTATCATTTAAATGAATACTTTTATTTTACAAGTAAGGATACAAGGGATCAGTAAAATGAAATCTTCCAAAATTAGAAATTAGATTGGTGGCAGCATTAAGTTATTGCTCAGGTCTTCTGTCAATTTACCATCGAATCATACAGCCAGAGAATATTATACTTTATGCTGTCCAACTATGTAACTTTGAGTCTATTCTACTCATTAGACTGAAACTGACATCAAGCTAAGGTTATTTTTTCCCAATAAACACATTTGTTATAGTAAGTACAATCACCATAGAAATGTGGTTGTTCTTTTCAATTGTTTTAAAAATAAATATTCATTTAAATAAAGTACCTCTTCTTGTGGCTATATAATTTCTTTACATTTGAATCCCTCTGACTGAATTAAGAGAAATTTGGTTTTTTGTTAATAGGGAATAATTTTCACCTTTTCATGTAGTTGGTATTATAAGTATTCAGAATAAGTGCCAATTAAAAATACTATTACTTCCTTATCATCTTCTGCCAGCCAGTCCTTTATATTAACATTTCAGGGTTATTTCAGGAAGCAGCTTATCAGTTATGGGGCTTTTCTTGTTTGTTTGGATGCTTAGTTGTTTTTTTTTTTTTTTTTACCTAATTAGTGAACAGTCTGAAAAACGCTTTATTTATAGCAATTCCAAAATTAATAAAGGCGGGAATACAAATGACCTTAGAAGACATTCTTAGAAAACATTCTGTAGAAAAAAAAAAATCTCTCAATTCTTTTCTTTCTTATTTGAGGCTTTCTATCTGAAATCTACCTTGTCTGATATTAGCAGCTCACTCCTGTATGTTTGTTATACTATTGCCTACCTATTTTTGAATTACTTTGTTTTAGCTATATCTCCTACATACAGAAAACTGTATTTTGTGGAATAATTTGAAACTTATTTTTAAAAATTTAATAGGATAACCTGTTTTTTTACCTATTAACATAATTGTTTATACAATGTAATCAATCAAATTAGTTTATGCTGTTTACTAAGATTTTTAGATGAATTTGTCTCTTTTGGTTAACCTTGTTAAAGAACTTAACTGCCTTGTAAATATTGCTTCTATTTTTTTTTTTATATCTACACAAATAGAATGGTAAAATTATTTTCAATTACAGACTCATCAGGATGTGCTCTTAGTATTTTCATTCTTCCCCAGGGAGTGCAAATTGAAAAGGTAATAATGTCCATTCAAAATTCTGTTCAAATTTAAGAGGCCACCAGAGCCATTGTTTCTTGCTAAAATCTTGAAAATACAGAAAATAAAGTGTTTTCTTTAAGTGAGAAAGAGGAGGAAATTCAGAGAAAGTTTGTCACTTAAGGATTGAATATTCCATGTGCCCTCATTTACATAGCTACTTCATTTCAAGTATGATCTTATTAGTCTCTGATGGATCTGAATATGGGAAACACATTTTCGATTAGTTCCCATTTTAAATTTATTGTGTTAGCCTTGGGTAACCTTGGTAATCATTGAAACCATTATTTTTGTAGGTACTTAATTATGTGGAAACAATTATGTCTTGCAAAACAATCCTTACAATGGAAGATTTTAGGGTATTGGATAATAGCTTATTAAACTTCTTTCCCTAGACTTTTTTCTTTTCTTGTTTAGTAGTAGGAAGAATAAAGCAATTGATTTGCTTAAATTAGCTCTTAATATTTAGATGCTTGCACCATGTTTTATCAAAAGTGTAAAATTTAAAAAAATTCTTTAAATGTAATTCCATCTCACAAGTGGTTTAGTTTTGTAATAAAATATATTTGCTTTGCAGCAAAATATAGAATTGTAAATATATCTTTATATGATGATTATTGGTATGACAACAATAGTTAAAATTATTTTTATAATTTCTCTGAGTTGGTAATAGTAAATAATGTAATTGAAATGTGAAGGAAGTATGTTTTATATTATTTACTTTATGAAATAAAAGTGAACTATTAGTGATGCACCTTTGAATTAAACATTTAGAAGAAAGTGTCAAATTACTAGCAAAACTTTGTGTGTTACTAAAGCATTCCATGTTACCATAAATTGAATTATCTAAACCTTTCATACTACTGATACTTTTCATTCTTTCCTCTCTCTTTCCCTGTCTCTTACCTCTCCCATTCATTCTTTTTCCTTATTTCTTCCTTTTAATGCTTCATTGTTGTGGTTTGTAGCCTTTTTGTTAAAATATGCTTGGTAAAAAGATATTTTCCACTAAGTCATTAGACCAAAAGGAATGCAAGAGGATACCAACAGTTTTGCATTTCACAAAACTAAGTACATCTTAGCTCTTATTGTATTATTTTCAACCATTCGTAAACTCCCAGTATAAAACAGTATAGCCAATAATGATAATAATAATTGCTGTTGCCATTATTAATATTTCCCATCACTGTACTACATACTTTACATGGATTAGCTCATTGGATCCATACAAAAGCAGCAAACCTGCTATTCATTTCTTTCCTATAGCAGGGTAGAGGTGGAGGGTGCTCCTGGGAGAGACCAGGACAGGCGATTTCATAAAACCTTATGGGAAGCATGCTAACAGCTGGCTTCCTAAAGATTAAATTGACAGTACTTGCTTAGGAAAGAGTTCTTATGTATGGAATGCTTCCTAAGCAGGATGTCCCTGGTTTAGAATTGGGTATGGTAAACAGACCTAATATCTATGGATTTATGTGTTATGGATCTTTGAAAAATGTCACAAAGTATGTAACCTGTGAATATCTGGTAGTCAACAGATATTCAGATAATACACTTAAATTCCTACTTTATTTGAAGCTAATCATAAATAAGGATGCTTTTTGACCTTTGTTAATTGACATTGTTCTAACATGAAAATGCTAACATTGCAAAATCTTAATATCTATAGCTATTATGCTTCATAGAATATATTTCAAAAACCAAATCTATTGGAAATATTCCTATAACCTTGATAAAGTACAAGGATTTAAAAAATAATCACTCTTGTGGCAAGTAATTCAAGTTTGTTAACTACCTAGTGAAGTTTGCAAAGACATTTAGATCAATAAAGGAAGCCACTCAATCTTAAAAGTAGGAAGATTGTTACATTATTAAGTATGGATACTAAAGAAATCTAAAGTTGTCATATAGAGTACAGAAAATATACTTTCCCTGCTAACATTTGTACATTGTACTTATTTTTATGAGTTTTATCTCTTTAAATTATTTTGAAGCATTTAAATAATCTGTCAATAAGTTATCCTGTTCATTTTTTAATTAAAAATATGTGAATGTGTCAGTAAAGTTAGAAAACTTCAATATGTGAAATGTCAAAGTAGCTTCTCAATAGGCAAAACAGAATCATTAAAATTTTATGGGAGTGAGGAGTTTAATAAAAAGAATTAGAGCTGACACAAAAGCAGGAAGAGCTAGTGTGAACATCTGGAATGCTCCAGATCAGTGGAACAATAACTAACAACTTCAGCCTAACTCACTGGAGCGGGACGAAAAGCTAGTATTCAAAGGGAAGTCCAATAATGAGGTATGTTTAGCCAAAAGATGGGGATATGGAGAGGGAGTTCATGAAGAGTTCTGCAAAATCTGCTACAGTGGGACAGCGTGAGCCTATAAAGTCATCTACAGTTGCTCTGATTAAAACACCATGACTGATCTTTGAAAATAATGGCTTTCGCTTTACTTCTGTCTTCCATATCTCACACAGATTACTTTTATTAGCAAGTTCTAACCTAGAGCCACATAGGGAAGATTCCAGAAATAGTAATTCTTATCCTTACCAAAATGTATGATAGAGACAAGTACTCAAAAGATAATGTTTTCTTTATATTTGATCAAATAAGCATTTTGCCTTCTTATTTCTACAATAAAGGATGCTGTAAGTACTTAAAATAAAATGAAATATAGTCAAATAATGTGATCCGAAATTTAATATGACACTATGTTGGTAATTCCTTTTCAGATTTTCTTCCTATATTTGTATTTCTATCTTGGGTAAAAGAGTCAGTCGAAGTTGCAGTCTTTCTTTGAAGGTAATCTTTGAAGGTATGAAGAAGGCAATCTTAAAACTATGAGGTGTAAAATAAAAAAAAATGTTTTCTTAGCTAAATGTTGAGCATCACATATTGCCATCAATATGTATTTCATGTTTTTGCTATTTGTTTTCAAAAGTTTTAGAATAGCTTATTAAAGTAAATAGAAGATTTCTGGTGGCTTAGTGCTGTTAATCTTCACTGAGCTACCAATTGCAATGAAGCTGACCAAACTGCATGAGCTGGGGGCTTGATTTCTTATTGTTCACTTAATGTTTTCTATTGAAGCATACTCTATATTTAGCAAAATGCACAAATATTAGGCATATGTCTCTGAGTTTTGCAAAATTAACTCACCTGTGTAACTGTCACCTAGCTCAAGATGTAGAATGATATCAGCACACCAGAAGACTATCAATGATGTATCCAAACAAAATATTCTGGTATTTGTCACTACTGAGAAATTTGAATGTTTTCTATATTACATAAATGGAGTGTAACAGTATGAATTATTTGAGCTTGGCTTATTTTATTCCTTATTATGTCTGTGAGATTCATCCCTGTTGCATATAGGAATAGTTCATTGAATGATATTTCACTGTATGTATATAGCAAACTGTATTTTTCCATTTCATTATTGATGGACATTGGGTTCTTTCCAGTTTAGAGATATCACAAATAATGATGCCATAAAACTTCTTGTACATACTTTTTGGTGCACGTATATATTTCTGGTATGGAATTGATGAGCAATAGCATGAATATTTTCAGCTTTAGCAAATACTGCAAACTATTTTCCAGGGTGGATTTCTAACTTGAACTCCCACCAGTAGCATAAAAAGTTCTACTTCCCCACATCCTTACTCAAAATTGGCATAATCAGTTGTTGTTGTTGTAGTGATTTTACTTTCTACCTCTGGTAGATGGCACAGTGGTAATTTTCATTTCTCTGATGATTAATGATGTTACACATTTCTTCATATGCTATTGGCCATTTGTGTATCCTCTTTTGTGAAGTGTTTGAGTTTTTTTACTTTTTACTGGGATATCTGACTTTTTAATTATTATTATTATTTGTTGTTGTTGTTTTTGAGAGAGAGAGAGAGTCAGAGAGAGAGAAAGGGAGCGTCAGCACATGGGAGGGACAAAGGGAGGAGAGAGAGAATACTAGGCAGGCTCTACACCCAGTGCAAAGCCCAACACAGGGCTTGATCACATGAACCATGAGATTATGACCTGAGCCGAAATCAAAAGTCGGATGCTTAACCAACTGGGCCACCCAGGCACCCCTTTAAATATTGATTTGTAGCAGTTCTCCATGTGGCTGTATATGTTCTTTTTTGTTTTCATATATTGCAAATATCTTATGTCACTTGTGACCTGATTTTCACTTTCTGAAGGTGTCTTTCGATAAATAGTCTCTTAGTTTTTAACATCTTACTTATCCATCTTTCCTTTAAGATTATCTTCTTATATATTTACTCAGAGATTGTTGCCCATCCTAGAGTCTTGGAGATATTTGCCTATGTTAGCTTCTAAAAGCCTTATTTTAATTTTCAAATTTATATCTATAAACTACCTCGAATTAATGTTTGTGTATGGTGGGGTAAACATTCATATTTTTCATATAGATTCCAACTGACCCGATGCCATTTATTGAAAAAAATCACCTTTTCTCATTTTTGTGCAGAGGCACTTTGGCATAAATCAGGTGATGAAATATGAATCAATGTATCGCTTATCTGTTTCATTGAGCTATTTGCCTATCCTTGCACTTTTACCACACTCTCTTAATTACTGTAGATCTATCTGGAATGGTGCAACCTCTAGGTATATTTTTATTCTTCAAAACAATCTTAGATATGTTACCCCTTTGCATTTACATATAAATTTTATAATTAGCTTGTAAATTTCTACAAAAATAAAATGTACTATAATTTTTATTGAAATTGCCTTGAAACGATAGATCAAGTTGAAGAAAATAGGTACATTGTTGCATTGAGTCATCCACTCCAAGAATGACTCTCCATTTAAGTATATTAATGGACCATAGCTCTCCACCTAATAAGTTCTTTTCTTATTTCTCTGATATTATTTATGCTTTTAAAGTTTTTGAAATAATATTGACCCTACAGGAAATTCCAGATGCTGCGAATATTTCTAGTATTACTCACTTTACTATGTTTGTTCTCTTTCTTTCTCTTTCTCTCTTTCCACACAGACCTATAAGTTCCCACACATATACTCCCATTAGATATTTCTCAATCAATTGATAGCTATTTGAAAGCATGATGTGCCATTATTCCTAAATACTTCAGTGTATAATCACTAAAAGGGAAGGGCATCCTTTGTATAAATGTAGTACATTGATCAAAATCAGAAATTTAACACTAACAATACCCTCTAATCCAAAGATCTCATGTAAATTTCATCAACTGTCTAATGATACCCATTATGGTAAAATAAACAAACAAATAAATTCTAATCCAGGACCCAAGATCTAGGATCTAATCCAGGATCCCAGATTGTGGGATCATGTGTTAAAGAAGTCATGTCTACTTCAACTCCCTCAATATGGAACAGTTCCTTAGTCTTTACTTGTCTTTAGAGTTCTTGATGCCTGTTATTTTGAGAATTTTCCTCATTTTGTTTTTGTATGATATTTTCTTGTGATTAGATTCAGGTTAAGCATATTTGACAGAGATACCACAGATACTGCACTGCATTCTTCCCAGTATTCTTCACACCCAAATACTAAAGATTCTGCCAGTCGCAAGAATTTTTCTTTACCTTTCTTATGAGGTTTGTATAACTCTTGGTTTATTATCCTTCCTGAGTGGTCCAGACTCTAGAAAAAAAAATATATATATATATATATAGAGAGAGAAAGAGACATGAAATGTACCTAATAAGCTTTTTCAGTATATACTTTTAATATTTTATTTAAGATTAAAAAGTTTGATATAAACGGTGGAAAAGTAAACCTAGCATATGACCAGGACTTTGTTTAACCAGTAACTATTGAGATTCTGATGTTTCCAAATCTTGCTGAATAGTCTACATATAATGAGTACTAAGGCACATCTCTATTTTCAAGGAGCATATTTTTAAGAGATGAGACATTTTAGTGAGGCACTTACAATAGAATATAATGAGTGTTCTTCATGAGTACTACATGGGGATATGTAAGAGTCTTAACAAAGCACTGGGGGAAAGGGAAATTTTAGCGAGAGAAAAAATCTAAACATTTGCAATGGACCAGTATTGACAGAAAGCAAAGTAATGAGGATATACAAGGATTCTAAATAATTGGATTTCCCAGAAAAAAAAGTGAGCTCACTGAAAAGTTTTAAAGAAGATAATACAATTAATTCTGAGTTTTAGAAAAATTAGTCACAGATAGAACAGTGCCTTGTTCCATAGTAGGTGACTAAATAAATATTAGTTCAATGAATGAGTGAAGGAATGCCATACAGAAAGTGAATTACAAGAGTTCATTTACAAGACATAGGTAGCTAAGTTCATAGGCTGTTGCAGTAAACCAAGCTAGAGATCATGGGCTTAGCTGAATATTGTCTTCATGATGAAGACAAAATATAGATTCTAGAAATATTAAGAAAGCAGAATAAAGAATGTTAGTGATTTATTTGATTAGCATAAGGGTAGACCAGGGAAAGAGAGAAGTCAAGACCACATCAAAATGTGTGGCTTAAACAAATTATTGGGAATGGGAATATGGGAGGAAGAGAAGATATGGGGATCAATGAAGAGTAATTCCAATGTTTTCATTAAAACTTAATGTCTGTGAGAGGTTTTATAGGATAAAACCATTTCTATTTTATAATATTCTAGTTTTAATGTCTATCAACACTTTTAACACAAGCAAGTAATATATATTTAGTACTATATAATTCAGAATTTAACATGCCATTTTTTAAATATTAGCAACAAGGTTCTTTCATGAGCTTAAGAGTACCATGAAGTACTGGAGAGTACAGCTCTCCATATATGCAATTATGTTTGATTCTACATATGGCATAGTTCTAAATGTGCTAAATATAAGGGCAAATCTTGTCTTATATAATATATATATACAGTCTCTGTTTTGCATGCCATAATTTAACCAACTAGTGAAACAAATGAAATTAGTAGATATTTTCATAAAAAATTGATTTTTTGAAGTAAACTTTATACTTCTAAAACGTTTGATCAAAGTTAGATCAAAGCACTTTCATGTTCTCTAAACAAAAATGCTGCTTTTAATGCTGCTGTTTAGTATCAAAAGAATAAACCATTTTTCTTAAAATGGTTCCTGATACTTTTAGAAACAAATGCTTTTGCAATACTCAGTCTGGGAACAAATAGAACCTTATGTCTAAATCATTATGTTTTGATTTACTTTGTGTTTTAAAGAGAAATTTTCTGAGATACCCAACCATGAGATCTCTAAATTTCTTTTTCAGTGTTAAATTTATATAGGTAACTAAATAACGAAGAAATAATCCAACTCACTTAAAAATTAAAAAAAAATTCACATATTTTGAACATGAGACCCTTTAAATACAAAAGTATTTCAATGATTTGTTATGCTAGTCTTCAAATTTTGAGACTCAATTGAAGGAACAAATTATGAATAATAAATTTGTAGATTTAGTTGTTATTTAAACATGTTATATATTTTTATCTATTATTAGAATAGATATTTTGGCAGTGACATCAGCATCACGGCTGCATAAGTCATTCCCTTTGTCTCTCCCCTTCATATTTATAACCAGTAGAATACCCACAACCTAACAAAGGTTTCTGTGCACAGCACACCAGGGTGTCAGAAAGATCCATGTCTGTACATCTGAAGGTGAGTAGATTAGACATCATGGAACCAGTAGAGCCAGGGATGCAGTAGAAGCTCTGGTGCCTATGAACCCAGTAGTTCCAGAAACAGCAGTAGAGACTATAACCCTGGCAGCAGAAGCAATGCCCACAAGTCTGGCTACCCTAACACTGACAATGACACTGAGGACCTCAGCAGCACAATCATTGACCTTGGTGCCCATGGCCCTTCTTGCAGAGGAAGTGGATAATGAATGGAAAGTGCACACTCCCAAATATAACCACAATACAAACTCAGGTAAGAGAAGCCAAAAACTTGTGCTACAGTGTCACCTGTTGGAATATTAAATCAAGGCCTCTAATTTTGAACCTGTAGAAGTATTAAAATCAAAGTAAATAAAACTATTTAAATAAGAAATGCACTGGTAGAGGCAAATCTCATGAAAAATCATGGTAATACAGTATTACAAAAAGAAAATGACAGAAAATGACAGTTCTTCAGCAACCAGACTCAAAGTCACAGAAAATTGGGATCTAACTGATAGAGAATTCAAAATAGATGTTATGAAGAAATTCAGTGAGCTATATGAAAAGTCAGAAAGGCAATTCAATGAACTCAAGAATAAAATTAACGAACTGAAAGAATACTTTACCAAAAAGATGAACATTTTTAAAAAAAGAACCAAATAAACTTTGGAGCTGAAGAACTAAATAAAGGAATGAATAATGCATTAGAAAGCATTGGAAATAGAGCAGATCAGGTGAGGGAAAAATAAATGATCTAGAAGATGAGAATCTGGAAATTACTCAGATGGAAGAGGAGAGCAAACTAAGATTTAAAATAAATGAAAAAACCTTATAAGGACTATCAGATTACACTAGAAAAGCCAACATGGGAATAATGGGTATACCAAAGAAGAAGGAGGCAGAGAGGTTATTCAAAGAAATAATAGCTGAGAACTTCCCAAACCTGGGAAAAGAATTAACAATGCAAGTCCGTGAAGCTAATAGATCACTTTACCATCTTAATGCAAAAAGACCCTCTCCAAGACACATTATAATGAAGCTATTAAAAGTCAATGATTAAAAAAAAAAAAAGAATTTCAAAGGCAGCCAGGGAAAAAAGAAAGTAACCTACAAAGGAACCACCATTACACCATCAGCAGATTTCTCAGCACAAACTCTATAGGCTAGGTGAGAGTAGAATGACATATTCAAAGTATTGAAAAATACAAGTCCATCCAAGAATATTCTATCCAACAAAGTTATTTGTCAGATATGAAATAAAGGCTTTCCCAGACAAATGAAAGCTGAAGGAGTTTACCACCAGTAGACCTGCCTTACAAGAAATGTTGAAAGGAGCTCTTCTACCTAAAACAAAAAGACAAAAGTACACACAACTTTGAGTAAGGTGATAAGTAGACAGAAACAGAAAAGTTTGGAATAGGGTGTTAAATATTTAATTATAGCATAAAGGTTAAAAGGAGAACAGAATTAAAAACAAGTGTAGCTCTTACGATTGGTAACAAACTCACAGAATTAAAAGGATACAATTGTGGCAACAAAAATATAAAAGGGTAGGAAGAAAATGATAGAACTTGTAGAGGCAAAAGAAGACAAATTGTGATTAGCAGAAAAAATACTGTTTTATCTATGACACATTTTATACAAACCTCATGGTAACCACAAAACAAAATCTAGAATAAAGAAACAAAATATACAAAAAGGGAAAACTGAGAAAAACATCATAGAAAATCATCAACCTTATTTAAATAAATAGAAACACAAAGAAAAAGAAACAATGGAGATACAGACAACCAGAAAACAAAATGGCAGTGGTAAGTTCTTGTATATGAGTAATCACCTAAATGTAAATAGAATGATTTCACCAACCAAAAGCCACTGAGTGGCTGGATGAATTAAAAAAAACAAGACCCTACTATATTGCTACTTTGAGTCAGCTCCGGAAACAGACTCAAAGTGAAGGGCTAGAAGAAGATACTCCAAGCACATGGTAGGAAGCAGGTGCAACTATCAGACAAAATAGACCTCAAGCCAAAAAATGGTAACGAGACAAAAACGGTCATTATATAATGATAAAAGAGTCAAAACATCAATATATAACAATGATAAATACAGTTGACCCTTAAACAGTGTGAGGGTTAGGTGCACCAACCCCTCATGCAGTAGAAAATCTGTGTATAATTTTTGACTTCCTTAAAACTTAAGTATAAATAGCCTACTGTTGACCAGAGCCTTACAAGTAACATAAACTATTGATTAACACGTGTTTTGTATGTTATATGTTTTATATACTATATTCCTATGATAAAGTAAACTACAAAAAAAATGTTAAGGGAAGTATAAAGAAGAGAAAATTTATTTATATTACTGTATTATATTTATTTTAAAAACCCATATGTACACAGTTCAAACCTATGTTGTTCAAGGGTCATCTGTATCTACACTCCTCACCATCCAAGCACTGAAATATATTAAGCAAATACTAACAGATCTTAACTGAAAAACAGATGATATAATAATAGTAGGGGATTCCAATACCACTATCAGCAATGAATAGATTGTCCAAACAGAAAATTAACAAGAAAATATTGGAATTGAACAAGATTTTAGAACGAAAAGACTTAGAAGACATATACAGAACATTTCATACAACAGCAAAATACATATTCTTCTCCAGTGCACATGGAACATTCTCCAGGATAGATCCACATATATATTAGGCTGAAAAACTAATCTTAGCAAATTTAAGGAAATTGAAATCATACTAGCTATTTTCCCTGACCACAGTGGCATGAAATTAGAAATCAATAAGAGGAAAGTGAGTACATTTTCAAAGCTGTGGAAACTAAACAGCATACTTCTAAACAACTAATAGATCATAGAAAAAATCAAAAGGCAAATAAAAATTATCTTGAAAAATGAAAATGAAAATACAACTGATTATCAAATTTTTTGGCATGCAGCAAAAACAATCCCAGGAAGGAATTCTGTAGTAATTTTTGCATATATTGAGAAATTTGAACACTATCAAATAAAATAACCTAACTTTATACCTCAAAAAACTAGATAAAGAGGAACAAATTAAGCTTAACCTAAATGCTCATTGATGGGTGAACAGATCAAGAAGGTGTGCTGTACATACACACATACACATATACAATGAAATATTATTCAACCATAGATAAACAAGGAAATTCTACCATTTTGGTGACATGGATGGATGTTGAACACATTTTGCTAAGTAAAATAAAGACATGTACTGTATGGTATCATTTATATGTGGAATCTAAAAATGTCAAACTTGTAAAAAAAAAAAATAGAGAGTAAGATAGTGGTTACCAAGGGATGGAAGGTGAAGGAATAAGATTGATGTTGTTTAAGGGTACAGACCATAGAGATCTAATGCACAGTATAATGAATATAGACAATAACATTGTACTAATAATGATGTAATGTGAGAAATATTGCTTCAATGGCAATCATATTATAATGTATAAATGTGTTAAAGTAACATGCTGTATACCTTAAATTTACCAAATGTAACATGTCAAGTTTATTTCAAAAAGCAAAACAAAAATTAAAAACCTAAACTGTATACACAATACAATTTTAGGATGACAGAAAAAAATTGTATATATGTATATATACATATAACTATATAACTATATAACTATATATATAGTTAAATATATAGTTAAATTCAGTTGCATAAATTGTAGAATTTAATTGTAGAATTGTAGATACAGACTTGCTATCTGTATCTTCAGAAATGTAAGATTTCTGTTAAATCTTCTATTAAGACCAAAAAAGAATAGACATCAAAAGAGATAGATTCCATTTTTTTCTTTCAATATCTTTATTTTTGTATGTAGTCAATAGATTATGCATATATGTCTTTTGTGGCTCTCTATATAGAAACAGCTTTAAGTACAATGAAATCTCCCTGAGATTATGTTCATTTAGGGAAACAGGATATAACTGTGTGAAAAATAGAAAAAATGCCACAAATAAAAGTGAGGTCACAAGATGGCACGTGATTAATTGCAAGTGAATAATGTTGTGTGATACCATCAGAGGTGAGGATATGGGACAGGCTTTATGAAAGTAGACTGAAGCACAAAGAATGATTGGATTTTACTAAACAGAAGGATGTTTTTCAGTCTATTATTAATTTGAGTATGATTTTAGATGTATTAAAATACTAATAGAATCACTCAAAAGACTAATTGGATTTTAAAGTTCAATTTATTGCAAAATATATAGCAAAAATGGTACACTTATAAAATAATATCAGGGAGTGTAAGATTCATTTATTATTTAAGTTAAATAATATTTCAGTACATTATTTCTAAAATCTAGAGTAGATTTGCTTTTACTAATTCATAAGATATAAAATCCATTTGATATGAAAATGAAAATAAAGTGATTGACACTTGAAATTGATTTTAATCAGCATGTTAGACAAAGGTTAATCAAATATTAACATGAGTAAAATTTAAGGCATATTTATTCTTGGTGTCATATTATGTACAAATGAAGAAAATGCTATCTTTCTAAATTTTTTATTTTACATGAGAACATTATTCTATACAGTTTACTTATTTTATGAACCCATTTCTTCTTTCATTCTGTTTCCAGAATTGTATCTAGTTTCCAACTTACTTCTATTAAAACATACTAAATTACTATGACAACCTTTAAATTTGACAATTATATAGTAAAGAAATTTTATTTTTTAAAGTTTATTTATTTATTTAGTTTTGAGAGGGGGAGAGAGAGAAAGAAAGAGAGAGAGAGCATGCACAAGAAGGGGAGGGGCAGAGAGATAGAGAGACAGAGAATCCCAAGCAGGATCTGCACTGTCAGCATGGAGCTCAAAGCAGCTTTCAGTCCCACGAACTGTTAGAACATGACCTGAGCTGAAATCAATAGTTGGATGCTGAAGGAGGCACCTGAGTGGCTCAGTCGGTTAAGCATCTGACTCTGCTCAGGTGGTGATCTCATGGTTGGTGAGGTCAAGCTCTGCGTCTGGGTCTCTGTTGACAACTCAGAGCCTGGAGCCTGCTTCAGATTCTGTGTCTCCTTCTCTCTCTCCCCTACCCCACTCGTGCTTTGTCTCTCAAAAATAAATAAATGTTAAAAATTATTTATTTATTAATTTTTTAAATGTTTATTTATGTTTAGAGACAGAGAGACAGAGTGTGGGCAGGGGAAGGATAGAGAGAGAAGGAGACATGGAATCGAAAGTAGACTCCAGGCTCTGGGCTCGAACTCATGAACCATGAGAATGTGACCTGAGCTGAAGTTGGTGGCCACTTAACTGACTGAGCCACCTAGTCATTCCTAAAATTTTTTTAAAGACTTGTATGCTTAACTGAGCCACACAGACGCCCCTCATTTTTTTTTTTTACTTATGCTGCTTAAGTCAAATATGCATAGTTAAAATCTGAAGTTTTGCTATCAGAGCTATGTGGAAAAATTTAGTAGCTGGGTTGAGCTTAGACAAGATCAGAAATTTAGGTTCTTTTCTCTAACAATGTACTTAGTAGAATGTAGACATTCATTAATATTCATTTTTTCCAGTTCCTTTACCTGCATCATATATCCTTTTTTTTTTTTTAATGTCATACTTGTCTAAACATTTATAAGAGTCATAGAAATAAAAGGTACTACTGAAGTAATTGGACTGATAGAATGGTTGCTTATTTCAGATACATGAATTCATTTGCTTCTGGTTTAGTAATATAATTTACGTGGAAAGAAAAGTCCATGGGATGTCTGGGTGACTCAGTTGGTTAAGCAGCCAACTTCACCTCAGGTCATGACTTCACTGTGGGTGAGTTTAAGCCTGGAGTCAGGCTCTGTGCTGACAGCTCAGAGCCTGGAGCCTGTTTTAGATTCTGTCTCGCTTTCTTTCTGCCCCTTCCCAACTCATGCTCTATCTCTGTCTCTCTATCTCTGTCTCTCTCACTCTCAAAAACAAATAAAAAAATTTTTTTAAACGTCCACAAAAATACTTTTAGTTAGGCTAGTCCCTTTAGTAATTAGCTGACATTTGTGTCATGACACTGTAAATGTCAGGGTTTTCCTCTGACACTAAAAGTAGCCTATACATAGCAAGCCAGAATTTATTTGGCTTGGAAGAATGAGCACTAGTTCTTCCACAGATAAATTATTAGTAATGTTGGGGGAAAACAAAATATTACCTTAAGACTCTGTAGGTTAAAAAATTGGTAATTTTTTTAGTTAGGGTGTAGGGAGTGGGAGACAAAACTTAGGAGAATTAAAAGAAAATGGAATAATTCCCACAATAGTTACAAAAGTGGCAGCACCAGATTTTAAAAGGTTTATAGAAAAGTGTGAAATCTGGGGCGCCTGGGTGGCTTAGTCGGTTAAGCGTCCAACTTTTGCTTAGGTCATGATCTCGCGGTTCGTGGGTTCGGGCCCCGCGTCGGGCTCAGTGCTGACTGCCAGCTCAGAGCCTGGAGCCTGTTTCGGTCTGTGACTCCCTCTCTCTCTGACCCTCTCTCTCTCCTAGAAATAAATAAAACATTAAAAAAAAAAAAAAGAAAAGTGTGAAATCTTTCAAGCTAGAGGAACCAAATGAAGGAGCCCCAGGAAACCAGAGCTGCTGGAAAGTAGGAGAGGAGTCACCAGAAAGAAGAAAGCCAGGAGAAAACTCCTCTAATTGTTTTCAGTCCATGTCACTGAATGATGCCTGAACAAGATACATGAAGGTCAAATTGAAAGCAGCTTGCAGTCAAAGATTAAGAAACCGAGCAGAAATCTAAGTTGCCATTCAATGCAGGCATGAGTCAGCAATTTAAATCAAACAAGCTAGGGCAAAAACATTAGCATTCTTTCAAGCAAAATAACAGAATCTAGAATGTACCCAATGTACTATTCATAACGCTTAGGAAAAACTCAAATTCTTCAATAGTCAAGAAAATGTGACCTAGTATCAAAGAAAAACTGTCAACAAATGGCAAATGCTAATTAATTCAGATGTTGCAATTGTCAGACCAAGATTTTAAAATAACTATTTTGACTATGTTCTTTGAAGTAAAGGAAAATATGCTCATAATGTGAGAAAACATAGGAAGTATTAACAGAAAATAGAAAAATGAAAGAAAACCCAGTGGAATTAGATCCAAAAATACAGAGATAGGAACTCCATATATGTATAAATTCTGAGAAAATCTCTGGCTGATTCTGAAATCATGCATACCTACCTGGAGCAGACTCAAAACAGCACAAATCAACATGATTAGTCATTAAATGTAATTTCCAATGAGATCTATCACACATCCATCAGAATGTCTACAGTTAAAATGACTGCTAGCATCAAATGTGAGCAAGAATATAAAATAACCAGACCTATCTGATCATTGATTGGAATAACCAATCAATATATATTTGGTTGAATGTGAAATGGTGTAACAACTTTGGAAGACAAAGTAGAAGCTTTTTTTCCCTTTCTTTTCTTGTTTTTTAAGTAAAAGTAAACTAATCTTTGACCTAGGATCTCCACCTGGATATTTATTCAAAAGAAATGAAACTTATTTTAACAATTTAGGTGTGGATGACAGTTAATGACAGCCCTGTTTCAGAATAGTCAAAATCATGGAAACAGCCCAGGTGTCCACAAAAAGAGAATTGCTAAACAAATATGGTTTAGTCACACAATGGAATGCCAGTCAACAACAAGATGGAGCAAACTAATTATATATACAATAGCAGAGCAAATCTCAAGACTGTTCTGTTTGGTGAAATAAGCTTTCTCTAAAGAATGTATATAGAATGATTCCATTTATATAATTTGTAGAACAAGTAAAACTAATGCTTATGGGGGAAAATCATGGTAATTCTAACATTTGAAGGAGTGTGGGTAAGAACTGAATGGGAAGGGAAATAAAGGAAATTTCTGAGGTCATGATAATATTTTTTACCTTGATAAGGATTTGGGTTACACAGAAATATTCATTTATCAAAAATAAGTCAATGCACTTAAGATTCATGCATTTTATTGTATGTAAATATGTCAAAAACAAAGAAACAAAAAACTTAAGCAAATATTGAACTCTGTCCACATCTCTGTATTCAAGGGTAAATATAATGATACTTGCTTTCACTTTGAAATGCATGAAGGAAAAGATAAAATGAATTGCGGGTAAGGTAGTTAAAATAAAGATTCACAAATAGCCAGTTGATAAGAAAATTGTAAGAAGAAAACCTGTGAATATTTTCTTAAAAAGTTTATTTTAGGTCAGATCTCAAAAGAAAGAATAAAGGTTGGTGTTCAGACTGATGAAGAATGATAAATGACAAATCAAATAATAATAAAATATTACATATTTTGAATAGTTTGTTAAAATATATCAAACTTTTCTCAGCAGAACTTTAAAATATTAGCAATATCTATACAGAAGCCAAGAAGACATTTTAAAAATTCTCATGTATACTGACAGATTAAATAAATTCTTGATATAGATCAAGGATTTTACAGTTCAGATCTGTGAGAAAGGATTCTTTAACGGACAAAATGTGATCGTTTGGAGGAAAAAGAATCAGGGAAATTGGGAATTTGCTGGATTCTGATTTCATGTCAACGTGAGGTTTCATGAAGAGAGTGTGATAGGACTATTGAGTATGTGCATGTCCTGAGATGGAAGGCAGGTGCATTTAGTGGACCATCAGAGATTTTGGCAGAATAAGGTCTGTGTGAGAGTCATCATTTTGTTTGTCTTGGAAAGCATAAGCTATTGATATGATAAAAAGAGATTTTATTATTATGATTCTACTGAGGAACCCAAAGGAAGTTATTAACATAACATTTGGTGTATACTGGTTACATCCCTGATTTCCAGTGTCTTCCTTCTTTACTATGCATACTTTTGTCCAAAGAGGCAATATGTCCATTTAAATATACTTACCTTCTCAGACTGTCTTGTAGCTAGTGTATTCTAGTTCTTGGACAAAAAGAAGTAAAATCGGCAGACATGAGTTTGTGGGAAAGTTTTGGCTTCATCTTGTTCTTTCTTTCTATCTGAAACATAAACAGCATAGCCTTCTTGGATCATGAGGGAAAAAGTCACAGAGGTTCAATACCGAAAGTAGAAGGAAGATTTCTTTCTTTCTTTCTTTCTTTCTTTCTTTCTTTCTTTCTTTCTTTCTTTCTTTCTTTCTTTCTTTCTTTCTTTTTCTCTCTCTCTTTTTCTTTCTTTCTTTCTCTCTCTCTTTCTTTCTTTCTTTCTTTCTTTCTTTCTTTCTTTCTTTCTTTCTTTCTTTCTTTCTTTCGACAGCTAAATGAACTCTGGATTGCCTACTTCAGACTTCTAATTGCATGAGAAAACAGTATTATTTGTTAAAGCTTCTTTAGGCAGATCTCTCTTTTATGTAGCTAAATCCAGTGGTTAAATTGATATGGAAAGGATGATCATATACCCAGGAATAAATTCTCAAACAAAGAAGAGGAATATAAAGCCCGAATTCCAGAGACTCAGGAAAGCAGTAATAGAATGCAAAGAAATCAACACAAAAACATGAGTTATGTTTAAATGGAAAGTAGTTTTAACATAGCACCTCAGAAATAACCTTAAAATTTACCTCTTGCATCTGGGGAATTATGGCAAAAGTACTTAGTAGATGGAAATGCAAACTAAAAAAAATTAAAAAAGAGTATCTGAGCACTGGATAGGCATACATAGAATTTAGATAAGCTGTACATAAGCGTCAGATAGTTCAGAGTTAACATAAAGGCTTTTTGTTTGCTCTGTTAACATAAAGGCCTATTTCATCAAGAAGGAAATACCCTTGAAAGCTAAATAAGCTGAATCCTCAGTTTTTGAGAAGTGGAGTGGAGTGGAGATGTTACCTAATATAGGCCAAAAAAATTATCAACAGTTTTGGAAACTGAGGCAGCTGAATGTATCTTGAAAGAAGTGACACTAAGACTCAAGGAAGAAAGTGTCCTGGGATATATGGTATCTGGGGTTCACTGGCTTGCTCCAATTTTCTATTCTCTCCATCTTTTTTTTTTTTTTTTTAATATTTTAGTGTTCCATGCCATCTCCTCTATGGACTCTTAATTGTGTCTCTTTCATATATATTTTAGTCACTCCCCTAAAGAATACAATTTGGATCTTTATTCTTTCAGTCTATTCACAAATACTATTAAATCACTTTCTATAACAAGCACATCGTGTAAGAATTTTATGAGTATATTTGTTTCCCCCTTCTGCTCTTTTTTCTATTGTCATGTTTTTTCTACATATGTGATTGTTAATTTTCCTTTAACTGTCAGTTTCTTTTTAATGAAATTGTAAGCTGAAAAACTTCTTTTGCATTTATCCACTATACTTTGTGATAATTCCTTTGAACAGGTCCAAGTTTCAACACAATGCCATTTCTTTCTTCTGAAGCACACACTATTAAGGTGTGTTTACATTTGGCGGCCATGAATTCTTTCAAATTTTTGTGTGAAAGATTATTTTACCTTAACTTTCTGAAGAATATTTTCCCTCAATACAAAATTCTAGTTTGAAAAATTTACTTTAAAAATACTTCACTTTTTGTATATATATGTCATTCCATTTTCTCCTGACTTTCTTTGTTTCAGAGACTTTAGGCATTTTTATCTTTATTTTTAAATATGATAGACTGATATTGTCCCACACATCAACAAAGAATTGTGTTATTTTTTAATCTTTTTTTATCTATGTTTTAGCTTGCTATTCCTTTAAAACATTTCTTTTTAAAAAATTTTTTGGACTGTTAATTTTTGAGAGAGAGAGAGAGACAGAGCATGAGCAGGGGAGGGGCATCGATAGAGGAGGACACGGAATCTGAAGCAGATGTCAACACAGAGCCTAATGTGGGGCTCAAACTCATGAACTGTTGAGACCATAACCTGAACCAAAGTCAGATGCTTAACCTACTGAACCAGCCGCCAAGGTGCCCTAAGTCATTTAAGATAATTTATTTTGGAGCATCTAATCTAAGTGTGTACAAAGTGAAAGTGTAATATATTGCAATTCATATGTTTTTCAGTTATAGAATAATCATTTGATTTTCTCATATCTTTTACTTTGCTATTTTAATATTTTCCTTTAATTCCTGAAGTACATTTATAACTGTTTTAATGTCTTTACTTTTAACACCATCTTGCCTCATTTTTTATTGACTAATTTCTCTCCTGTTTATTATTCTAACTATGCTGACTCTTTGCATGTATGGTAATTTTCCTCATATTTTTAACAGCATTATTGAGATAATTTACATGGCATACAGTTTACCCATTCAAAGTGAACAAATTCACTGATTTATAGTATACTCAAAGATATGAGTACTCATCAACTCAGTCCATCATAACACTGTTTTATCACCTCAAAAAGGAATTTATATATTTAGCTTTCATTCTTCCTAAATCTAATAAACCATTAATCTTCTTGCTATCTTCATAGATTTGCCTATTCAGGATATTTATAAATAATATCATACAATATCAGACCTTTGGTGTTTGTCTTACTTCATGTAGCATAATGTAGCCAACTTTCCTCCACATGGTAGCATGTATCAGTGCTTCATTCCTTTTTGTGGCTGTATAATAGTCCATTGTCTGAGTATATCTCATTTGTTTATCATTCATCAGTTAACGATCATGTTAGTTCTTTCCACTAATTAATTGTCTATTAAGAATAATGCTGCTATGAACATTGATTTATAAGTTATTGTGTGAAAAAGTACTTTCTATTATTTTTGATATGTACTTAGGACCAGTATTGCTGAGTTGTATGGTTATGCTATGTTTAACCTGGTAAGGAATTGTCGAAGTGTTTTCCACAGAGGCTATACCATTTCATATCTCCACCAGCATTGTATGATGACTTCAGTTTCTCCATATCATTGCCAATACTTGTCTTTTGTTTCTCTTCTTTCATAGTCATTATGAAAAAGTAGTATATCATTGTGGTTACGAAGTATATCTTAGTGGGGAGGAAGTAGTATATCATTGTGGTTTTGAAGTATCCCCAATGACTAATGGTGATGAATATTTTTCAAATGCTTATTGGCCTTTGATTTATCTATAGAGAAATATCTGTTCATTTCTCCTGCCGATGTTTTTAAGTTAAAAGGTTTTAGTTAGTTAGTTAGTTACTTTTTAGGAAAAGTTTAGGTATACAGAGCAGAAGAATTGAGCAGAAAGTACAGAGTTCCCAAATACATTCTCACTTCATTGCCCCTATCATTCATATTGCATCGCTATGGTATATTTGTTAAAATAGATGAGCCCATATTGATACTTTATTATTAATTAAAATATGTAACTTACATTAGGGTTCACTATATGTTCACTCTATATTATACTTTCTAACATATGAATTTTTAACATATGAATTACATGTATCCACAATGATAGTCTCATCCAGAAAAGATTTGGTGCCCTAAAAATCCCTTCTGATTCACCTTTTTATTCTCCCTCCCTTCTTCCCTTCCTCTTTACTTCTCTTTCTTCCCTTCCTGTAAACCCCTGAAAACCACTGGTATTTTTTTTATTATATCCATAGTTTTGCCTTTTCCAGAGGTCATATGGTTCGAAATGTATGTATCCTTTTCAGATTGGCTTATTTTATTTAGCAATATCCATTTAAGATTTCTCCATGTCTTTTCATGGCTCAATAGCTCATCTTATTTTAGTGCTGAATAATATTCCACTTTCTAAATATACTACAGTTTGTTTATTCATTCATCCAATGAACATCCAATGATATTGGAGTTCATCTTGGTCGCTTCCAAGTTTGGAGAATCTTGAATAAAGTTGCTATTACATTTGTGTGCTCGCTTTTGTGAAGACATAAATTTTCAGTTTATTTGGGTAAATACCAAGCAACACAACTCCTGGATCATGTGGTTAAGAGTGTGATTTTGTGGGGGAAAAAAAAACCTGCCAAAGTATCTTTCAAAGTTGCATTACAATCTTGCATTTTTAGTAGCAATGAATGGAAGTTTCGGTTGTTCCACATACTCACCGAGATTTGATGTTGTCATCGTTTTGGATTTTAGTCATTGTAATATGTGTGCAATGAGATTTAACTTTTTAAGTTTGCAAGTCTCACTTCATTGTCCCTATTATTGCAAGTCCTAATGATACATGATGTTGAACATCTATTCATATGTATATTTACCATCTTTTTATCTTTTGGGGACACATGTCTGTTCAAACCTTTTGTTCATTTTTGGGGCTCCTGGGTGGCTCAGTCAGTTAAGCATCCAACTTCAGCTCAGGCCATGATCTCACAGTCTGTGAATTTGAGCCCCATGCCTCTGTGCTGACAGCTCAGAACCTGGAGCCTGCTTTTGTATCTCCCTCTCTTTCTACCCTTTCTCCACTTGCACTCTCTCTCTCTCTCTCCATCTCAAAAATAAATAAACATTAAATATTTAAAAAACAGAAACAAAAAAACCCCACAAAACCTTTTGTTCATTTTTAATTTTTTTAAAGCTTATTTTTATTTATTTTGAGAGAGAGAGAGATAGAAAGCAAGTGGGAGAGAGGCAGAGAGAGAGGGAGACAGTATCCCAAGCAGTCTCTGCACTGACAGCCCAATGTAAGGCTTGAACTCATGAACTGTGAGATCATGACCTGAGCTGAAGTCAGGAGTCTAATGCATAACTGACTGAACCCACCTAGGTAACCCTCTTTTGTTCATTTTTTAATTGAGTTATTTTATTTCTTATTGATGAGCTTTTATTTTTGCATATTTGTATGTTATTGAGTTCTTTGTATATTTTGGATACCACTTTTGTCAGATATGTGCTTTATGAATATATTCTTCCAGTCTGTGGCCTGTTTTCTCATTCTCTTAACAGTCTTTCGCAGTGAAGTGTTTAATTTTAATAAATTTCAACATTTTTGTCTTTCATGGATCATACTTTGTGTTGTACCGAAGAAGTCACCACCAAACTCAATGTTACCTAGATTTCTAGGACATTTGTAACTGCATTTTACATTTATGTCTGTGATCCATTTGAGTTAATTTTAAAGTTTAGATTCATGTTTTTTTCTTTTTGGTTTTTGTTTGTTTATTTGTTTTATTGTTTTTTGCATATGAATGTTAGGGGTTCAAGCTCCATTTGTTGTAAAGACTATTCTTTCTCAACTAATTTGCTTTGCCTCCTTGTCAAAAAGCAGTTGACCTCTAGAATTTTCTTTCCAATTTCCTTCTCTATGGTGTTTCATTCTGGGTAAATTTTTGTTGTGGTTGAACTAGGTTGTTGTAGAGATTCACTTACTCAGGAAAAAAGGAAAACTGATTTTTGCATATTTTCTTTTATTAATAAGCTAAATTCTCAGACTAGTTGTTTCACTAGTTACATTACCTGAAGGAAAGAACACTGAACTTATAGGATTAAAATAGCATTCACAAAATTTAAAAATGTGCTTTTTCCTTATTGATCCTAACTTCAAAATAGATTTTCAAGTTCAGTTTATTAAAATATTATAAGATTAATAGTCTTGCTAGAATGTACAAATACTGTCAAAATTTGCAATAGCAATGTTAATTTCTAGTATTATAATTTTATAAGTTATGTGGAGAAACAATTGGAAATTAATACAACTTATTAGGTATAGAATGGGCTATATTAGAACACTTTTTATTCCTGCAAACTTAAATATAGAGTTGTACCCTGATGCCAACAGATCTTAAGAACTCATCGTAATATATAACATTTGTAACAATCTATAATAATCTTATAAACCTAGAGAGATATGCATAGTTAATAACTTTATTTTCACCTCCCATCTTATCATTATTCTGGATAGGTTAGTTCCTAGAAGGTTATTTTGTTATAAATTATGAGCACAGTTATTATGCAAAATTGTCTAGAAAATATATCATATTTAATCTTTATGTCCAAATTATCCCTGAATGTAATATTACCACAGAACTGATTATGAAATATCACAAAATTTTAATGACAGTTTTAATATATCATGATATATTAAAAAATAAATATTCAGATATTTTTAAAGCATGAAGTGAATTCTACCTGACAGTTTTGAAAATATGTTTAGTAAATGCATACTTGAGCACATTCCTCATATATTAATGCTTGATTCTATTGTTTATGATCCCTCAACTTTTTTTTTTAATTTTTTTTTTTAATGTTTTATTTATTTCTAGGAGAGAGAGAGAGAGCGTGAGCAGGGGAGGGTCAGAGAGAGAGGGAGTCACAGACTGAAACAGGCTCCAGGCTCCGAGCTGGCAGTCAGCACAGAGCCCGACGCGGGGCTCGAACCCACGAACCGCGAGATCATGACCTAAGTGAAAGTCAGATGCTTAACCGACTAAGCCACCCAGGCGCCCCTGATCCCTCAACTTTAATAAAAATAATTATTCACAAAATGTACTCATATCTAAATGTTACAATTGTGTAGGACTAAATAGACATATAATAAAACTCATAAATACAAACATGATAACCCACTTTATGGTTAAGTCTGTAACATTATTTACTTAGAAAATACCTTCTCTTTTGACTAATCAATTTTAATTATGGGATAAAATAATCCAGAGAGGAAAAAAAAAAAGGTGTCTATAGCTGCAGTGTGTGAACTTATATAAGCAGGAGTAATGCAACAAAACTCCCAGAGGCTCAGAAAATAAGAAAACATAGTGGTATAAACTTAAACTCTAGTACTATAAGGAAGAGAAGTAGATGGATTTGAGTGATACAGAGGTATCACTGATTGATTAACTAATGTTGAAGTTAGGAAAAGGAAGGCATCAAAAATAACTTCCATATTTCTGGCTTGCACAACTAATTAGTAGGTAGATTTATCAATGAGATAACTGAGGAGGAAAAGTACTTCGGGCAAAGTATATGGTAGAAGTTCATGAGGGAAGAGGAAATAAAAGAATAAATGAATGACGATGTACTTTAACATTTAAAGAGAATATGCAGGTCTAAATGTCCATATAATTGTTGAATTGTTGACTATAAATGGTAAACAAAAGAAGCTATTATTCTTGATGAGAAAATACAAAATTTAAGCTAAGATAATTTACTATTACTCATCAGCAATGAACTTTCTAGTGTATATCATCAAAGTCTGGGAAGCAGCTGGAGATTATTTGTGAGATTGGAAATAGATTTTGTTTCATTTATGATATGGCTGATAAGCAGAATGGAGTTTCAAGTAGGCTTCAATAATAAAAATGGTTTTCTTCTTAAATTTAGTAGAGCTTAAAAACAATCTGCATTTTGGCAAAATGAAACACACTAAAACAAAAAGCAAAAGAACTTAAAATCAGACTGAAGCAAAATTTCAAAAGCAAGTCTGAGTGTATCCCTTACTATGCATGTAATTGAGTGTGGTCTCCTATATGGGGATGGGGTGGTGAGGGATTGGGGTGGAGAGGGACACACAGAGATTCTTAGTCTAAAAAAAACATGTGAGGACAGGAGGTATATGGGAAATATCTCAACAAACCCTCAGTTTTGTTGTGAACTGTAAACTGCTTTAAATAATATTTGTAATTACAAAAAAAACTATAACATGCAGTTTTTAATGTGTCATGCATAAATTAAATTTAACTGAACATTTGCTTTTTGAAGAAGATTGTCCAAAGGAAATTTTAGAAAGATTTCACAGTGTTGGACAAAGAGAGAATCATCTCATAAATATTTCAAATTGAACATATTCCTTATATTTTCACAGTTTAACAGAATCCAAAATTTCAGGCAAAAATCCTGTATGGTCAATAGAGTGACTTTTCTTTGGATTTATTTTATCTATTTTTGTAAAAACTTAGAAGAAAAGGATCAAACAAATCAACAAGATGGTAATAGCCCAAGCCAGGTGACAGGTAAAGCCAGGGAGTGGGCACCATCACTTCCTAACTTTGAAGATTCCTTCTGGAAGCAATGCCTACATGGAGAATGTAAATATGTAGATTCTTAATATTTAGTTTATTCACATTAATTATATCCCATTAAGTGCCAGTTGGGACACTTAATAAGGCTGTGATGTTCCTATAAAACCTTTAATTGCATTTTCATTAGAGTATAATCTACTTGAAGCCCAAGTCCATAGCATCTTGGTCTTATTCTTTCTTCATTACACACTACCCTTCGAACTTCCCCTAATTTTTCCTTCAAAAGGAGCCAGGTAAATCATATGTTCTGACTCAAGATGGAAGAGTATATAATTTACCCTTTCTCCTGCATAAGATCCAACTGAAGTGAGAGTTGATAAATACAAAATACTAATAAAAATAATAAATCTGTTTCAAAATAAGAAATAGTGCCATCAACAGAAGAGAAACATTGTCAGATATCTGGAGGAGATAGAGTAGATAATTACTGATTGAGGCCTCTAGAAAGAATGTGTAAATCTGATTTTGTATAGAAGAAAATGCAGTAGAGAATCTGAATGTAGTCATGGGCTGTTGGAGAAGAAATCATTTTAATGAATAAAGAACTATCTTTGAAAATGTATATGATCTGTGTACAAGGAGCAACTGGCTGTAACATTTGCCCTTAGTTAAAACCAAGAAATACTTTCTAAATAGCTGTTCCACAGAGGGAACTGGTATGAGAATTAGAGAACAGATAGAGGTTAAGACAATTTTTAATCCCCAAATTAGCCAAAGGGGGAAAAAAGAAAAGGATTTCATGCCACTAATTTTTGAAATAAATATTAAGTAAGCAAATCCCTGAAAAACATTTTTACTATTATTATAGTGATTTGAAGGGTCTTAAACATCTTCCTAATAACATACATTAAGTAGAAGGCTACTTCTACTTAAAACTTGTCCATTTTTCAGAGCTTGAATTTTTTTCCTCACATAATGCAAAGAAAGTTGCAACTGTCTAAAATTATAATTTGTTTGCAACCTTCTACTACTGCAAAAGAATAAAATGCCAATAACAATTCTAAACAACATAGTCCTTCATTGTAAATATTAAAACCCAGTTGAGGATTAACAGATATTTGATAGCCAGCAGTAGAAAGAGAAAGATGAGAATACAAAAACTGAGTCACAGATTCCAAAATATATAGAGGTAATGTAAAGAATGGAAGAAAAATTTTAAAATGTAATTACTATTTTCTAAAAGGATAAAGAGTACTGCACATCTAGTTTTTAAGAAACTAAAATAAAACCAAATCAACAGAAGGGTTAAATAATAGAAGGGATATTGTCACAGAAAAAATGTTAACATATGGTACTTAAAATATTTTATATCTATTATAATTTGTTTAATACAATGAGAAATGTAACAAAAGTTGTACATGTTCATTTTACATATTATTGGAACATCAAGTAATAGTTTGAATATATCAAGCAGTAATATTTGAGAAAATAATCAAATAGCTTGTTGAATAGCATTACAATGCGAGTGATTTTGGTGACACAGAGAACATGTCATGATGATAGGACATAGCATGCTTCAGTGGAAAGAGGATTACACTAGAAATAATGAGCCTCGGGTTGTAATTTTAGTCTTGCTTCAAATTTATGGTGTTACTTAGAAAACCATTTTCCATCACAGGTGACAGTTTTTCTCCTCTATAAATTCAGTTTCCTCGTATTTCAGTTTCTATATTTTTATCATACTATTCACAGGAATATTTGTATTACCTGTAATGTATTGAAATATATAAATTTTACTTATCTAGATATCTAAGAGAGTGAATTCTAATTTTTGGCTTCTATGAGTATGTCATGCCTGTTTTGTTTTGCTTTGTTTCTGTTTTAGTTTTCTCCATCTCTGTATATTCTTCCAGCATGGCATCTGTAGTTTACATTTTTGTAGTTCATAATTCTTTCTGGTTACTGTGCCATATTTACCTTGGTCCAGCAGCCAGCTCTCTGCATCTGCAGCTCTCACAGGGTTGGTGGGCTGGAAAGAATGGGTGAAGTGCCTGATTGCAGCCTTGGCACATTCAGACAAGCAAGCTTCCCATATTCTTTTGTTTGCTTAACAAATCATGTAGGACAAATTAAAGCAGCAGGCCAAACATGCCTCGCACTCCCCCAGGAGTGCAATCTTCATATTCACGCATGGGCACATGTTCCATTGTGACCCTCTGCAGTTTGTCTAATGACTTATCATTTTCCTTATCCTATATGCCAGATGTGCTCTAAGCATTTATGACCAAAATTCAAATTCCCTTCAGAAGATAAACAAACTCATGTACTCCCAAACAATCCAATTTTCAATATTCATTTTCTGCCTTAATACAGGGCAGGATAAAACAGTGAATTTTCAACCCCAAATTGATTTCCACCTATTGTAATTTCTCACAGTGGAAAGTAAATTCAATGAAGCAGAGTATTTGAATTATTCAATTACTTGCACGTAGAAGGCATTTAAAAAGTATTTGTTATAAATTAACAAGCCATCAGATTCAGAATCTCTCGGATTCAGAATCCACATAATCATCTGAAAGGATTTATTGTTTAAGCAATTGATAATCAAAACTTTTCCTTAAATAGTGATGTCTTTGCCTAACTAAGTCGTTTTTAGGAGAAAGAAAAGAATCCATGATTTTTTCATTGTCTGAAGAAATAAAAGAATAAAAAAAATCTGGCTTTGATTATGAAGAATATTTTAGTTCAATAACTTCTAGAAGCTATTATGTTTTTAAAAATCATGCTAATTGAGCTACCTATTGCTATTAAAATATTAATTTAAAACTTATGACATAAATTGGCTTATTGGAATAATGTCTTTATTAGGTATTTGCATAAAAGAAAACTGTTTTTCTGCCTCTCTTTAGACAATGGATATTTTATGTAATCTTACTTTAGCATTACATATAAAATAATGTGAGAGCTGTTTGTGAATCAAATGCAATAAATCCTCTTTCCATTAAAGTCAGATATATATATATATGTATATATATATAATACTTTTACTTTTATTGGATCCTATCCCAAAGAGTCAGTGGTACTTAAATTCTAGTGTGCCTAAGAATCAGCTTGGAATCTTGTTAAATATATAAATTCCTATAGACTAAGATCAGTCTCTAAAGTCACAACTGAGGCCTTGAGCTATTAGCCCATCAAAATGAGTTGATTCTATCTGTCTAGAAATGCTTTTACCCTTTTCTGGTCAGTACCACTTAATTCACAAAGTCATTCAACTTTTCTTTTATATAGATGAAAATGTATCCCAGAACAATAGCTTTAAAATATATTTTGAAATCTGGCATGGCAATTCAGTTTCTGCCTCATGGAGCCAGAAAGAGTAGCTACACAGGTATTAAAAATGCACCCTTTCCAGGACCTTTCCAGATCATACCCTTTCCAGTATCTAAATCTGATTCAGTACTAAAGCATCTTCTTGCATCTATTTGTCTGAGTTTATATATTCTTTTTATTTCTAGTGCTTGTTTATTTTTTCTGATTTTTTTTTATCTCAGATGCAAATTGAATATTTTCTGCTTTATTTAACATGTCTTTTTGTTTTTAGGCAAAATGCAACTTGCCCTTATGAACCTTATGTAACATGATGCTTTTTTCTATTATTATTAATATTACCAGATATATATCTATTTCCAAGAAAAATGAAGTAATTATGCTAAAATAGTTTCCCTTCACTTGGTATTACCTTTCAATTCAATAGATCTGGATACTAGTATACTTTGTTTCTTAAAATGTAGGTAGTACACTCATATTGTCTTCTAAAGCCTTCAACTATTCAGTCTGCACTATGAGAATTCAAACATGTATTCTTTATAAAGCTACTTGTCACGTAGATATTTTACAGATATCCTGGTGCTTCTCCACTTATTCTTTCCAACTTATCTTTATTATATACACATCCTCAGTTAAAGCAATCTCTATATGGCTTTGTATTTGGGAATTATTAATTTATTTTCACGTTTTCTCTTTAGATCTGTTTCTTCTTCATAAAATGTAGTTTTATATTTTGAAGACATATCACATACTTAAAATATAATGTTTTCAGGGCTCCTGGGTGTCTCAGTCAGTTAAGCGTCCAACTTTGGCTCAGGTCATGATCTGGTGGTTCATGGGTTCGAGCCCCGTGTTGGGCTCTGTGCTATCAGCTAACTCAGAGCCTGGAGCCTGTTTCAGATTCTGTATCTCCCTCTCTCTCTGAACCTCCACTGCTCACGCTGTCTCTATCTCTCTCTCAGAAATAAATAAAACATTAAAAAATATATATATATAATGTTTTCAAATAAGAGCACAAAAGAGTATTCAAATAAACTTGGGAAATCCCATCTGACCACATTTTCAGCATTTGGTTTGTTGTATGTACCATATGGAGATACAGTAAAAAACAAAAGCAAAAAACAGACAAAAAAATTGTGAAATTGTTGAATGACGGTAGGCCTTTGGAACAAGAACAAAAGAATGCACAAAGGTATAGTGTAAGCGTTAAGGTATCTCAAGTTATTTTACTGAAAATAAGGCAACTAGTCCCATGATTGAATGAAAGCAGTAATTAGGGCTATGTGTTTACTATTGGCCTGATAGGTATTGTACAGAATATAAAAAGAAGTCAAGGATGTCTAAATGTAGCATTAATTTAAGTCATATTCAGCATTCAAAACTGCTTCTCACAAGATTAACATTACTTTGTACATGAGCACAAGAAAGAAAAATCAAGTTGTAATTGAATCCATGGTTACCAATGCAGATATTCTTAGAGTCAGAAAATATTCCCTTTGTCTTTGTTTTCATTTGTTTTTAATACACTAGAAATACAGTTATCTTTGTATTTATCGATCATTCTTAAAACATTTGATGTTTGTCATGAGGCTCAGTTTTCTTAAAATTCAGAATGAACAACTCTTCATAGGATTTAATGTTATATAATTTTTAACTACATTTTCTCATACTGATTTTCCCTTTTCTTTCTCAAATGTACTGTGAACACATAGTTGAATAAAATAAATCATGAAGACAATTTCCTAATTCCTTCATGATATGTGTTTATAATGAACTGTTTTGAAATTCTAAGTTCAATATCATTGCATTGTTTATTTATAGTCATTTTTCATAGTAATAGAAGCTACCTATGAATGTAAACTATGAACGTAAAGATAGTATATTGTGTGCTATTTGATATGAAAGAAATTCTTTTATTTCAGGCTTAAAGCTATGTACACTATCCTGTCTTTCAGAGTTGATTTCTCTTGTTTTTTCCTCACTAAATATTTTTGTCTTATAAAAGACTGGTGAATCATTTTATAATACATATTTTTATACCATGTATTTTCTCTTTTTTTTTTTTTGGACAGGATTACAGAAGTTTATTATTTGCCAAATTGTACTATCTAGTAAACATGAGCATATATATTCTCAAATATATCTTAATTGATCTGAATATCTTAGAAGCTCATTAGTTATTGGCTTAGAAGAAATCAGCAATTATTACATTTCTTTAGTAAATAAGAAGGTGTATTGGCAATTTTAAGTAATTTCCTCCATTTATAGCATAACTTTTTTTCTATTTTGGTTAGCCTATACTTTATGATAAAATAAACTAAATTGAAAAGAAAAATAAATGTGGAAGATTTGCAGAATGAATATATGTAGAGTTGTCATGTTTAAACATAATTGCTTGCTAACCTTCCACTTGGAGTGATAGAAAAAGGTGGCCCTGGTTTTCTTGACATCATCGTATTTTGGGACAGTTTAAAATTGTTTCAAATGCATATGCTCAGGTTTAGATGCTTATATATTTAGTTCATGTGTTGACTATATAAAATAATTTTTAATTTAAAGTACAAAATTATTTATGTTGAAGAAAACTAGTTTGCTTCTTTTCAGTCTACTGAAGTATCAGCCAGGCAAAGTGATATGACAGCTAAATTCAGCACAATTTCATACTGTTCCTAAAATAACATAAGAAGGAGCATAAGAAATAACAAGAGTTTCCCCCCAAAAGTGGCCCATCATCATTCTTTGAACAGGCCATTTGTTGGCACAGTTATCAATTAGCCATGTTGTGTTAATTTAATATTCATTGAGTAAATATGTGTAAATGAGTGCCAAAAAGGGATGCTTCTTTCTCAGGTATGACTGTGTATTGATTAGAAACAGTATACACTTTTTGAAATGATGCTGAGTGTATCCAGAGACAATGCTGTAGAATGTAAAACTTTTAAAATTCTGACTCCACAATTGTATTTTTTTCTAGCATTCCTACAAGATTCCTTCAATAGCTTTTATAACTTATTTCTAAAATATCTGGTAAGTTAAAATTCATAGTGTAGATCGAAAGAAATTAAATTTAATAATTGTTGAAGAGATAACTCTGTAAAACATACAAACACAAGGGTTTAATTCCTTTTTTTTATTTTTGTAATGGGCCACATGAATATATCTTTTCAATGGAATAAAGCCATGTTGAAGGAAGGAGTTGCATTCTTTGGTATTGGTAGGTATTATAAGATACAATGACTGTCTATGAGTTTGGCAACACGAGTTATGATTTTACAACTGAATTAAATTCAGGGAGCCTGGCTGGCTCAGTTGGTTAAGTGCCCAACTCTTGGTTTCAGCTCAGGTCATGATCTCATGGTTAGTGAGTTTGAGCTCTGCATGGAGCTCTGCGCTGACAGTGTAGAGCCTGCTTGGGATTCTCTCTCCTTTGCTCTCTGTCCCTCCCCTGCTTGCTTATTCTCTTTCTCTCAAAAAAAAAAAAAAAAAAAAAAAAANTAGGTTGGTTTTTCTTATTAAAAAAAAAAAAAAAAAAAAAAAAGAAAAGAAACATTTTTTTAAGAAATGAATTAAATTCTGTACGGGAGAAAGAGTAAGTGTAAGAGCAATATTTCTTCATGGACATATGTTAAACATAAGATAATGTCATGAACTATGAGGGGTTTGAGGTTTTAGCCTACTTGTAAATTAACACCTTGGGTTAATGGATGCTGGAAGATAGCTTGAGACTCCTGATCAGAGACAAGGACTTATTGCTCACAATACAGAAGGCAATATGAATTTCATGTTAGATTTTGTATTTTTGGGGGCGCCTGGGTGGCTTAGTCAGTTGAGCGTCCGACTTTCGCTTAGGTCATGATCTCGCGGTTCGTGGGTTCGAGCCCCGCGTCGGGCTCTGTGCTGACGGCCAGCTCGGAGCCTGGAGCCTGCTTCAGAGTCTGTGTCTCCCTCTCTCTCTGACCCTCCCCTGCTCATGCTCTCCCTCTCCCTCTCTCTCTCTCTCTCTCTCCCTCCTAGAAATAAATAAAACATTAAAAATTAAAAAAAAAAAGATTTTGTATTTTTGTATTTGATGACTTTGCCCCACAATCTCCCAAGTGAAGTGAAAAAAGACACAAGTGGGTGAGTACTCAGATTTGCATTACAACTGAGTAACCTTGAATTTAGGAAAACCAAATCCATTACAAGATTCTGCAAGCAAACCTGCCCCACCTTTGCCCTGGAGGAAGACATTATCTTCATTATAGTGGACAGCAAGCAAATCTGTTCTTTATTCCAACAGGAGATACTATTTCCATCTTTCAAAATTGTTTGCCATACAAACATCCTTGAAAAGGCAGTTTGAACAAAATCCATTAGTGTCTCTGCTCACAAGATAGGCAAAAATGCAAGAGACCCCTGAAAAATGTCTGTCAAGAATACCCACTTCTCATTTCTACACTGTCTTGGTCCCTGGTGAATCTTCCATGTTATGTCACTCTGTCAACCACTCTGATTAATCTAACTAACAAGGACTGGGACCAGATCTGTTCCATTTGTTTCATATAATACATAATCCAGGCCACTATCAAAAGAACTTGAATCAGTAGGATGAGTCAACCTGAAATATTTCAAACTCGCACCCCCCAGGAGTCAGTCTCAACTTCTTCAACAAATCATACAAACTGTGTAAGACTCTAACTTAGAGCGTTGGATGGTTATATTTTTAAGCTTCTTAATTGGCCTTACCACTTGTCCTAATGCATTAACCCAGTTAGAGCAATACGTATTAGTCATTGTATAAGCTCCATCTGGGTCCACAAAGAGGAAGTCTGGGCAGTACTATAATCTCTCACTACTCTGTCTAAGGAGTTGAAGCTAACCTCAAGATGGCATCATTGATCACTACAGCTAAAACAGGGACAAATTTTGTGTTTTGTTTTCTAATTGAATGACTCTTACTGCAGGGAAAATGGCCTGCAGCATGCACATAAATGATAGCTCTATTTTGGAGAAATCTGTCACCTGAGAGCTACGTAATCTACTTGTAAGTTGCTTATGAGCAACCCTGAGGTGAAAGTCACTGTGTTTTCAGAAGATGAGACAGTTTATGCCTGGCTTCCATTTAAGATGTCCAGTTCTGGGAGTGCATATGTACTTCTTGAAAGAAAATGTCATTTACATTATTGCCTTCCTCCAACCAGTGGCGCCTGTATCAGACGGGGGGCCCAGTTGTACAGTGCTTCTTATATGGCCTGGTGGTGAGGACTGATGAGCTTTAGGGTCCCTAGTTTAGTTTAAATAATTGAGTCTAATTCTTGTTTTTGTTCTGCAGACTGAGGACAGTTAATCTAATATGTCCTATTTGTCCATACCACCAGCTAGGTGCTTCCTTCCCACACCCACGGAATAACTGAGAATGGAGGTGCGGAAGATATCTGGAAATGGTCTACACAAGGGATGCAAAAACTGGAGATATCCTTTACATCTTTTGATAGTTTTCTTAGCAAGGTTAAAGAAATTACAAGCAGGTCATAGAATTATCTCATGGAGGATTGCAGACCCAGAAGTTAAACCTATGCCTACAACAGCTTGGGAGTGCAGTTTGGGAGAGAGAGCTATACCACAGGATTTCCCTTCATCAAGAAGGCTGCAGGGGCACTATTAAAATACAAAGGATCTTTAATGCTTCCTCCACCACCATTCCTCTCAGGAGCTCAGTTTTTTCATTCCCTGTGCCAAGTTGTTCTCTCCATATATATCCACAGAACCTGTATGTCTCATTATGGTAATTATAACTGTACGTTTTGTCCAATTATACCCTATAGACACACAGATCTTTCATTCAGAAAAGTCAGGTGCAGGAGGACAGGAGCACTTATACAGAAGTTAACTAAGTGTTCTGGGATATGGAAATATTTAAAATAACACTTCATCTATGGGAATGTAGAATGATAGTCATTGTGGAGAACAGTCTGGCACCACTCAGTCTAATCAGTTATAACGATACCCTGTTTTCTTGTAATTATGCTCCTAGGTATATTGTGTACCTTCTCTCCTTCACCCCACCCAAGTTCTTCACACAGTTTAATAAGGGGACATCATTACAATGTTTATTGACATGTTATCTGAGGTGCCAATGAGATGGAGATATTGTCAGTGTCTGTTATTAGGTGGGAGGATAGGCAGATATATGAGTACAACATGGAATTCTATGCCCCAAATAAAAACTGTAGATTACATGGACATGATAATAGATTAGAGGAATGTAGATGAATCTTTTTTAAGTTTATTTATATTATATGCATGTGTGTGTGTGTGTGTGTGTGTGTGTGTGTATAAAATGCTGTATACCCAAAACAGGGAAAATTGGAAACAGTATTAGCAGTACTAAATCTGCACTAGTTGCAAAATATAGAGGGGTGGAAGAGGAGAGTGTAAGTTAATATTGAAACTACATTTTAAAGCAATCGTGTAAGTTTTGTTTACTCATTACTTCATATTCCTCTTAATTCTTAATAAGAATGAGAATGGGGGCACCTGGGTGGCTCAGTTGATCGAGCATCCAACTTTTGATTTCGGCTCAGGTCATGATCCCATGCTTGTGGGATCAAGCCTCACATCGGGCTCCACTCAGTGTGGAGCCTGCTTAAGATTTTCTCTCTCACTCTCTCTCTCTGTACCTCTTCCCCACTCTTGCTCTGTTGCTTACTAAAAAAATAAATAAAACAAATCTTTAAAAATAAAAAAAAAGAATGAAAATAATATTAATGATTAAGTTTCAAACACACTATAAAGACCTGGGGCACTTTGGTTGTTTCCTACCTCCTCCTTTCTGGATCCTAAACTGACATTCTAAGATTTGGCATTTAATCCATAAAGTATAAATTCTGTTATATTTGTAGACAAGACAGGTAATGCAAATGATTACAGTGGGCATTGATGGGACAAAATTTGTCATGGATTGTGGTTTCATGTCCACTTAAGGTATTCAAACATAATTTTTAAACCTCCCATAATGAGTAAATAAAACCCATCTATTGCTTAAATTGTTTGAATTCAGCCCTTGCCAGTAGCTTGCAACCATTGGCAATCAAAACAAGGAAAATGTTTTATTAAAAGAGGATTCTGGGTTGATCATTTGAGCCAACAGGGAAATTGAAGCATTTAAGATAATCTTAGACTATCACAAAAACAGATTTTAAGCAGATTAGAAAAAAAAAAAAGAGAGAATATTTACCTGCACTTTTTAATTTTTTGTTCCAACCAGCCAAACATTCCAACCCTATAGGGAAGCCTTGGTAATTAGAATCTGAAGTAGCCAAGAGTTAATTAGGGATTTTAATTTTGAATGAGGAAATACACTGCTTAAATTAATCCATGAAATTAAACATGGGACTTTTGGTTCCTGACAAGATAACACGTTTATCAAAGAGTTGTCCTCCTCTTAAATAATCAACATTGGATATTCTGTCAAAGAAATGGTTATGGAGGGGCACACAGGAAATTCTAAAGGTAACATTAATGTTCTAAGTCCTAAACTGGATGTGGGTAACATGGGTGCTTTACTATTAATATTACCATCATGATATAATTGTGTACATACATATAGACTTATATATAATATATATTTAAAAATACAAATTCATAACATCAGATATATGATCTTTAAATAATAGAAGTATATATATTTTAGAATTTGAAAAAATGAATGTGATATGACTATTTCACATAAATAATGAATGAGAATTGTCAAGAACTAAAGCAAGCTGTAGTCTTTACTTGGAAACTGTCATTGTCAAACATGACTGAGGGAAAAGAGAAATATTTTGAAATTTAAAATATCCCAAAAAAGAGATTCTTAGAAATCTCAGAAGAATAATGAAAGAGGAATTAAACTGACATCAGATTGCCTCAGAAAGTCTGATATATTTGTTTTTATTGCTGTGGAACAGATGACCACAAACATACTGTATTAATTTCCTAGCACTACCATAACAGTACCACAGACTGAGTAAGCTTTAAACAACATTAGTATGTGTCATAGTTCTGAAGGCTGGAAGTCTGAACTCAGAGTGTTAGCAGACCATCTTCTCTGAACCTGTAGGGGAGAATATTTCCATGCCTCTTCCTAGCTGCTGGGTGTTTACTGATGGTCCTTGGTGCTCCCGGAATTGCAGGTGCAGCACTTCAATCTCTGCCTCCAGGGAACATGATGTTCTCTCTGTTTCTTCACTGGTGTTCCTCTCCTGTGTGTGTGTCTGTGTCCAAATTTCTCTTTTATAAGTATATAAGTCACATTGAATTAAAGACTCACCCTAATGACTTTATGTTAATTTGATGACAACTATAATAACCCTATTTCCAAATAAGGTCACATTTGTAAGTATCAGATACTGGGAGTTGGGAAGTCAAGATGTCTGTTGAAAAAAACAAAAACAAATGGAGACCTGCCTTGAATGAAACCAGTTTAGTCATGCAAGGCTTCATTCAGTTTATTTTGCAAGGCTAACTTGATCTGGGTCACTTCTTTCTTCTGTCTCCAGAAATCATAAGCAAAACTTAAACTGTTGCTCACGGTTGATATGAAGTAACCACTGACCAATTCCCTATCATTTAAGAAAATTTATATTTTTAAGTTCTTGTTTAAATTCTAATTAGTTAACATACAGTGTAATATTAGGTTCAGGTATAGAATTCAATGGCTCATTTATTGTATCTGGCGCTGATCACAAGTGCCTTCCTTAACCCACCCCCTACTTAACCGATCCCCCCTCCTCTACCACCCCCTCTCTGGAAGCCATCAGTTTGTTCTCTGTAGTTAAGAGTGTTTCTTGATTTGCCTCTCTCTTTTTTCTCCTCCCTTTGCTTCTTTGTTTTGCCACTCTCCTCTGGTCTGCCAAGTTTCTGTGGAGAGATTTGCTGCTAACCTTATTGGTCTTCCCTTGTAAGTTCAGGGCTTCTTTTGTCTTTCTGCTTTTATAATTTTTTCCTTATCTCTATATCTTACAAATTTAACTTCAATATGTCTTTGTGGTAGCCTGCTTTTATTGTTTTTGATGGGAGTGCTCTGTGCCTTCAGGATTTGGATGTCTGTTTCCTTCCTCAGATTAGGGATTTTTTATCTATAATTTGCTCAAATAAACCTTCTGTTTCCTTTTCCCTCTCTTCTTCTGGGACTCCTAAATACAAATGTGATTATGATTTGTGGAATTACTTAATTACTTAAGTCTGCACTTTTGATCCATATTCTCCCCCCACCCCCCATTTTTTTAAATATTTATGTTCCATAACTACTTCCTTCCATCCTTGTGGTCAATACGCCATTTGCTTTTCCATGTCTATTATTACATTTTTCATTTTGGCTTGACTAGTTTTTAGGTCTTTTATTTCTGTGGTAAGGTTACCTGGTGTCTCCTATGTTTTTCTCAAGCTAGTAACCTTGTGATTGTTGCTTTACATTCTGGGTCAGGCATATTACTTATATCTGTTTCAACTAGATCCCTTAGCGTGACTTCTCTTGTTCTTTCTTTTGTGATGAATTCTTCCATCTTGCTTTGTGTTGGTCTCTGTCTTCTTCTGTGTTTTATTTATTTATTTTTTTCATGGTTTTTTTTATACCTTTTATTTTTTATTTATTTTTTTTACCAAATAGTTTACTGTCAAATTAGTATCAACATAACACTCAGTGCTCATCCCCACAAGTGCCCTCCTCCATGCCCATCCCTCCACCCCCTCACATCCNCCCCCCCCTCCCCCAAGCGGAGGTTTTTCTGTTTCGGACTCTCTCCTTTTCCCCTCTCACTCCCCGTAGAGGGTAGAGGGGGATCGTCTCCCACCCTGGAGTCTCCGATCCCGGCCCGATTTTATCTTCCCCGGTTCGCACTCACGTTAGAAGGCTCTCTCAGTGGATTCTGCGTCCTTTGTCTCCCAATCTCTCAGGTTTTGTAAGGTTTCCAATGGCTTCAGATCTTTTCTGTGTGATGTATGGGCGCGAGTGCAAGTACGGAGCTCCTTACTTCTCCGCCGTCTTGCCCCCTCTCCCTTCTTCTGTGTTTTAGAAAAGCCTGGTATGTTTCCTGCTCCTGAGGGTAATGACTTTATAAAGAAGAGGTATAAAGAAGGTATAAAGGAAAGCTTGGTGCTTCAGGAAGTGTTCCTGGTGTATGCTGTGTGCGTGCTTGCTGCTGTGTTTTGGCTACTCTTTTACTCAGGTCAGTCCTCTGCAGAGTTTCTTCTTGCCTGAAGAGGGGAGTGTTAGGACCTTGGCCAGAGAGTGGCAGGTTTTAACTAGGTGTGCTGTGGTCCACTTGTTAAAAGAGAGCTGATGCTATTTCCACTAGAGATGAAGCTTTGCAGAACTCTACGGTCAGTTGATGTGGTTCCTCTGGTACAAACCAGTGGTTTGTACTGGTCTTGTGGAGAAGGGGTTTGGTGCACTGGTTCTTAGGCATGCTTGCCAGAGAAAAGCAGCACATGCAGAGTGCAAGGTGGTAGGGCTTGGTATAAATATTTTAGGTGGCCAGTGTTGCTGTGGTATTTTCTGAAATTAATTTATGCTGAGGAGTGGGGGAGGGAAATGGTGCCAGCTAGCTCCCTCATCTTGAGAGAGGGGAGTTAGTGCTCTCCACTGTCCAGGAAGACACCTGGACACCTCCAGAAGAGCAAACAATTTCCCTTGTAGGACTCAGGGATCCCTCAGATCATTGCCTTCACTTGTCTGTGTCAGGGCCCACCCAGCAGCACAGTGCAACCTGGGATCTATCCTAGGCAGGCCAGCTGAGTTTCAACTTGAAACTTTAGGGACCTGGCATAGCATGGACCCACACTAGTCCTCTGGGGGAAGGTCTCACCACACTGGGACTGATGCAGGTTTGTCCAAGAAGGGCAGTTGCACCAAAGTACAGGGGCATGGAGTTTGGGATAAAGCGTAACAAAGAGTTACTGTCGAGTTCGACCACCCTCAGGTGGCTCATCAGAGATATTGGCCTGTTGTCCTTTTCTTTCTTCCTTTGTTTTTTAGTATCTTTATCTGGTTTTGGTATAAGGGTAATGCTGAGTTTAATCCTTATTATCTAAACATGTATTGTTATAATTATGAACTGTATATTCCTGAACTTTTTAAAACAAATTTTTATCGAGTACATAATGTACCAGGCACTCTTTTAGTCTCTTGGGACACTAATGATCAAATCAAATAAAAATTCTTGCCTTTCTGAATCTTATGCTTCAATAAGGATAGGAGGATAACAATAAAGATAATAAATAATCTTGGACATTGTAAGGTGATAAGTGCTGTGAAAGAAAATAAACAAGAGCAGGGAAGAAGGTTCATAATTGTGTGTCATGAGATATTTCAGAATATAGCGTTAAATATAGTGTTAAGAATAGAACTTATTGAGAAGGTGACAGCAGAGAAACTACTTGAAAAAATAAAGGATATTATTTTTATTATCTTTGCAGATATCTGAGACTGGAGTATTGTAGGCAGAGGAAAAAGCTAAAGTAAAGGTGCAAATGCAGCAATCTACCTAATATACTCAGAGGCAGTGAGGATGTCATAGAAAATGAGAAGGTGTGATATATTATGGAACTGAAGAGAGAATGATATCATAGAACACATCACAATGATCTTGGCCATTTTTAAAGGTGAAAGCATGAAAAGTGGGATATTTTAAAAATATTAATTTTAATTAAATTAAAATTAAATTAAATTAAAATAAAATTTTAAAAATGATTCTGTTAAACACAGAATGTGGTAAGGGAAAGCCAAGTACCAGGAAGAACATTAGGATACTGTTTCTGTATTCCTAGTGAGAACTGTGAATGGCTGAGCAGGATGATAGTTGTGAAGGTGGGAAGACAAGAAGAAGCAAGATTTTAAGTGTATGTTCATTTAAATTCAGTGGATTTCCTGATTAACCTGAAATAAGGTATAAGAGAAGAGTATAAGGATGTCATCGAAGTATCTGGCCAGAGCTATTGAAAAAGAAATGAATTACCATTCATTTTGATCACAAAAGTGAAGAGAGGAGTCGGTTTGGATCTATTGAATTTGATATGTCTAATAGACATCCAGATGAGAATGTAGAGTAATCAGCCACAAGAAATTAGAATTTGGCAAGAGGTCTGAAATGAAGCATGTAGATGGTATTTCAACGTCACGGGGCCAGATGATCTTTTTTGCAATAGCAACATTACTAATCTGGCAGTATCAGCATTGCCCCCATTATAGTTTCAGGTACCAATAACAAATTTACATTTTACCTTGTACCTTTATGAGTTTTGCATATTCAGCCTTTTCATTATGCATTACAAAGAATGGGTAAAACATATTAATATAGTTTTTCCTTACAATTTTTACCATTCTGCCCCTCTATTCAAACATTACAGTTTTGTTAGTGCCTACCCATTTTAGTATCTTGTTCAAAATTATCCTGTATAATTTTAAAACTCCCCTTTGCCCTAATGCCTTCTGTTTCCTCACTGCAAGTTCCCACTATTTTTCCATTTTTACATTTAATGTATTAATTTTTTAAAAATATCATGCTAGGGAAATGAAGGTTAGAAATACATGCCAGGTTCAGAGTAAATTCTAATGGTCCAGATGGAAAACAGGGTTATATAAACATTCCAGATACATATCGTAGTTTTATATCAGAAGACAAATTGCAAGTATGTGAATAATACTCCTGTGATGTTTAAGAGGAAATAAACCAAAATAAAAAGGAATGAAAACACATTTTAGTTTTCTGTCATTTTGAATTTTTAGAAATAATGCAATAAATATATTGTTTCTGCTGAACAATTTCCCTTAATCAGGTAATTTAAAAATTTATTTAAATATAAGTCAGTGTTAAGAAGTTGCAATAAAATATGTCCTATATGTTCACACTTAGAAAAAATAAATCGTGTATAGGTACATCATGTTAGTAGAAAACTCTAAAAAGGAATAGGGAATAGTTGAATATACATTGAATGTTATTAAAAGGAAAATATGACACCAAAGCTATTAAAGGATGAATATGTTTTTATATCCTTTTTGGGGGAGGAGAGATAGATGTAAGATGAACAATAACAAAATTTGGTTTTATTATGAATAATATGAATCAATGGATCCATGTTTCTAGAGCCTATTTGATAAACGTTATATATGTATATATAGAATACATATATGAATGTAATATATACGTATTGTGTGTGTGTGTGTGTGTGTGTGTGTGTGTTCATGTTCATAAATAACAGAAGTAAAACCAATGGATCACTGAAGTAGTAATCAGTAAAAGTTTATTGTACACATACCAAAAAGACAGTTTGCACTTAAACTACAACATGGAACAAGGCTCAGGGGTATATTGTCATAAAGTGGTATATATAGTGAGAAAGCAGTGAAGGTTTGTTCTTTGCAGTGATTGGCTATATATTACAATTTTCTTAAATGGTAAGGGACTGGTCAGTGGTTACCTCATCTCAACTTTGGGAAACAGTTTAAGTTTTGCTTCTAATTTTTAGAGACATAAACAAGAACTGACTGAGGTGAAGTTGGTCTAGCAAAATAAGCTAACTGGAACTTTGTTTGCATGACTAAACTGGTTTTGCTTACCCAGGAAATTTTCAGGGCTGATCTCCATTTGTTCTTTATCTTAACAATTTCTCCCTTTTGGTCATTCTTTCAGTAGGCTGAAAGTATGATCAACCAGTATAGTGTTATTCTCAGTTACACCTGTTGCTGTAGACAGACTGGAGAATTGCACATTCAGTGTTTTCATCCAGTTGAGTCATCAGGCTAGCAGGCCATGTGGTCACTATCTTCATCATGTATGTCATTATTGTTTATTTTACCCATTTGGCTGATCCTGATGGAGACCATTTGGCATGTGAGTGACTACAATAGGTATTTAAAACCCTTGATAGTAGGGGTGCTGGGGTGGCTCAGTCGGTTAAGCATCCGACTTCCACTCAGTTCATGATCTCGTGGTTCTTGAATTCAAGCGCCGTGTCTGGCTCTGCTGACAGCTCAGAGCCTGGAGCCTCAGTTGGATTCTGTGTCTCCCTCTCTCTCTGCCCCCTCCTCTGCTTGCACTCTGTCTCTCTGTCTTTCTCTCTCAAGAATAAACATTAAGAAGAAGATTAAAATCCTTGATAGTATAACACACACTAGAAAGGTTAATATGGTAACTAAAAGGAGAACAATAGCCAAGGATTGAAAAATTCCCCAGAGCAGAGATTCCCAGAAGCCAAGATTTAACCTATTAAGCAACTCAAATGGGTTGTAATTTTTAAGTTATTTACATAGGCACAGCATGATATTTTAACAAACGCATTCTTGTGATTACTTAGGACAGGAGGAATATGAGGACATTTTATTCTAAAAGCAGTGTTTCAGGTGAGCTTCCACCTAAATTGAGCCTCCATGTGATGTGAACAATCAAGTAATTTAACAAGAGGCATTTCTATGGAAATAAAAAAAGTAAAGGTTAATATTTCAAGGAAATTATAAATTTCATTTCTTAGTTTGCAGAACAGCCAATTGAGAAGTTTTCTAGATGTTGAATTCTGAGCATCTTCAGATGAAGTGAGGGCAAGAAATGGTAATCTGACAGATTTTTCTGGTTTGTAGTTTGAATGTTTCTGGTGATCTTTCTGAATGGCCACATAGCAGTAGGCATGAAGACTATCCACATATAAGCTTTTGTGGTGATTTCTCTCATGTTTTTATTAAGTTGTTCAGCTTTAGCTTGCATGATTTTGGGAAAGTGGCAGTTTTAATTTCATAGTGAGTCGAAGTCAAAAGAATGGGAGAAAATTGGAAATGTTAGTTTGGAGAGTTCTAGCCAAATATTGGAAGAAACCAAAAGTATTCAGGATCCAGTCCAGTTTATAGGTAAAAAACAAAACCTAAAATACATTAATGGCACTATAATCTGGTGTCAACAAAGGTGTATTACTGAAACAGACATTTTCTCTATATAACCATCTCTATTTCTATCAGAAATAACCATAGTAAGACTAAATTGTTTGCAAATAAATCTCGTTTCATTAAACATGGCTTGATTCTTTATATAAATGCAGCAAGAATAGTGATTGACCATGTATGTTCTTTTAACTGCTTTACTAGAACTTTTCATAAGGAATCCCAGTATACAAAGTATACACTTTCAAAAGCCTCTCCAGACTAGCAAGCCCAACCAAGGACTTGTTCAATTGTTTTCTGTTACAAGGAGATTAGGTTTTTATTGAGTTTATGCAAATATATATATTTATTTATTAATAGTCATGAAAAATAAGAATAGTTCCTGGGCTTTGGAGGGATCAGGCAGGGGTAAAAGATAAATGCTCCAAACTTTGTTAAAAAGATACATTTTATCAAGTTGCTTAAATTGTAGAAAGCTTAAAAGAGAGAAGAAAGGTGTGTACTTTAAACTTGGAATCATTTAAAAGTTAGCAAGGTCTAAACTGAATTCATAAAAATTAAAATCATCTTTATCAGTTCATGCAGTCATATGCATTGAATTCTTGTTTGGCTTGACTTTGGTTTAGCAGCTTTATGAGTCAATCAGTTTTTTATTAAGGATTCAGAAATTCTTACCCAGTTAAGTGTTAAGATCACAAAATTATCCTAAAACTTCATTTTACAGTATTTGTCAAGGTCTTTTCCACTCTTTGAATGTGAAGCAGTCTTGCAGGAACACTTGTAAAAGCATCAGAGTAAAGCAATAACTTTGTAAATGAGAAAAGACTTAAGAGTTTCCAAATTTATAGATCTAATGAGAACTCACACCAAATATTATGTAATTGAGAAGTAAATTTGGTTATTTTCATAATATTCAATATTTTATGTAATAGCTGGAATTATGACTGATACATTATACCATGACAGGTCAGATTTTTAGGAATTTCATATAATTTCTGAATTACTTATTTTAATGATATAATATTCCTTATAAATATAATCTAGGAAAGTTAAACACTCTTTTTTATTTAATGATGTTTCCTATGTAATTTGGCCTACAAAAATGCTACATAGTTGTAAAAAACTTAGCTGTGTTAATAGAGAGGACTCAGTTTTATTTTATTTTTTTTAAGGTTTATTTATTTTTTAGAGAGAGTGCAAGTGGGGAAGGGGCAGAGAGGGGGAACAGAAGATCCAAAGCAAGCTCCCTGATGACAGCTAGAGCAGGGGAACCACAGAGTGGAGGCGGGGACAAATGATCTCAACGAGGAGCTCGAACTCACGGAGCTCAACCGACTGAGCCACCCAGGTTTCCAAGGACTAGTTTTCTTAAATAATCAAAGACCTGGTAAAGACAAAACAGAGTTTGTTTGTTCCTAGGAAGAATACACTAAAAGTGAAGAAACTTTGTTTGTAATTTCTAGATAATTACAAATATTCTGTGGTTTTAACAGAAAAATGTCCAAATTCTAATTTTGTAACAGTATATACTTTTGATATTAAGATTCATTTTATTTATTTATTTATTTATTTATTTATTTATTTATTTANACTATCATCCCCTGTTAAGTTCCTCCTAATCCTCCTATATGTGCAAACATATGGTATCTGTCCTTCTCTGCCTGACTTATTTCGCTCAGCATATCGCCCTCATGTTCCATCCATGTTGCTACACATGGCCAGATATCATTCTTTCTCATTGCCATGTAGTATTCCATGGTATAGATAAACCACATCTTCTTGATCCATTTGTCCGTTGATGGACACTTAGGCTCTTTCCATGTTTTGGCTATTGTTAAGAGTGATGCTATGAACATTGGGGTACATGTGCTCCTAGGCATCAGCACTCCTGTATCCCTTGGGTAAATTCCTAGCAGTGCTGTTGCTGGGTCATAGGGGAGTTCTATTGTTAATTTTTTGAGGAACCTCCACACTGTTTTCCAGAGGGGTTGCACCAGTTTACATTCCCACCAACAGTGTAGGAAGGTGCCCATTTCTCCACATCCTCGCCAGCATCTAGAGTCTCCTGATATGTTCTTTTTAGCCACTCTGACAGGCATGAGGTGGTATCTCTGTGTGTTTTTGATTTGTATTTCCCTGATGAGGAGGGACGCTGAGCATCATTTCATGTGTCTGTTGGCCATCTGGATGTCCTCTTTGGAGAAGTGTCTGTTCATGTCTTCTGCCCATTTCTTCACTGGATTATTTGTTTTTCAGGTGTGGAGTTTGGTGAGTTCCTTATAGATTTTGGATACTAGCCCTTGATCTGATATGTCATTTGCAACTGTCTTTTCCCATTCTGTCAGTTGCCTATTAGTTTTATTGATTGTTTCCTTTGCCATGCAGAAACTTTTTATCTTGATGAGGTCCCAATAGTTCATTTTTGCTCTTGATTCCCTTGCCTTTAGGGATGTGTCAAGTAAGAAATTGCTGTGGTTGAGGTCAAGGAGGTTGTTTCTTGCTTTCTCCTTTAGGATTGTGATGGTTTTCTGTCTCACATTCAGGTCCTTTATCCATTTGGAGTTTAGTTTTGTGTATGCTGTGAGAAAATGGTCTAGTTTCATTCTTCTGCATGTTGCTGTTCTGTTCTCCCAGCACCATCTGTTAAAGAGGCTGTCTCTTTTCCATTGGATACTCTTTCCTACTTTGTCAAAAATTAGTTGGCCATACCTTTGTGGGTCCAATTCTGAGTTCTCTATTCTATTCCATTGGTCTATGTGTCTATTTTTGTGCCAATACTATACTGTCTTGATGATGACAGCTTTGTAGTAGAGGCTAAAGTCTGGGATGGTGATGCCTCCCATTTTGGTTTTCTTAAGATTCATTTTTAAAACTTTAAATCCATATCAATTTAGTCAACGTGACTGTACATAAACATCCTTTCTCAAGATACCTTTTTCATAATCCTTCTGCAGCTTCCTATGTCCATTTGGGTTTTTTTCCTATCTTACTCCTTTTTTTTCTGAAACAATCATTTTATTTTAGGACAAAATTTCTTTCTTTCCCTTACCAAAAACAAACAAAACAAAACCCATGTCCTTTATATTTTTTTTTAAACCAAAAAACATTCTATTTTCCTTACCTACCTTTCGTATAGTCATTTTTTTACCTTTCTTATTTTTAGTAGTTCATTTTTAAATATTGATTATAAATTTTAACTTAGTAATTATTGCTTACCGGTGAAAACTAGGAAGCAAGCAATTTTGAAATATCAAATATTAGCATACAGAGGTAGATTAGCAAATTTGTGAATATCATTTATAATTTCCAGAACTATATTTTTCCACATATTAAATTTTTCAGTGTGGCACAAAACATGTTTATTAATAGGCCCAATATCTTTTGTTTCTCTGTAAAAAATGAAAAAGCTGAAGATAAACTTATATTTAGCATGTAATGCTTATCTTATTTGTAAATAATTTAGATATTCAATGATATATTTATTATTTATTTAATCTTAACATAAAATTTTATCTTATCTATATTTACTCTTTGAGCAGTGACTATATGGGTTTCAAATGAAACGTCACTGGACCAAGAAATTAATTCCATCCCTTTCAATTTATAAAAGCTATCATTAAACTTACTGTTATTAAATGCTTCTTAAAAATGATATAATGTTGTAGTTAATGAAAATATAAACTCCATGGGTAGTTTTTTACTGAAATATTATTTAATCTTAATTACAAACTCTTAATTTATCGTTGGATATTGACTTGAAGTGAACAGACTAAAACTTCTGAGGAGTACAGATGGAAATACTCCAAGACCTTGCAAATGCTATGCTGAAATATATATACTTATTTTGCTAACAGATCAACTTATGTAGAATGTTTGTATGATACAATAAAAGTGTTTTGTTTTGTTTTGTTTTTTTTTTTCTAGGAGAGAGAGAGAGACAGCGTGAACAGGGGAGGGTCAGAGAGAGAGGGAGACACAGACTCTGAAACAGGCTCCAGGCTCTGAGCTGACAGTCAGCACAGAGCCCGATGCGAGACTCAAACCCATGAACCGCGAGATCATGACCCAAGCGAAAGTCGGACGCTTAACCGACTAAGCCACCCAGGCGCCCCAGATACAATAAAAGTTTTATAAACAAAGGAGAAAGATACACTAAGCATTGAAGGCACTAATGCCAAAGTAAAACCAATACTGATAATGAATTTCTGAAATTCATACACAAATATTTAATTAATTTTTTGGTTGGTGATATTATAAAACTACCATTTTGAGTCATTTTCTCAATTTGGCTGAAGATTTAACCTCATTTTTTCAACTCTCTGAAATATTCTTTTTATTAATGTAAATGAAAATAGTACCTTATTTTTTAAAAAATTTTAAACAAGGTTTTTCTTTCACTTTGTTTTTTACAAATTTTTTAATGTTTTATTTATTTTTGAGAGAGAGAGATAGAGACAGCATGAGCAGAAGAGGGTCAGAGAGAGAGGGAGACACAGAATCAGAAGCAGGCTCCAGGCTCTGAGCTAGCTGTCAGCACAGAGCTTGAAGTGGGGCTTGAGACCAGGAGTCATGAGACTGACCTGAAGTCGGACACTCAACCAACTGAGCCACCCAGGTGCCCCTCTTTCACTTTGAATAGATTTCTTTCAGTGTTCTACTTTTGTGCCATTTGTAAATGAGTCAGTGGTTTGTGCTAAATAATTATTACCTGATAAATTATACCACTTATCTACTAATATCTTTACTTCATTTGGGGGATATCTTTGTAGTGATAGTCTTAGCTCAGATAGAGTTATATCCAACAGCCCTATAACTGACATGATGAAATGGAATATCAGAACCAAGAAAGCAACTAAGTGATTCTTCATCATGAGTTTATCACTGCTTGAGAACTTAAGTGACTGATTCTTTGTGCAGCAAGTTTCTTTGGAAATAGTGTATTTCACTTGACAAACACCTAGAAAAATTATCTTTTTAAGACCAGATATTTTCTTGTTGCCTCATACTACAATTTTGTTCACTTTAAGTGTCTCTAAAAACACTTCACCAGTGTTAGAGTTAGAATGCACATAAGTCTCACTTGACCACTGATTCTTCCTGGGCTCTGGATGCACCTGTTTAAAATCTTGAGCCTTAAGTAAAACCACTGTCATGGTCATCTTTCAGCATCAGCCACCCCAACCCTCAAATGTAAGCCCCTTACATCAACTCCAGTCAATATTACCTTATAATTTCACATACATCCTACATTCTACATACTCCTTTTCTTCATCCCATTGCCGACATTCTATCCCTTATGTCCTCTAAATTAAAACAACCTTCCTTTCCAGATTTCTGCATGAAACAACCTTCATCCCATTCCCTTAACAAACCTGGCTCTCCTAAGAGAATGATATCAGAAATATTTTCATGTGTATCCTGCTGACTAATCCCATATACCACAGTCCTTAGGCTATAGAACTAGCATCTGCATATGCCTTTTTTGACCACTTCAGGACACCGCTAATGACTTAGTACCCACTTTGGTTTCCAAATTCTTCATAATCCTCTATTATGTAAAATTCCCCCTCCCATTAAAAATCTTTTTTGAAGTTGATTTATTTTGAGAGACAGAGAAAGCAAGCATGGAGGGGCAGGGAGAGAGAGGAAGAGAGAGAATCCCAAGTATTGGATTGGAGCCCAATGAGGGGCTTAAACTCACTAACCATCAGGTCATGACTTGAACCCAAATCAAGAGTCAGATGCTTAACCTACTGAGCTATCCAGGCACCCCATGCTCTCCATTTAATGTTTATGTTTGTTTCTACTTTTCTCTTTATTGCTCTTTGTTGATACCATTTGCTTCCTTGCTTCCTCACATACGCTGACTTTCTTCCATTGCCAAACACCTTATAACACTGGACCCAAACTGATAGATTTTCTAATTCAAGTAAGGCTTTCTTTCTAGCAAAATGTGACATGCATGTAAGTGACCTATCCAGTGGCTCAGCCTCAACATTTCCTCTCATTTTAGATGGATTCTTTCTTTTAGTGTTATAATTGTGTTCACATTTGTGAATGAGTCACTGGTTCATGCTTAATAATCATTGCTTACTATATTTAGACTGATTAGACTATGTCTTCATGTTACTTCCATTAGTCCACTTCCCTTCATGTGGTTATTTAGTGAATTTATAAGAGTCAATAAACCTTGATATTGTATCCATTTTCTTTCATCAAACCTACAATAACACCTCTGGCCACCAGTATTATTGTTATCTTATTTACTTCACTATGTAGCCTAAATTCCATTGTGTGACGCTGTAAACAAGTTTTTGCCAACATTCTCAACGTTCTGAATCCTTGTGGTTCCACTCACTTGCTTTGTACCAGTACGTGGATCAATGCAGCTGTCTTCTCTGCTTGATAACTGGACTGCTATGAGCTAGTGGTGTAGGGAATCTCTTCGGGGTCTATTTGCAAACTGTTTTCCAAAAACAACTATAATTGTTGAGCAATTAAAAATTTTTTTTCCTCTCTACCTTCCTTTGTGTTGATAGTTTTTCAAGTATTTTATTTGACTCTCAATCTATCTTGTTCTGTGGCTTTTCTACTTGACTCATTCTGCTGACTTTTCCCCCAATTTTATTTTTTATTTTGTAAGTTTTTATTTAAAACTTTCATTTAACATACAGTGTAACATTAATGTTACATGTTACATTTAATTACATGTAATGACATACACTGTTAATTTCAGTTAACATACAGCATAATATTAGTTTCATGTGTACAGTATAGTGATTGAACGCTTCCATACAACACCTGGTGTTTATCACAGCAAGTGCACTCCTTAATTCCTATCACCTATTTTACCAGGCCCCCATCCACACCTCTCTTCTAGTAACCATCAGTTTGTTCTCTATAGTTGAAGGTCTTTTTCATTCTGCCAAATTTTATCTCGGGTACAGTACTGCAGATTGGCTCCAATATGCTTGTAAATTGAACAATTAGGCTAATGATAAATTCAGTTAGGTGAAAGTTTGGTACATTCCAACTGTCAGTAATTATTGTGTTAATCACGGTCACAACATAACAAATTTTAAAATATCAGTTTCACTTAAGAATGTTCTTGATAAAGTAGTAAAAGAATTAATCAAATTGTGGCCCTAGAGTAAGATTCTTCTCCACAGGATATATGATAACATGAAACTCTGAATGAAGCATATGCTTCATGTAGGAATGTGGTAGTTTTCTCCAGGAAAAGAATTTGAACTGTGAGCTGAACTAATCAGTTTCATGGAACAGCATTTTGATGAGGCGAGCTATGGTTATTTAGATCTCAAAAGTGAATGGAGTGAACCTATCACTTTGAGGAAAGCAGGGAAGATATTTTGCTAGTGATAAAATATAAGATTTAGCTCCAGTTAGAACTTTGGAAAACTTATCTTAACCATCATGACTTTGACAGCTTCCAATGCTGAGAGAGACTACTGATGAGAAGAGCAGTGACATTAATGAATGCACTTTTTTGATATTTTATAATGCAATTATATTAACACTTAGAAGATCATCATTGTTTATTGAACCCATATTTTCCAAATGATCAATGCATGATGCTACAAAATCATGAGTAAAAAAAAATCCATTCAAATTCTAAGATCAACCAGTAGGTTTTAATGTAATATTAATACGGTTTCAGATTCTTCATTGTGAAGATCTTTCAAGAAATCATCACTTGTGGAGTTTTGGAGCAGTCTCAAAAAATAATATCCATATAATTTGAAAAGATTATTGAAGTTCTCTTTTATCCTACTACATATCTGTTTGATTCTGGATTTTCTTCATCTATTTTAATGTGTTTTTTGTTTTGTTTTTGTTTTTTTACACCTTTATTTATTTTTCAGTTAGTTTAAATCCTTGAGGGGTACAGCATCACATGGATTCGGTGGCCAGTGGCTTTAGCAGGAAGCTTGCTTCGGGGTTTTGCACGAACCATGCCACTGTTTCCATGAGCACGAGTTACTTTCCCCCAGATTACTCTGGTTTTATTCGGTTTGACACCAGGTGTCACTGTGTTGTTCTTTGCTTTGTACACAGAAGCTCATCTCTTGCCTAGATAGAACTCAGTTTCATCTCGGGCATAAACACCTTCAATTTTAAGAAGAGCTGTGTGCTCCCTCTGGTTCCTGAGACCCCGTTTATAGGCAGCAAAGATGGCTTTGGACCACAACCTTCCAGACATATTTGTCGTTTCAGGAGTCCTGTTCCCAGCAGGCCTCCACAGGTTCAAAGATGACGGAAAGAGAAAAGTTTTATTTTGTTTTTTGAAAGAGAGAGGGAGAATGGGAGCAGAGAGGAGCAGAGAGAAAGAGAGAATCCAAAGCAAGATCTAGGCTTCAAACTGTCGGCGCAGAGCCCAATGCAGGGCTTCAACCTACGAATGCAAGATCATGACCTGAGCCAAAGTCAGATGCTTAACTGACTTAGCTTCCCAGGCACCCCCATCTATTTTAAATGGAACCACATATTTGCAAAAGGTTGAATGTAGAACAGATAAAGAATCCAGCTATTTTTACTAATTTATGTATGAAAGATATTTTTTAATGTAAAAATTATTTTCACCATTTTTCATTTTTCACAATGTAATTTTTCATAAAAATAGGTTTTTTGTTCTGGCCAATGAGGGTGTGTAGAACTGACATTTGCCACTTTGTGGTTTATGATTTGAAGAACAAATGTTGAATTTCTGGACTTCTTTCTTTCTGTGGACTTCTACCTTTTTGTTTCTCTGGACTTTTCTCACAGTGCTCTTATACTTCCGGGGAAGACTTCAGAATTATTAGTCCAGGTACATCTAGGGTTATCTGTTCTCATAATGTTTGCCCCAACCTATGTCTAACTTCTCTCCCTAAGTTTTCAGTATAAATTTTGGGTCAATTAATTTTTTCAACATTTTTGCTGTCCTCAGGTGAATGAGCCCTCAGAGAACAGCGCTTCCAAGCAAATTTTTTACTTCCAGATCCTCTATTGGTTTTGATCAGCTATTGTTAGACCAACAGGCTAGCTTATCCTGGCACTGAACATTTTTTTTTTTTTGTAGATAGGAAAATATTTATCCTTTTTATTTTCTTCTCTTTATACTGTGGTAATATCAAACTGAATCTCATTCATATTAAACAATTTACTTGAAATACATAGAAAAGGTTGTAATTTGTTTTGTGTGTGTGTGTGTTTTTAATTTTTAGGAGGCTAGTTATATAACACTTTCCTACTTATGTAAATTATAGATCCAAAATTCATGCAACCCTCCCTACCAATACACACACCCTAGGAGCTCAGTAAAGATGCATTGAATTGAGCATTTTTTTCCTACTTTTCTTTTTCTGTCCACTGTGACAAAGGAAGCTTCATTTGGAAATGGTAGGACCGCAAGAATCAGGCAGCGCAAATCACTAAGTCATTGCTGTCCTGGTGACCCAGAGTAGGAATGACACGAGAGAAGTAAATATGTATGTAGAGCCATTGAGATTTTTAAATATTATTATTATTATAACTTAACTAAACCAATTATTTTCTTTAAAAAAAATTTTTTTTAATGTTTTATCCATTACTAGGAGAGAGAGAGAGAGAGAGAGAGAGAGAGAGTGAGCAGGGGAGGGCCAGAGAGAGAGGGAGTCACAGACTGAAACAGGCTCCAGCCTCTGAGCCGGCAGCCAGCACAGAGCCTGACGCGGGGCCCGAACCCACGAACCGCAAGATCATTACCTAAGCGAAAGTTGGACGCCCAACCAACTAAGCTACCCAGGCGCCCCAATTATTTTCTAATAGTGGGTATACTCTATTGAAAGATAGAAATAGGGACACCTAGGTGGCTCAGTCCATTGAGTGTCCGACTTCGGCTCAGGTTATGATCTCACAGTTTGTGAGTTTCAGCTCCGTGTGGGGCTCTGTGCTGACAGCTCAGAGCCTGGAGCCTGCTTTGAATTCTGTCTCCTTCTCTCTTTGCCCCTCCTCAACTCACAGTTTGTCTTTCTCTCTTTCTCTCTCTCAAAAATAAATAAACATAATAAATTAAAAATTATCAGAGCCATGTAAACGCAACTAATGAGTGGCAGACACTTAGAAAACAGTGCTTTCCTGTTTGAGATGCTATGTAAAAATCAGTAGGAAAAAGGCCTATATCAAATTGACATGTTTATAGGCCAAAATATAGGTCAGAAACCTAAAATTGTAGGGGTGCCCGGGTGGCTTAGTCGGTTGAGCGTCCGACTTTTGCTTGGGTCATGATCTCGCGGTTCGTGGGTTCGAGCCCCGCGTCGGGCTCTGTGCTGACTGCCAGCTCAGAGCCTGGAGACTTTTTCAGAGTCTGTATCTCCCTCTCTCTCTGACCCTCCCCTGCTCACGCTGTGTGTGTGTCTCTCTCTCTGCTAGAAATAAATAAAACATTTAAAAAAAAAAGAAATCTAAAATTGTAGTTTTATTTATTCGTTCAAACAAAAATTACAGGAAAATTTAAAGTCAGAATCCCAATCCATAAAACATGACTACACTGTAATATTTCTAATTTAATTAATATGTGAAGGCATTATTTTAGTTGTCTCACAATAATGTATGAGTTTGTCAAAAAGCAAAACAGTGTTGCAATTTCAGAGAAAGACTGCATTAAGATGAAAAGATCTCAAGATGGAATCACCTTGATAAAGTATTTAATCAAGTGCTAGTTCCTGCCAGCAGTGTAGAATAATCTACGCAGGTGCTAATGTTATTTGAATTTTTTGCTTCAGGAATAACCTTACTTAATAAGGACAAGGTAATGATTAATATGACAACAACTAAAGGCTTTTTCTCCAATTGCTCCTCATTTGTTTGCATAGAAAATTGATGTTATAATAAGAGGTAAAGAATTAAAGGCCAAATACATTTGATATAGGTAAACTTCTCCTATGCACTTAATTTTAAAGTTCAAGTGTATGATGCTAAAGTGATTTTTGGCATTTGAGTTGGTATTTTTCTTCTGAATATATAACTTAATTAAAAGAGACATTGTATGAAAGTGACTAATTATGCCTATAAAAGACTGATTTTGTTTCTAATTATAGAAATATTATATAAGTACAGGAAAAGTAGGCCAAGTGTTAAGAGAAAAGAAAAAGAGAGAAAGAAGGAAAGAAAGAAGGAAAGAAAGAAAGAAAGAAAGAAAGAAAGAAAAGAAAAGAAAAGAAAGATAGCTAGAAAGAAAAAAGAGTGGGTGGGGAGGAAAAGAGATAAGGATTCTTACTACGAAGGCAGAATTTTAACTGATTTTTCAAGATGATGATAATAAAATATGCCCTGGACAAATGAGGACCTTCTTTTGAAATATTACATTACAATATAAGTATCTCACATGTCTTTTTAAAAATTTGTTTTTCAATGTTTATTTCTTTTTGAGAGACAGAGCATGAGCAGGGGAGGGTCAGAGAGAGGGAGACACAAATCGAAGCAGGTCCCAGGCCCCAAGCTATCAGCACAGAGCCCAATGTGGGGCTCAAACTCACAAACCATGAGATCATGACCTGACCCAAAGTAGGAAGTCAGATGCTTAACGGACTGAGGCACACAGGCACCCCTCACATGTCTTTTTAACAGAGTGTTTTGTTTATAAATTTTTCTTATTGCTTCTCTGCCTTTTTGCCTAAGATTAAGTGCAAATTTTTCCTGACATATAATATATATTTAAAAGTATACATATAAAAAGCTAGCATCCTAATGAATTTCCTCAAAGTAACTCAGCAGAGAACACTAACTGAAATCAGCAAAAACCCTGGATACCAGAGCTTCCCAGAAGTCCTCCTCTAAACATTCAGTGTTTAACCCCACCCCAAATAATCTCATCTGATATCTAAGACAAAGACCATCATGCCTATTTTTGAATGTTATATAGATGGAATCATATCATTTTTATACTACCTGTATTATTTTGCTTAATATTTTATTTTATACTATTGTACAATTATATAGTTATTCCATTTTACTCCTGATATGGATCCTTCTTAGTTATCGACTAGTAAGAATATTGTGAATCTTACATACATGTCTTTTAGAAAACATATATGTAAGCATTTCCTTTAGTTAATTGATGAGGAGTGGAATTTTTGAATGGAGGGCTAAACATATGATCAATTTTAGTTTTATCCAAAATATCTCTACCAAATTATAATTCTACTCATTATGCATAATGTAATACACAGTGTAGCTCTGTATTTCCGCTAATATGTTTATTATCAGCTTATTTTTCTTTTTAAACTTAGCTCTCTCGTTGTGTCAAGGGCATTTCACTGCCCTTTGAATTGAATTTTCTTTGTATGATATTGACATACTTCATGTGTTTATTATTCATTGGATTTTTTAATGTGAATTGCTCATTTGAGTCTTTTAACCTATTTTCCATTTTTATGTTTCATATTTATTTGTGGGAATTCTTAGCAAATTGTAAATGTAGTTATAATTTTATAATTTTAAAGAATATATGAACTTTAACATGTGTATTACTTTTATTAATGCTGCATTTTCTTTTTTTTCCAAGTTTTTATTTAAATTCCAATTGATTCACCTATAGTATGGTATTAGTTTCAGGTGTAGAATTTAGTGATTTATCACTTATATACAATACCCAACACTTACCACAAGTGCACTCTTTAATCCCCATCACCCATTAAACCCACCTCTCTGTCCACCTCCCCTCCAGCAACACTCAGTGTGTTTTCTATACTTAAGGGTCTGTATTGCCTTTCTTTTTCATTTTGATTCTATGTTCATCTGTTTTGTTTCTTAAATTTCACATATGAGTGAAATTATCTAGTACTTGTCTTTGATTCATTTAGCATAATATATTCTAACTCTAGCTCAAGCCACATCATTGCAACTAGCAAGATTTTATTTTTTGGTGGGTGAGTAATATTCCATTGCATATTTCATATATATATATGAAATATATATATAATTCATATATATATGAAATAAATATTCATATATATATATATCTCACAAGTTCCTGTCCCTTCATCAGTCAATGGACATTTGAACTCATTCCATAATTTGGCTATTGTTGATAGTGTTGCTATAAACATAGAAGTGCATGTATATTTTTGAATCAGTATTTTTATGTTTTTTGGGTAAATACATAGTAATGTAATTGCTGGGTCTTAGGGTAGTTCTATTTTTAACTTTTTGAGGAACCTCCGTACTGTTCTCCAGAGTGGCTGCACCAGTTTGCATTTCCATCAACAATGTAAAAAGTTCCCCTTTCTCCACATCCTTGCTGACAATTGTTTCCTGTATTGTTAATTTTAACCATTCTGGCAGGAGTGAGGTGATATCTCATTGTAGTTTTTATTTTAATTTCCCTGATGATGACTGATTTTGAGCATCTTTCATGTATCTGTTAGCAATCTGGATGTTTTCTTTGGAAAAGTGTTTATTCATGTCTTTTGCCCATTTCTTATCTAGATTGTTTTTTGGGTTCTGACTTTGATAAGTTCTTATAGATTTTGGATACTAACCCTTTATCAGCTATGACATTTGCAAATATCTTCTTCCACTCTGTCGGCTGTCTTTTGTTTTTGTTGATTACTTCTTTTGCTGTGCAGAAGCTTTTTATCTTGATGAAGTACCAATAGTTCAGTTTTGGTTTTGTTTCCCTTGCCTCAGGAGACATTTGAAGTTAAGAAGTTGCTAGTTACTGCCTGTGTTCTCCTCTAGGATTTTGATGGCTTCCTGTCTTACATTTATGTCTGTCATCCATTTTGAATTTATTTTTGTATATGATATAAGAAAGTGGTCCCATTTCATTCTTTTGCATGCCCTTGTCCAGTTTTCCCAATACCATTAGTTGAAGAGACTTTCTTTCTTCTATTGGATATTTTTCCCTGCTTTGTCGAAGTTTAGTTGACCATATAGTTGTGGGCCCATTTCTGGGTTTTTTATTCTGTTCCATTGATTTATGTGTCTGTTTTTGTTCCAGCACCATACTTTCTTAATGACTGTAGCTTTGAAATATATCTTGACGTCTGGAATTGTTATACCTACAGCTTTCCTATTCTTTTTCAAGATTGCATTGGCTATTCAGGATCTTTTGTGGTTCTGTGTTTGTTCTAGCCCAGTGAAGAATACTGCTAGTATTTTGATAAGAATTGCATTAAATGTATAGATTGCTTTAGGTACTATAGACATTTTAACAATATTTGTTCTTTCAATCCATGAGCATGGAATATCTTTCCATTTCTTTGTATCACCTTCAATTTCTTTCATCAATGCTATATATTTTCCTCTTATGACCACTTTTGCTGTATGCCAAAGTTTATGGACCATCATATTTTCATTTTCATTTGTTTCCATGTATTTTACTTTTTCTTTAATTTACTGTTTGACCCATTCATTGTTTAGTAGCATGGTCTTTAACCTCCATGTATTTGTAGTTTTTCCTTATTTTTTTCTTGTGGTTGACTTCAAGTTTTATAACATTGTATTTAGAAAAGTTGCATCTTATGAAGTCAATCTTTTTGTACTTGTCCTGATTTGTGACTTAGTTTGTGGTTTATTCTGGAGAATGTCCCATACGTACTTGAAAAGAATGTGTATTCTGCTGCTTTAGGATGAAATGTTCTTAATATATATATTAAGCCCATCGAGTTCAGGTGTCATTCAAAGCCATTGTTTCCCTGTTGATTTTCTGCTTAGATGAGCTGTGTATTGATGTAAATAGGGTGTTAAAATTTTTGTACTATTATTGTATGATTATCAATGAGTTCCATTACATTTTTTATTGTTTTACATATTTGGGTATTTCATGTTGAGGGCATAAATATTTACAGTTGTTAGATCTTGTTGGTTAGTCCCCTTTATTATGATGTAGTGCCTTTCTTCATTTCTTGTTACTGTCAGTTTAAAATCAATTTTCTGATATAAATATTGCTATTCCAGGTTTTTTTGATGTCCATTTTCATGAAAATGTTTCTCTATCCCCTCAATTTTAATCTACAGTTGTCTTTAGGTCTAAAATGAGTTTCTTAGAAGTAGCATATAGATCAGTCTTGCTTTTTTATACTTTCTGACACCTTCTGTCTTTTGATTGGAGTAATTATTAATTGATATATATTTAGTGTCATTTTATTACTTGTTTTGTCATTGTTTCTGGAGATTTTCTCTTCCTTTCTAATCTTTGTCACTTTTAGTCTCTTTGTACTCAAATAACTCCCTTTATATTTCTTGGAGGGCTCATTTAGTGGTCACAAACCCCATTACTTTTTATTTATCTGGGAAACTCTTGATCTCTCCTTCTATTACAGATGATAGCTTTGCTGGATAGAATGTTCTTGGCTGCGTACATTTTCCATTCAGCACATTGAATATATGATTCCACTCTCTTCTTGCCTGCCAAGAGAGAGTGGAGAGATCTGCTGCTAATCTTTTTAGTATTCCCTTATAAGCTAGGGACTTGTTTTGTCTTGTTGCTTTTAGGATTTTTTTCTTTATCACTGTATTTTGCAAATTTTATTACACTATGTCTTGGTTTGGGCCTGCTTTTGTTGATATTGATGGGAGTTCTCTTTGCCTCCTGGATTTAGATGTCTGTTTCCTTCCCCAGATTAGGGAAGTTTTCAGCTATAATTTGCTGAAATAAACCTTCTGCTCCCTTTTCCCTCTCTTCTTCTTCTAGGACTCCTATGATACAAATGTTATTACAGTTTATGGAGTTACTTAGTTCCTTTCAATACTTTTCTTTCCTTCTTTAGTTCAGCTACATTTTTTTCCATAATTCTATCTTCCATATTACTTACTCATTTGTCTCCTTTGTTTCATTCTTGTGGTCATTACATCCAGTTGGTTTCAAATCTCTGTTACTGCATTTTTTTCATTTTGGCCTGACTGGTTTTTAGGTCTTTTGTCTCCCTGATGTCTTCTATGCTTTTCTCAAGCCCAGCTAGTATCCTTATGATTGTTGACTTAAATTATGGATTTAAGACCTACTACTTATATCTGTTTCAGTTAGATCCCTGGTTGTGACCTTTTTCTTTTTCGGGGAATGAATGCCTCCATTCGGACATTTTATTGAGTTCTCTACCTTCTCTGTTTTAGGAAAGCCTGTTATGTTTCCCACTTCTAAGAGTAATAATTTTGTGAAGAAAATGTCATATACTGTCTAAGGCCTGCTGTGCGCACTCTGCTGCTATGTTTTAGCTGCCCTATCCTTCAAGTCAGTCTTCAGCAGAGTTTTTCCTTGCCTGCCTTGGGGAGTGTTTGGACCTTCACCAGAGTATGGCGAGTTTTAACCAGGTGTTCTCTGGTCTGCTTGTTAAGAGAGATCTGATACTGTATTCACTGTAGCTGAAGCTTTTGAGAACTCTATGGTCAATAGACTTGGTGTATGCAGGGTGTTTGTGCTGGTCTTCAGTGGGAGGGGCCTGCTGTGCTGGTCTGTAGGTATACTTGCTCAAGAAAAGCAGTACCAGCAGAGTTCAGGGGAGGCAGTGAGACTTGGTATAAGTAAGTTTGGCAGCAGTATTGGTGCTCTGATGTTTAATGGAGTTGGTATATGTTGAGAAATGGGGAAGGGAAGTGGTGCCATCCAGTTCCTTTGTCTCTGAAGAGGGGAGTACATACTTGCTGCTCTCAGGTAAGCACTTTCAGAGGAGCACATAATTTTCTTTCATGCATCAAAGCCATTTTTCAGATTGCTGATTTCATACTGTCTGTCTCTGGGTCACTTTCCTGCCTGGAGCAGTGCTGCACACCTTAGGCTCTACCATAGCCAGGCCTGCTGACTTTTAAAATTCCAAACTTCAGGGACCTGGTGTGGCTGGGTTCTGCAGTAGTCCTCTGGGAACGTCTCACCATCCTGGGACTGATGCAGTTTTGACCCAGAAACAAAGCTGCACCAGAGCACAGGGGCTTGGGAGTTGGAGCAAGCAGGATAAACAGGCAGTGTACTGGTTAGCTGCCGTTAGCAGATGTCTCTGCGCTTATGCTGAGGGGTGAAGGGAGGGAAATGGAATCCATAGGTTCTTTTGTATCCAGAGAGGCAATACCACACCTCAGAGATGCGCTCCAAAAATAACAACCATTCTCTCCATTCTCTCCCCGCACCACTTAGGCGATCCTCAGATCATGCAGTCTGTGCCAGGTTTGTTTGTCTGCCATTCATAGAAGAGTTCTCTTTTATTCCTAGTTTGCTGGAAGTTTTAACATAAATAAATTGTTGAATTTTGTTGACTATTTTTTGCATGTATTGACATGATATGAATTTTTCCTTTATTGTTTTTCTTATTAATTTCCCAGTTGAATTATTTTATAATCCTTGAATAAATTAACTTTATTATCATGTATTATTCTTTTTAAAGATGACTAGATTTTGTTTGATAAAATTATATTAGTTTTACACATATGGTCATGAATAAGATTAGGTAGTAGTTTTCTTTTCCTGGGATATTCTTGTCAAGATTTGGAATAAAATTTGTTATCTGCATAAAACTAAATGATAAAATGTTCAAGCATTTTTTGTTTTCTGGGCAAGTTTTTGTAGTATTGGTGCTCTTTTATTTTTAATTAAATATTATGGAAACTTCACCTTTAGCCATCTAGAAATGACACTTTCTTTGAGGGAAGGTTTTTATTTATAGGTTCAATATCAAAATAAACTTTAGGTTTTATATTTCTTCTGTGTTCATTTTTTAATTTATATTTTTCTAAGATTGTGTTCATTCAAGTAATTTTTGTGTTCCCATAACATTATCCATAATATCCTATTAACTATTTTTAATACCTATAGGATTTCTAGTAATCTTACCTTTATTCCCTATATTGGTAAAGGCATTATTTATTCTCTCTGTCTCCTATAGATTCTTTGAGAGGTAAACTGTCAATTTATTGTTCCACCTTTAAAAATAATATATCTCTTTTCTGTGGCTACATTATGATTTTCTATTTACTTTTGAGCATCAAAAGATTTATGTGACTGAATTTTTTTTTTTTTAAAAATGATTGATCATTTCAATATATGGGTCACACCTGACTTTGTTTCTATAGGCTAATTTTCCTTGTTTTTGTATCTCTTTTTTGTTGTTCTGATAACAGATAATATTTAATAACATTTTTTATGTTTTCTGTGTCAAGTAAAAGAGGTCACAGCTTATTTGATTTTCTTTCAGAGAGTATTTACCCTGCCTTACCTCATAGAGCTAGAATGGAGAAGATGATCACAAACTCCAGACTAAGCAGAGACCTGGTGGGATTGCACATTTGGAAAGCTCAGTTTGTCTTTTGTAACAATAATTCTTATGGTGTGTGTCTCCAAGCTTACCAAGCCCTTCTTTCTTGGTGAACCCTAAACTACAGTTTTTCTCCCCAGTATGATAAGAATGCCAGAAATTGTTCTGCATTTCAGTGGCTTTTTCTTGACTTCATAGTCTTGCCCTGCTTAAGAATTCAAGGGGAAAGCTGCTATATGCCTTACTTAGTTTTTTTTATTCACCTCCATTCTCTCAGAGGTCTGATCTCCTATGTCCTAATTACCTTGCCATTGACCCTCACCTGTCTTCTCAGCCTATTCTTCTACCCAGGGAACTTTACATATACGTATACGTGGTGAAGTTGCTGGCAAAAAATTCCAGAAGAGAAAAGTAGTGCACAGAAAATTGGGCTTATCCTAGAAAATTCCCTTCTTAAAATATTGGCCATTTAAGACCTGGATGCCTTTGTAGTTCCTTAATTCCCTTAAACTTAAAATTTTAAATAATAAATATGAAAATATATTAACACTGTTCTTGATCTCAGCATTATCCTGCTTACATGATATTTCATCATAGATAGAAGTTAGGGTGAATTGTTTGGCTAAAGAAAGAAAATGTTTCTGAGAAAAATGGGTTTGAAAGAGAGATGTGTCTGTGATTTACAGTGGAAAGATCTGAAGCAGGGGGAGAAAATATAATAGGATCTTCAAGAGTAAAGAAAATCAGTTCATATCAAAGAAGGCACAGCTCATCATATCTGGGGGTTCCTTAGATTATTTCTTCTCATGTGCTGGGTACAAATTTAGGAAGACAAAAGTCAGGGGCCCAAGTGTTATCTAATACTTGTTTTCTTAGCTATAGATAAAAGTAACATGGCTTAGGTTATTATGATATAGGATATTTACCACTGGAAGTAATGTATAAACACTTATGTGTAGGCCTCTGTTTTATTCCCTCAGAAATGTTTGGTTTAAATGATTATATTAAGTGCTTGTTCCTTAGCTTTTCTATTTCTTCTCAATTAGTCCATTTGAGGTGATTATCTGAAAAAAGTATAAAGATTGTTGTTTTTGCTTCTTTATCTCTTTCATGACCAGAATTCTCTTGACATGTTGGGGTTGCTATGACATTGCTTTTGTAACATTTAACTGAGACATTGCTTCCCATGAATATGGATATTAAAAATATCTTGAATGTTTTATATGAGTTAAGATATTACAAAGTGTTTGACTAAATTGGGGCAAATATCATATATGCTTGTTTTGTTCTCCTTGTTTTTAAAAATATATTTTCATCTTGATACTTTGTGTACTTATGTTGGAATTTCTTGCCCAGTTAGCTTAAATTTAAAAAATATTGGAAATGTTTCTAATTGGGGCTGGTAATTTGGCTTTGTTTTTGTTCATCATTAAATATAATGCCTCTATATTGGTAAAAGTACAGGCTAAGTTGCTATACCAAAATGCCAAACTAACAAGCTAGTACTAAGCAAGTTAGTCCTTTATTTTTTTCTGGCTTAATAGTTTGGGGATATAGAGAAATTAGGTGCAGACATACTGATAGGCTATATTGTTCTACATAGTCACCCAAATACCCAGGTTACCTCTACTTTATCTGTCCACCTATTGGAGCATTGCCTTAAATTGCTGTTTTGTAAAGGTGAAAACAGTAAAAGGAATACTCATCTAATCCCTTTATGGGCAAAACTCAGACATTGTATGCATTTCTTTTGTTCATATTCTATTAGTAATAACTAAATCACATAACCAAATTAATTTGTGACAGGGAGTTCTGGGAAATATAATCCTAGGTGGGTGTCATGGACTTAGCTAAATCTTAGGAAGTTTTATTCCTAAAGATTAGATGGAAATATTATTGGAAATATCATTTACATGCCAAGATATGACTTCCTCTGTTTTTCCTGATTATATCAAAATAATCATTTACTGATTTAGATATAATAACATACATAATAGTATAAACAAAAATAAAATAACAAAACATAGTTACGGTCATCTAAAAATATTCATTGCTGTTACGATTGTAAAGAAAAGAGATATTCTGACTCAATTTTATTTTTTGAAATATTTTCATTCATCTTCTCTTGCTCAGAGTTGTCAAGAATCAGGCTTTGTTTTCTTGGTTCTTGTCATTTGTATTTCTGCTTTTCTGATAGCAAGCAGATTTTGACTGTGAAATTTTCAAATGCTTCTTTTCTACTTGGTAAAATACGGCCTGATTTTATATTTATAGTTATATATCTATCATAGTTAAGTCTTTGAAATTGTAAACAAAACAAAGACAAAATCCATGACTAATTCATTATGTTGAACATCCTTGATTATAGATCTCATGAACTTTCTAGCACCTATTCATTTTTTCCTCTGGTGCTATTCTTAACATCATTATGATTCAAACCAAAGCCTACACCAACTTCAGCAGCCACTGTTCTTTTTATTAATTTAACATTTGCCAACTTGCCCTATTATTCATTAATTAGTGCAAGGACATATCCACCTCATAACTCTTACACTTTCTGTTTCCTCTGTCTGGAATACTTCTCATCCATCTGTCTCACTTCAAGTCACTGTACAAATATCTTTGCATTGAAGCTTTCCCTAAACTACCCTAGCTAAAGTATTTTCTATACCTTCACTGCCCTTTGAGTGCTCTATTTCTATTTCCTATTCATTTTCTCAACATAGCATATATTACAACCTTATAGTATACTGCATGTTTGTTTATTACTTTCTTATCTTTTTCTTCTAATAGAAAGTAAGCTTAAAGAGCTGAGGCATTGTGTCTCTTTTCCCCCACTATTGAATTCCTTTTGAGTAGAACAGTTCATATTACGTGGTAAATGTTTAATACATATTTCTTGAATAAATGAATGAATGAATGAATGGGTTTTGGTTGTTCCTTAACATAAAGAGTTGCCAAGGAGTTGGAAGGATACTTTCCTAACATGATAACTAGGATTGAAATAGAATAATGAAACAGTAAGTAGGTAGAAATATAAAAAACAATAGAGTCTTAAGTGAGGCATAGTCTGTAAGAGTGAATAGTTATCCTATTTAAAGATATTGCAGAATCACTTTATGGTGATCATCAAATAATGGAAATACTTGGACCTTGGCATGTGAAACTTTCCAAATCATATTTCCCCAAAATAAGGCTTCTATAAGTAAAAACAAAGTCTAAATACAATGTGCATATAACCAGGATTCCTGGGTGGCACAGTCAGTTAAGTGTCCAACTTATAGCTCAGGTGATGATCTCACAGTTTATGGGATCAAGCCCTGAGTTGGGCTCTGTGTTGACAGCTCCAAGCCTGCTTCGGATTCTGTCTCCCTTTCTTTCTGCCCCTTCTCTACTCACTTTCTCTCTCTCAAAAGTAAATATATAAACATTTCTTTAAAAAAAGAATGTACATATAACTAAAATAATGGAAGGAAGGATTGTATGAATCGGAATTTACCACTTGTCAAGTGGTCTTCTCAAACTAGATCTTTTTTTCTCTGAACTGGACTTGCAACTGCACCAGATTTAGCATCAAAAACCTGTATTATAGATGGGTTTATTAACTTTCAGTCCACTCAGATGGGAGAAATTGCTTCAGTAGGCTATAGTATCCATGACCTTGAAATATAAGAATACCTATTTAGAGTCTTGTTAAAATAAATGATGACTCTCTTCTTTTGCTATACCCAAATAATTTATTGCTTCTTTTATCAAATAGAGAAAAAAATCTTAATACCAAGAGACAATTATTACATAAAAAGGCTTTGTTAAATCCTTCATTTCTACCCCAAATAATTTTGAGTAGTAAAATATAACCTTCACTGATTTTCAAATCATTTTGAAAGATTTTCATAGGCTTTTTCAAATAGTGACAGTATATAAAACCCAATTCTTCACAAGTAAGGGAAGAATAACTACATGGCAAACATCCAAAATACCCCACACGTTTAAAATAGGATTTTCAGTTCTCTTGAATACCATCAGAAAATGGAAATGCTGCAAGATATCCATAAGTAACTTCCATCTTTTATATGCATGAAAAGACTTCCTTCATTTTCCTTACTGTTTTTGTTTGCTTGTTTGCTTGTTTAATAACTAAATTCTTAAAGCCTGTAGACCCCAAGATGACTTTGAAATTGTTCAACTTTCAATATTATACAGAGAAGCTTTTTTTCTTTTATAAGTAAATAGTGTACACATTTTGTTGCAGCTGTTGGTGTAAACAACATTTGGTTTGGCATCATGAGACTTGCATTCAAATGGCAATTGTTCATATTGCTGCCAGTTGTGTGACCTTGGTCAAACACATCATTCCTGTATCCCCAAGCTTCATTTTCTTCTTTCAGAAAACAAGTTATACCTGCATCAAGTTAATAGGAAATATGAAGATAGTAAAGTATTTGAAATGTATACGTTTTCTGTTTCATTGCAGATACTCAGCTAAATTATTTAGTTGCTTTTTATCAACATAAAGCTAGTTTACACTCTGAAATTCCTCATCTCTTTTAATTAAAGATTTCAGGGTGGTAATGAAAGTTTTCTTCAATACAACCACTTTTTATGTTCTGAACAATGTTTTGACTAACTTTATTCAAGGTCAATCTAATATGTAAACTATTCTAACATATTCTAACATATCATAATAAAAACAGGCCCAGGTTTAAATAAGGAAATATTTTATTCAAAGACTATGGTAAAAGGGCAGTGCTCTTACCATAAGTTCTGTGTCTCAGAGTGAAGAAAGAAAGGCATTCCTTCTCTCATAAAAAGAAGCAAAACAAGGTTAGAAAGAACCAGGTGTAGATTTGTGGGGGGAACAGAAGGCATGTTCCAAGAACTAAACAGAAAATGTTTTCTTTATGGTTAGTTGATTTCCAGAAGATGACTTAGTAGGGAATAGTTCCTCTCAGTGCTTAAGCTCAAGGATGGGACAAAGTTCAAGGGTCTGGGAAAAGGAGAGAAGCCTGACTAGAGTTAGTCAAGTTAGCAGCCACTTGTTGAGTATTTGTTCAAATGCAAGAATAGCATGCAAAACGTTGAACAGTAGTATTTTTTGTTTTTGTTTTTCATAATACTGAATATCTTAGGTCTGCTGTGATAGAATGCCCAGACTGGGTGGCTTAAGCAACAAACATTTATTTCTCACAGTGCTGGAGGCTGGAAGATGAACAGAATGACAGGATGTTTGGATTCTTGATAAAGTCTCCTTTTCTGGTTTACAGACAGGCTTCTTCCCATGTTCTCACATGATGGAGAGAGAGATTATCTCTTGTCTTTCTTTAAGGACTCTAAACTCACGGCCTAATTACCTCTCAAAGTCACTCCCTCCTAATATTATCACATTGTGGGTTAGATTTCAACATATAATGTTGAGAAGATGTCAGCATATTATTTGACATACAGTTTTTTTTTCCTTTTTTTTAATGTTTATTTTTGAGAGAGAGAGGGTGGAAGAGAGAGAGCCTGTGCAAGCAGGGGAGGGGCAGAGAGAGAGGGACACATAGAATCTGAAGCAGGCTCCAGGCTCCAAGCTTTCAGAACAGAGCCTGATGTGGGGCTTGACACCACAAACCATGAGATCATGACCTGAGCTGAAGTTGGACACTTACCCGACTGAGTCACCCAGGCACCCCTTAAAAAAGTATGGATATTCAAGAGACTGGCAACATAAATGCGCTTTTCCTCCAATTGCTTACTGAGCCCTATTTCAATCATTCTCTTCTCTTGGTCCAAGCAGATGCTTGTGCCAATATATAGATCAAGTCTTGAGGATGTGCTTTCTAGAGAACCTCTGTAGGCTACTTTTCCCGCTGGTCCTGGAGAACTGGGTAGGAGATCTGCAGACTTAAGTCTAAAGTTCTCTCTTAGCCAGCAAGAGAGCGGATACAAGATTTAAAGCGAGAGATGGCTAATGCCCAGGAAAAGATAAGAGCCCTGAATAAGGGTCTTTGCCCCATTTTTATTAGAATCAGGAGGCTTACATGTGCATGGTGCATGGTGATGGACATGCACAAAGAGACAATGAAACTGGGAACATTAACTTGGGGATGTGAGGGAAATGGCGTCTTGAAGATATTTGGGGTAAGGGGTTTAGGTTAATAAAAAACAAAATCCTGGTGCTGGGCAGTCGGGCAGAAGGTTGTTTACAGCAGATATGAGGCACCACCTCTATTTATTTTAGCTAGCCTAGGGGATGAGACAGGTAGGACGCATGACCTCAGGGTTAACAAGGCACTGTTTCTTTTGTTAATCATCTTGGCTCTAGGCAGCTTCACCTGCAGTGCAGTGTAGAGGTCTATATCCCTATTTACCTGCTTATCTAACTGGGTCCTCTCTTCCTGTGATAACAGCTTTCTGCTATAGTACTAAATTGGGGGTTGCTTCCAGCCTGAATACCTAAGCTTGTTTATTTCATATACCTGTGTATTGGGGGTCTTTGCTCCTCTATACTTATTTACCTAACTTTGTTTACCCAAACTTGGATGTCTGCATCCTATGGCTTGCTAATTCTTTATGCTTTGGTTACTCATTGGTGCAAAACCAGGGAGTTCCTAAGATTAGCCCACAGAGATCTACAGGACTAGGATGAGAAAGGAGTAAATCCTCCTGAGAAGCAGAGAGGTCTCAGGCACTTTGGGGAAGGGCTAAAGTCACTCCTCTGGATGTACTCATTCTCCCTGACCCTCAAAGGTATACAAACATACACACACACACACACACACACATTTGCATATATAATTGTTGTTTAATAAGTTGTTTTATCAGAGACTCTGATGCTTGCACGCCTTGATCATTTATAATTATGCTTAAGAATAGGAAGTATAACAAGCGCTCCTGAGTGGCTCAGTCAGTTTTGAATCCAGCTCTTGGCTTCTGCTCAGGTCATGATCTCTTGGATTGTGAGTTCGAGCCCTGCATGGGGCTCTGTGCTGACAGTGTGGAGCCTGCTTGGGATTTTCTCTCTCTCCCTCTCTCTCTGTCCCTCCTCTACTTGTGTGCTCTGTCTCTGTCTCTCTCTCAAAATTAATAAATAAAATTTTAAAAAATAATATGAAATATAAGCAAGAATGTCATGTTTATATTGTGAAGAATATTACTAACTTGTCTCTTAACACGTATAAATACTCCCTATTTTCGTTTATATTTATGATTAGGATTTTTCAGTTTTTTTCCTGCTTTAATTATAGGTAATATTTTTATCGTAAAATATAACAATTGTAATTATATACTGGAATAAAAATTATTTCTTTTATTTTAGATGAAAGGAGATATTGTATATAGTAATATTGTAGGGGTGCCTGGGTGGTTCAGTTGGTTAAGTGTCCGACTTTGGCTCAAGTCTTGATCTCACGGCTTGTGGGTTCAAGGCCCATATTGGGCTCTGTGTTGATAGCTCAGACCCTGGAGTGTGCTTTGGATTCTGTGTTTCCCTCTCTCTCTGCCCCACTTGTACTCTGTCTCTGTCTCTCTCACAAATAAATAAACATTAAAAATTTTTAAAAAAAGTAATATGCTAACTAAACTAAGATACTTTAATGTTAAAACACTTATTTATTTATTTATTTATTTATTTATTTATTTATTTATTTATTTAATGAACTCCAAGCAGAATCCAGGCTCTGAGCTGTCAGTACAGAGCCTGAGGTGGAGTTCCAACTCACAGACCGTGAGGTCATGACCTGAACCAAAGTCTGATGCAACCAACTTAGCCACCCAGGTGCCCCCTTTCATGCTAAACATTTATCCAAGCTTTTTTTTTTTTTTTTTTTTTTTTTTT
>NW_027532605.1:7574005-7671619 GCF_008692635.1 Crocuta crocuta
AAGAAAACCTTTGAGGTGTGAACACTATGTATCTTTAGGATGAATCTTTACATAAGAGTTGGCCATCATTCATATGATGTTGAAACTCTTCTTGCTGAAGTTAGCAAAAATTGCCACATTGCCAGAGGCAGTGAGTGACCTGTTTTCTCTCTTGTCCTTCATCTCTGGTATATAACAGTGTTCACTCATGCTTTTCTCTCCTGCAGTTCTGAGAAACTTGCCCCACCAGAAATTCCTTCTCATTATTTATAAGCTTATTTCTATCCTATTCTGCTAACATGAATAACTTTTATAAATTTGCTCTTTGTCCTCTGATTTTCATACTCTCCTTTGAGAGACTTTACCTACTATATAACTTTAGGAACTTTCATCAAAGCTTCTGTTAGGGAGAAAGAACTTGTGTGGAGGAAAATACACTTGATACTCACTAGAGATAAAAACAGGTGCATTGTGTAGACACACATACACACCAGACTGTTAAGTTTCTAATTGACAGAACATACAGGGAATTCTAGGGGTGGTGGACAAATAGAAGAAAGAAGAGACTGAGAGGAGAGAGTGCGATATACTAAGGACAACATAGAAGAATGGTTGATGAACCCCTGAGAACAAAGCTGTGTGATATTAAGATAATGTCCATTTTACTTTGAGTTAATGCTCTTCTCATTCTTCTGTCTTTACCCAGTTACAATGCTTCACGTACAGAATTAGACTGGCAGTTTTGTTTTATTTTATTTTATTTTAGTTTAGTTTAGTTTAATTTGGTGTATAGTAATATAAAGAAATATAATAATATAATATAGAAATAATACCAAGGGCTGAATTTCACATTTTTGTCACTGAATAAAAATAACACTTGTGAGGTGCTGAACAAAGAAATGGAGTCACAGCTTTGGAATGAGAGATCGCCATCCAAATGTTTTTTCCTTAGAAATTTGCAGAAACTTGGGGCGCCTGCGTGGCTTAGTCGGTTAAGCGTCCGACTTTCGCTTAGGTCATGATCTCGCGGTTCGTGGGTTCGAGCCCCGCGTCGGGCTCTGTGCTGACTGCCAGCTCAGAGCCTGGAACCTATTTCAGAGTCTGTGTCTCCCTCTCTCTCTGACCCTTCCCTGCTCACTCTCTCTCTCTCTCTCCTAGAAATAAATAAAAATATTTAAAAAAAAAGAAATTTGCAGAAACTTGCAGAAAGCACATTAGATTCTTTTTCACAGCCCTCCCTGCATACCTTCACCTTAATGCTAATCACACTTTCCAGAAGTGCATCATCAATCTGCAAACTATTTTAGCTCAGAAGCCATGCCCTTTGATACTAAAATAATAACCCACTTCTACAGTGTACTTAAAAATGAGCAACTACAGCAATGAAGGACTTAATGTTGGCTGTCATATGCATGCTGGGCTTAAAGGAGAAAACACGAAGTAGACCCAATAGTATTGACCTAATTAAAGAATTGGACCCCATGAGGTGAGCCTTCAGTCCAAATTGCCATGTTCAAGAAATCGTTAAAAACCTAGTTTTCTGGCAAGCAACGTGAGTAAAGACAGAGAGCACTAATTTTGGAGCTATTCAGACTTGTGTTTAAGCACTCTCCCCGTCATTTGTCGCCACTTACTTGGCTTCTCTGAATTAAAATTTAGCTCATTTTAATTCACAGGGTTATGGGAGGATTAAATTATTTAGCATACATAAAATGAGTTAATGTTCAACTAAGGTAAATTTAATGCCTGACATGTTTTTGCAGAAGTGAAACAATATTACAGCAACTGTAGACACATTTTGCTTACTCTACAGTTTCACCTGGAGCTGGTTGTGCCATGAGGCAGTCACTTTTTATTTATGTCTGAAAAAAGTATTGCTGAAGAACTGGAATCAAATTTTATTTTTGTTTAAAGAACCCAACTTATGCAGCCGAGGGCATCAAGCCAAATCAAGTGGGCATGTGGGAACTGTGCAGTTATGCTCACTGCCTGTGCCTGGTGACAGTAGTGGATTCTAGGAAGAGTGCAACCTTGGATTCGGCAGAAATGCTCTTGCGTGCCTCTCCCCCAAGACTTCATGAAATCAGCTGCTCATGAGGAAAAACAGAATGGGGAAAACGACTTAATTTATTTTCTTAAAACATTTACTTTGTATCACTCGAACCCTCTGATAGGAGATGGCCAAAAGAAGTCTAAAATTTTCCTGAATTGTAGTGTTTGATTGTTGCTGGTAGAAGAGGAAATATATCTGTAATTCATTTTGTAAAGCCCATTTCCTGTTACTTGCTACAGAGATAGCTGCCATGTCTAATTGTGTTTGTGTAGTTCCTTAATTTGCATGAGAGAAGATAACATAAATGAAAAACTCAGGAGGAAGACTAATTCAGATTACTAGCCCAGGCAAGCTAATTTGTTATTCATTAAATGCTAATGAACCCAGCACCAATGTTTTATTTGTTTCACTCTATTTGAGATTTGAAAGGTCTTGTAACACAGTTAAAGTGTATAATAAACAGATATGTGAAATTAAAGCATTGCTTTCCTCTTGTTTCTGTTTGGTAGTTATACAATTATTCCTAGACTGGGAAAATTAAGTAAAACAGCATGGAAAAGTATGTTTTATTTCTGTTTGAAAAAAAAAAACAAATTTAATCAAATCAAGCTCTTCTCACGTGCATATTGTCTTCAATTTCCATAAGATCTAGACATTCTGTATATCAGTCTGGAGTCAAGCCTATTTTTAAAAATCCACAAATGGAGTGTGAGTGAAGTGAAATCTATTATATCTTTTTTTAAGCCATTTAAACATTTTTTTTTCTGATTATATTTTCTAAGTTTGCTTTCTATAAAATGAAACAGGTAGAAAGTGATAGCACTTGTAATCAGGGTAGGTTGGTTGTTTATGTTTTGACCTACTTTTTTATATTAACTAGCTGGATTATTCATTGGTGAACTTAGCCTTTATGTAAAATTCCTGAATTGACTTAACTTTCTTTATTTTTAGTTTATAATATTAAACTATGCCTTGCTGACTATTATATTGCAATATTCCATACAGTGAATACAAGGTCAGAATAATGTTTCAGTCATAACTGCTCATCTACCAGCAAAGCCAAAGGCGTTCATTCTAAAGCAATGCTTTTCTCATTAAGAGATGTGATTAAGGAAAGGAAAACAATGATACTTTCTCCCTTTTGGATCACACATATGCATATAAGACAGCCAGAAATCTACTAATATTCCATAAGTTCCCTTACATCAAGATCCCTTACAGCTCTGCACTGAGGTAGAGTAGTTTTTTAGTTTTTACCAGGGATCACTCGGGTAGTTGATTAACCTCTGGTCTACAGTGTGATGCATTTTGGTCACAGAGGATTACCTGAATGACTTATAACAGTCTGTCGGGCCAGATTTGTTTGTTTATTTGTTTGTTTTAAATCCATTCTTTTTCTGCCATCCAGGTATGAGCAGTTTTTAGTGATAGCAAAAGACCGTAGTGAGAAAGATTTTTCATTTCTTGAAATTAAGGGAATTGTTCAGCAAAACATCTTGCACCCTTCATCTCCACAGGTACTGAAAAATGCTAACTACTTTTATTATTATTTTTAGAAGTCACTTTCATACACCTCAACCTGAAAACAGCTCTAGAGATAACTACTTCGTCTACTTGGCAGCTAATCTTTTTTAAGAAAATTGCTAATTTTGGAGAGTCGAGGCATGAAGAACACTGAGAGAATGAGCGCACATAGGCTTTAGAGAAACAAGAGAAGGTTTTAAATCTGACTCAGCCACTGAGTAGCATCATGATATTTGTAACCTGTCTATACCTTGAGTTCTTCATCTGTCCATCTGTAATAATCATACTTTGTAACATTATTGCACATATAGTTAAAAGCCCCTAATGACATCAACCTGAACATTGTTGGTACTTGATTCATATTAGCTATAAATGAAAGTTCTCTGATACTTACATTTGTGTTTTTATAAATTATAAACATATTTTACTATACTATTATATATCAGTATAGTAATACAAATTATGAAAAGAATGAGATTAAAAAATGTAATCTTGCTCTCTTTTAATTAACATAATTTGCATACTTTTATCTCCTATGGAATGAATGGCAAGATTTTAGCAGATCCTGAGCATGTCCTTAACTGGTCTAATTCTTCAGCCTCATCTCACAGTAATCCATTGCCCTTTCCTACTAATGTTCAAGAAATACACAGCTTGATGAGGTTCCTTCAAGTATTGTTGTGAGTACAAATACTGTTTGACATACTTTTTACCTATATTAAATTAATTTCTGTACTCACTTCTCTGACTAGACTGTAAGTTTCTGTTGTAATAGATCCTGGACATCTCTCTCTGTCTCTTTCTCTCTCATACCTTAGTTCAACAAATATAGTGAGTACCCCATGTACATTTTTGTTTTCTACATTTGGCAAGAGAATTTCCCAGCACATATGTATTAACAGTTCCCACATGAACATATTTTTTATTATTTTTTTAAAGTTTTATTTTAATTCTAGTGTGGTTAGCATACAGTATTATTATTACTTTCAAGTGTACAAAATAGTGATTCAAGTGTACTCCTTAATTCCCATCACCTATTTTATCCATCCATCCACCCAACTGCCCTCTGGTAACCATTGGTTTGTTCTCTATAGCTAAGAATCTGTTTCTTGGTTTATCTCTCTCTCTCTCTCTCTCTTTTCTTTGCTTTTTTGTATTTTCTCTTAAATTCCACATACTGAAATCATATAGCATTTGTCTTTTCACACATGAGCATAATTTAATGAGAATGTTTCAGTAACCATTGTATTAATACTTAATTATACCATCTCTTATTATTAAAATAAATGGGGCTCCTCCTGTATGTAAACAGCAGGAAAGTATTTATACAGAATCACCAAAGCAATATATGTGTGTACTTTGGTAACAAGAAAACAAACAATGAACAACTAATTACTAAAATAACCATTCAGATTATGTAACAATATGAAAAAAACATTTTTTTACTGTTTATTTTTGAGAGAGATAGAGCACAAGCAGAGTAGGGGCAGAGAGAGAAGGAAACACAGAAGCTGAAGCAGGCTCCAGTTTCTGAGTTGTTAGCATAGAACCCAATGCAGAGCCTGAACACACAAACTGTGAGATCATGACCTGAACCAAAGTTGGACGCTTAACCAAGGTTTTACTTTTGCTCTCCTTATGGACTTTGACACCCTCCCCCCACCTCCTTTGGGGAATTTGAGCAATACATATATCATGCTTTTGCTATCAGAAAAGCTCCAGAATGCCTTCTATTTACTTCTGTAATTCTAATTTTTTTCTTTTGGATAGATCTTTTTTTCTCCTCTAATGATTTGAAATTATAAATTTTTGTTTTACTTCTTTTAGAGTCTGTTCTTTTTTTGTATTTTTTTAAAAGTTTTTTAAATTTATTTCTGAGAGACAGAGAGAGAGAGAGAAAGACAGCGTGAGCAGGGCAGGGTCCGAGAGAGAGGGAGACACAGAATCTGAAACAGGCTCCAGGCTCTGAGCTGTCAGCACACAGCCCGACGCGGGGCTCGAACCCACGAACCGTGAGATCATGACCCCAGCTGAAGTCGGACACTTAACCGACTGAGCCACCCAGGCGCCCCTTTTAGAGTCTGCTCTTAAAATTTTCTTATAGGTATTTAATTTTAACTTCTAAAAATAATCAGGAGATATACTCTCCTCTCTAATGATGTCAGAATTTGAAAACACTGATCATCATCCTCATTTCTTATATGTTGTTGCTCAATATTTTCATTCTACTTTACTTCTGCATTTTTATAATTTTTTACTTATTTTTGTGATATGTATTGCATGCTTTAGACATTTCTTTAGCCACTTCTTTTCTTCTTTTACACAATTCTCATCTTCCACCTTCTTCTATACCCAATTCTCTACTTCTTTAATTACAAGTATTTTTTTTATTGTAAAGTTGTCAGTGATAGACACATTTTGTTAGAAAACATTTTTATTTTTGTTTTATATTATTTTGTCTTACATAAAGATATTCCATTGGTTTCATGTTGCTCATGTTTTTTATAGACCTAATTCTATCTCCTGCTTATATTTTTTTAAGATTTCTTGATTTTAGTATTACAAAATTTCACTAAAATATATTCAGTTGTGGATTTTTATTCCTTTTCCCTCTTGAAGTCTGGTATGCTTCTTTGCATTGAAAATCTTGTCTTCTATTAATTTATAGTATACTTTATCTCTGTGAATTTGTCTTTCCTTCATTATAACTGAATTTTTTAGGAAATCCTTGTGTGTGTGTGTGTGTGTGTGTGTGCGCGCGCGTGCACGCGCGCGCACACACACACATATTTCCTTTCTAACATCTCTGTCTTTTAACTTCTCTTTCACATCTTCGATCTTTATCTCTTTTAATTCTGGAAAGTAATCTGAAATGTTTTCTAACTCAGTAATTACTTTTATATCTTGTACTCAGTGTATTTTTGTGTTTATATTTAAAAGTTTACATTTTTATTCTGTGTTCAGTTTCACGGATGTTTTTCCTTATTTATCATTACTTTCAACACTTTGCTTCATGTGTACTTAAAATATTTATTTTACTGTTCCTAGCAGATTGTTCAACAATTAATATGAGAATAATAATACTCGGGGCGCCTGGGTGGCTTAGTCGGTTAAGGGTCTGACTTTCGCTTAGGTCATGATCTCACGGTTCGTGGGTTCGAGCCCCGCGTCGGGCTCTGTGCTGACAGCTCAGAGCCTGGAGCCTGTTTCAGTCTGTGACTCCCTCTCTCTCTGACCCTCCCCTGCTCACGCTGTCTCTCTCTCTCTCTTTCCTAGAAAGAAATAAAACATTAAAAAAAAATTTAAAAAAAAAATAATAATTCTCGAGTAAAATTATGCTGTTAATTGTTTCTGATGCCTCTTGCTTATATGGTCTTGTTATCATACATGTTTGTAATTTTTGCCTGTGAGGTGACTACTTAGGATTCTTTCTCTCCCTTTCTCTCTGTGCCACCCCTGCTCTGTCTCTCAAAAATAAATAAATAAACATTTAAAAAATAAAAATAGAACTCTACTTACAGACTTCGAAAAATATTTCAAGTTTTAAAATTACTGAGATAAATATCATTCCAGATAAATACCTTGGTAATTGCAGATAGTGAGCATTTATATCTATATATTATGAGAAGCATTTGGATTTTATTTATGACCTTATGTTTATTATATTTTTCCAGCTTTACTGAGGTATGACTGACAAATAAAAATTGTATATATTTAGATTGTACAATGAGGTGTTTTTTTATTTTTTAAAATTTTTTATTCTTTACAAATTTTGTTTAATGTTTATTTTTGAGACAGAGAGAGAGAGAGTGAAGAGCGTGAGCAGGGAAGGAACAGAGAGAGAGGGAGACATAGAATCTGAAGCAAGCTGATAGCTCAGAGCCCAATGTGGGGCTCGAACCCACAAACAGGGTGATCATGACCAGAGCCGAAGTCAGATGCTCAACTGACTGAGCCACCCAGACACCCCGAGATGTATATTTTAAAGGTGTGCAATATGATGATTTAATATACAATACATTATGAAATGATTATCACAGTCAAGTTAATGAACACATTCATCACCTCACCAAGTATTCTAAGATTGTAGCATTTATTGAGTAAAGGAAGAAAACATCATACCCTATAACGCTAAATAATTAAAAGCAACTTTGCTTATAGTATATCTGTTAGAGTAGTATATGTTTGTATATGTTATGATCGCAATATTCAGTATTACCTAACTTTTAATCATCATTTCTCCCCCTTTCATATTCTGTGGACACATGAGGGTAATGTGCTATAACATTTGGAATTTATATACCCAAGTAACTGCCACTATACTTCCAGGAAGAAGCAACCATGAAGAGCTTCCTATTAGCTAAGGAACATAAAGCAAACTTCTATCCTCTGAGGTGTTTCCTTCAAATATAAATTGATGTCTGTTAATGCATAATTCTGTCAAGTTACAATTATAGGAAAATATAGAAAGACCTACTCATATGAAATAGGAAGCACTGTGGGACTAGAAAACTTGTAATAGTATAAACTTAATAATCACTTAAATGGAGTGGATAATTGAGGTGATATAAATATAACATCACTTCCTATCTTAAAATATTTCCTATTCCAAAAATGTGATATTTTAGTTGTTTCTTAAACATAAACTTTACCTGACTTACATCAAATGATATGTTTATAGATGCTCATTTATCTGAATGTTCGTATCTACTGCAAAAGAAATAAAATTAGAAAAGCAATCCTTCATATCTGGAAAAGTTGAACATAACTTTTGATGTGACTGAAACATATTTTTTCTTTAAAAAACTTAGGAAAACTACTTAAGAAATGTTAAAAAGGTAATGGAGCACATTAACTCATATCACTCACTACAATTTGAGGGATTCAAAATGGGTCATTAACTATAATTTGACAGTGCTGTTCTGAGTAGGAAAAAAACAGAAATGTTGCTACAAAGCTTCATACTCTATTCCTTTTAAAAATGTATGGTTACTGCACTAATAAAAGTGTTTAAAAGGATTTTCTTTTGACTGTGAAATTTAATTATATATGGCATCCTTTATAAAATATTTCAGTGAGAGCTTTTAGGAAATTGTTACTTTTAGTGCAGTACAGTCTATCTATAACATCAATTTTCTCTTATTGAAATCATATTGCTAATTGAAAGGTACAGATATTCAGTTGCAATTGCTTTAGGAAAGAAAATATTCATGATTTTAGAATCTACTTCTACCAGGTATAGAATCCAAAATAAAGCTCTCATTTTTAGCTATAGCAAAGTCTGTCTTATCATAACCCCTCTGAATCACAACTTAATTAGACTATTTCAGCAATTCATTCTTACAAGAAGCATCACATAGTTTTATAGAAAATGATCATTTTAAATTCAGATATAAATATTTTCAAAGCTATTACAGCATTCCAGCATCGGGTTTAACCCTGTGTAAACTCTATTTTCTAGTTATATATAATGATACAAAGTGATTTACACATGTAAAAATAATTTATTATTATTCAGATCTGTAGTTTAATACAATAAAGTTACTTTCAAACTTATGACTTTGAGTCAATTATTCTGGTAGATATATAGTATAATATATTGAGGGTGTTTTTCCTTTTCTTCCAAGTTTTTATTTAAATTTCACTTTGTTAACATACAATGTAATACTGCTTTCATTTATAGGATTTAGTAAATCATCACTTACATTCAACACCCAGCGCTCATCCCAGCAAATGCTCTCTTAATCCCCCTCATACATTTAGCTCATCCCTCCACCCACCTCCCCTCCAGTTTGTTCTCTGTATTTAAGAGTCTCTTATGGTTTGCTTCCTTCTCTGTTTTTCTTTTTCCTTCCCTTCCCCATGTTCATATATTTTGTTACTTAAATTTCACGTATGAGTGAAATTATATAATATTTGTCTTTCTCGAACTGACTTATTTCACTTAGCATAATACATTTGCTAAAGAGACTGTCTTTTTTTCCATTGGATATTCTTTTATGCTTTGTCGAAGATTAGTTAGCCATACATTTATGGCTCCACTTCTCGGTTCTCTATTCTGTTCCATTGATCTATGTGTCAGTTTTTGTGCCAGTACCATACTGTGTTGGTGATTACAGCTTTGTAATACAGCTTGAAGTCTGGAATTGTGATGTGTCCAGCTTTGGTTTTCTTTTTCAACACTACCTTAGCTCTTTGGGGTCTTTTGTGGTCCCACAAACATTTTGGAATTGTTTGTTCTAGCTCTGTGAAGAATACTGGTGTTATTTTGGTAAGCAATGATATTAAATGTGTAGATTGCTCTGGGTAGTATAGGCATTTTAACAACATTTGTTCTTCCAGTCCATGAGCATGGAATGTTTTTCCATTTCTTTGTGTCTTCTTCAATTTCTTTCATAAGCTTTCTATAGTTTTCAGTGTATAGATCTTTTACCTCTTTGGTTAGGTTTATTTGTAGGTATTTTATAGTTTTCCGTGCAATTGTAGATGGTATCGATTCCTTGATTTCTCTTTCTACTGCTTTAATATTGGTGTGTAGAAATGCAATAAATTTATGTACATTGATTTTATATCCTGCTGCTTTGCTGAATTCATGTGTTAGGTCCAGCAATTTTTTAGTGGCATCTTTTGGCTTTTCAATATAAAGTATCATGTTGTCTGTGAAGAGTAAAAGTTTGACTTCTTCCTTGCTGATTTGGATGCCTTTTATTGTCTTTTTGTTGCTTGATTGCTGAGGTTAGGGCTTACAATAGTATGTTGAACCACAGTGGTGAGAGTGGACATCCCTGTCGTGTTCCTGCCTTTGGAGGAAAACTCTCAGTTTTTCCCCATTGAGGATGATATTAACTGTGAGTCTTTTGTATATGGCCTTTATGATGTTGAGGTATGTTCCTTCTATCCCTGCTTTCTTGAGCATTTTTTTCCAAAAAGAATGATGTAGGGTGCCTGGGTGGCTCAGTCAGTTGAGTGTCTGACTTCAGCTCAGGTCATGATCTCACTGTTTGTTAAGTTCAAGCTCTGCATCAGACTCTGTGATGTTGGCACGTAGCCGACTTCAGATCCTCAGTCTTTTGCTCTCTGCCCTTCCTCCACTCATGCTCTCTCTCTTTTTCTCTCTCAAAAATAAAAAAATAAATAAATAAAAACATTAAAGGAAAAAAGGATGATGCATTTTGTCAAGTGCTTTTTCTGTGTCAATTGAGAGGATCATGTGGTTCTTATCCTTTGTTTTATTTTATTGATTTGTAGATATTGAACCACCCCTGTATCTCAGGAATAAATCCCACTTGATTGTGGTGAATATTTTTTAATGTATCATTGGATTCAATCTGCAGTATCTTGTTGAAAAATTTTACATCCATGTTCATCAGGGGAATTTGTCTTTTAGATATGTTTCTAGTTATGGAATTAAGGTAATGCTGGCTTCATAGAATAAGTTTGGAAGTTTTCCTTCCATTTCATTTTGTTGTAACAGGTTTAAAACAGTAGTTCTTAACCCTTCTTTAAGTGTTTGGTAGAATTCCTCTGGGAAACCATCTGGCCCTGGACTCTTGTTTGTTGGAAGATTTTTTGATTACTAATTCAATTTCTTCACTGTTCTGCATTTCTTTTTAAATAATAATGTGATAAATATTCCTGGTACAATTCATTTATGCCTTATATGATCTGTAAATATCTTTGCAAAGTTTGTAGTTTTCTGTATCACTCCCAGTACTATTTTTTGGTGACTAGAAATATTATTTTTCCTTTATGCCTAATCCCCTTTGTATTCCATTTGAAAAACAATTCTTGCCTACCTTAGATTTAGGAAGATATTCTCCTGTATTATCATCTAGGAAGTGTTAATGTTGTGTTGTAGGTGCTGTAATTTTTTTATCAGGATATATGGGAGACAGTAAGGAATCCCAAGGACCTCACCATTGTGTTATTCATCATGTCATGAACTCTGTAGGCTGACTTCCTTCTTTCTACCTATCATAGTCTTCCTATGCTTTTTTATGGCCAGGATATTTTAATTGTACAGGGGAGGGTTTAGAAGAAAATAATCTATTTTAATGGAATTAAAATTCTCCAGTAATTTTCAAATTCTTTTTTTTTCTGTTTTATTTATATCTATGCCTCTGTGATATTGAGTTATATCTTGAACTGTCTTATAAATGTTTTGCCAGTATTCCTTGCTTAATCATTTATCTCAATTTGTGCATGTTTTCTTATATTAAACTTGGTTGTTAGATGGTAGAATCCACATAATTCTTCTTCCTCTGGCTTTGTTGTAGTATATAGGTATATCATTTTTAGAATTAATTTCCTTAAAATAAATATAATATGTTGTACTTTAGCATTTATATTCTATAGGCAATAAAAAGATCAGTGGTCATTTTTTTATCAAGAAGTGTATTTCAATGACCATCTAGAGTGTGATATGAAAATTTTGTAAAATGAATTTATACATTTTTAATATGTGTGCAACCAACTCTTTCTATTTATTCCTACAAGATGTAACCTGAAAAGTCTTAACTATGAGAGGTATCTCATAGATAAGAGAGATTTTCTTTATTTACTAACAAGCTAAATAGTTGAAAGCAGAACAATACTGAGAACAGATGTTTCAGTACTCATCCACATAATCTGACCACTTAATTGCCATATGGCAGAAAAAAAACAAAAAAAATTTTAAAAACAAACAAAACAAAAGCCACTGAAAACTTGACTATTCCTTACCTTCAGGGAATGTGGCACTTAAGATATAAAATGGGTTACAATTATAATGCCTTATCAGTCAACAAAAGACAATCAAGCTAATTTTAATAAAAGATGACAACCACCTCATTATGTAATAGCACAGTGGTAAATATAATACACGATTTACTTTATGGGTAACACTCTACATTGATGAAATTCCTGCATGTTAACGCTCAGTGCTGGAGAATTCTGCCTGACTGCAATGCCATCTGTTTTCAGATCAATGTATTATAACTGACTGATGCGAAACTTAAAACAGAAAATCCAGCTGTTCTAAATTTGTCCTCTTTGACCAAAAGTTAAATTATCATATTATACATCTACATAATTACATTCATTTCTACTATACTGTGACCTTGTAAATGGTAGAGTCTTTACTAATCAGATGACACATGAGCTTCTGTTTGTAGAAATTTTATATTAATGCCAATATATTACCCCACAAACAGTGGTGCAGATTTAAAAAGCCATCCAATTTTAGATCAGTGAGGACTACTGGAGACACTACCAACTTTTAATACCTGGAGCTAATTTAACAGTAAAAGGAACTTTCACCTGCCATGATGGTAATATATGCAGACGACCAGATATGCCTATATGGCATGTTTTACACTTGGTTTTATCTGTGTTTGTGTTTGGCATATAAGGGGTTTTACAAAACCAGGGGAGGTGTTCTCTCTTAATGTCCCCATCTGTATGTATAGTACTGACTCTTTGAAAGAATTTTCTATGAAATACAGGTAATTATGGATGCAATTTATTTGATTCATTTACTCATCTATTTACTTATAATAATGTCATGTTTGAATTTTGGAGATCTCCCAATGTGTGACAGAATTGGCTAATTTGAAATTTCAGCTGTTGTATTTTTGTTTATTAATTAAGATGACAAAATTAGGACTAATTCAGGATAATGCCATGGAAATATTTTTCTATTATATTATNTATATAATATAACATAACACAAATATTAGTATGGCTACAAGTATTGCATAACAACATATATATGTTGTATCTCTATATCTATATCTACATTGAAAATAACCAGTCCATACCCAAGGCTACATAAAATCATATGGGAGCATAGGACAACCTAATTGCTCAAAATAACTAAACCACAAGCAGGAAATAAGGAAGCAGCCAAAGATAAAGCAGAGATTAGTGGGTAACAAATGAAAAAGTCTCATGAAGCAATAATAAGACTGGATTTTATTCAAAGAGTAATAGAATACTTTTGGACTTTTATGAAGGGAGATGAAGATGATGTGACAGATACTTAGATATATTGCTGATTTAAAGGTAATGTTTACTGGAGGTGCAGGTGGAGTAATAAACTCTGGAGGTAGTGTCAGTGAGTTAAGTGCCAAGCCAATCTTCACACCTATTTTGCATCAAGGAAGCAGAGCAAAGTTCTTCAAAGTGGGATAGTCAATGCTCTAGCTCTATTGGTGTCACTGGTATCCAGCGGGTAGCTGAGGTTCCACAACCAACCAGAATCAATGAAACAGAAAGATGTGGAAGGAGAAAGGTCTAGTTGGCATTCTGTTTCTACCATATTCTCTCCTGGTGTTAGCTGGGACACAAGAGTTTCTGTTCCCAACCTGTGGTAACAAAGCAACATGAGTGAGCCTTGTGCTTCCAACTTCCTTGTTAATAGTGATATTTTACCCCTACTAGGAGGCAATGAGATGGTATGAGTCAGTGTTCCCTTTCAGCAAGAAGATGTCAGCCTGGCCCAAGGAGAGTTGAACCTCATTTTACCCACCTGCTATGAAGCAGTGTGGATCAGTTGCCCACTTTTGATGAGGTGAAGTTGGTAGGGCCTGAAGGGAAGTTGAATATACACAACCACTAGGCACCTGTGTTACAACTCACTACAGGATGTCCCACTAAAAAAAGATTGCATAAAGAATCAGAGTATCATAATATAACATCTAAAATATTCAGCATATAATCGAAAATCACTCATTATACTAAGAACCAGGAAAATGACAGCATGAATGACAAAAGACAGTTGATGCCAACACTGATATGAATTAGATGTTGGAATTCTTACAAGTATTTTAAGCAAGTATTGTAAAAATGCTTCAATAAACAATTATGGATTTTCTTGAAGTAAGTTAAAACAGAAATATCTTGGGGCATTTGGGTGGTTCAGTCAGTTAAATGTCCGACTCGGCTTAGGTCATGATCCAAATGGTTCATAGATTTGAGTCCTGCATCAGGCTCTGTGCTGACAGCTCAGAGGCTGGAGCCTGCTTTAGATTCTGTGTCTCCCTCTCTCTCTGCCCCTCCCTCACTTGCACTCTTTCTCTCAAAAATAAATAAATAAACATCAAAAAATTTTAAAAGAGAAATATCTCACAAAAGAAATAGAAGTTATATATTTAAAAAGAAATGGAAATAACAGAACTTAAAAATACAATAGCTGAAATAACAACAATAGCTCAATGGTAGAGTGTAGAATACAGAGGAGAAATTAATTTTGAAGAGTCACTAAACAACAGCTAGAAAAATGAACGAATTCTCTGAAGAAAAGAAGAATCTGATTTTCAGAGGAACTACATAACAATATTCAACAAGTCTACTTCTTTTTAACAAAATATTACAAAACATGTTTAAAAAAAACAAGAACATATAACCTATTCACAGGAAAAAAAAGGAAAAAATTGTCCTTAAGGAAACACAAACATTGAATTCATTAAATAAAGAATTTAGGGGCACCCTGATGGCTCAGTTGCTTAGGTAGCCAACTCTTGATTTTAGCTCAAGTCATGATTTCTTGGTTGGTGACATCAAGCCCTGCATTGGGCTCACACTCATAGCACAGAACCTGCTTCAGATCCTCTGTCTCCTTCTCTCTGCTTCTCCCTCACTCATGCTTGCTCTCTCTCTCTTTCTGTTTCTCTCAAAAATAAATAAACATTCAAAAATTAAATAATTTAAGTTGACTATATTAAATATGTTCAAAGTGCTAAAGGAAACCATGAATAAGAACAAAAGGAAATCAGGAGAGTGATGTAGCAACAAAATGAGAATGTCAATAGAGAGATGGAAATTATAAAACAGAACAAACTAATTCAAGACTTTAAATGACAGTAATTGAAATGAAAGACTCATGAGAGCATTTCAGTATCAGATGTAAGCAGGCAGAAGATATGATCAATGAAATTTAGGATAAGTCAGTTGAAGTTATTCTTTCTGAGGAATAGAAAAAAATTTTAAAAAATGGAGAAAACTAAATAGAGCCTAAGAGACCTGTAGATTATCATTAAGCATGCCAACATATACATAAAGGGAATTCCAGATATAAAACAAAATTAGGATGATACAGAAAGAATATGTGAAGATATAATGACTGAAACTTTTCAAATTTTATAAAAGACATTATGTGCACAATCAAGAAACTCAACAAATCAGAGAAAAATAAACAAAGAAATCCACACAAAGACACATTATAATAAAATTTTTGAAAGACAAATCCTGGAAAGCAGCAAGAGAAAAGTGACTCCTTATGTATAAGGTATCTTCAATAGGATTAATAGCAGATAACTTATTATAAACCATGGCAACCAGAAGGGAGTTAGTGACTTTTTTTAGGTTTATTTATTTTGAGAGAAAGAAAAAAAAAGTGCAAGAGAGTATGGGAGGGGCAGAGAAAGAAGGAGAGAGAGAATCCCAAGCAGGCTCTGCACTCTCAGCACAGAGCTGGATGTGGGGCTTGATCTCATAAAATAAGAGATCATGACCTGAGCTGAAATCAAGTCAGTTGCTTAACTGACTGATCCACCCAGGCACCCCATGAATAACATTTTCTAAGTGGTAGAAGAAAATATTGTCGACCTAAAATTCTATGTTTCACCAAACTATCCTTTAGAAATGAAAAAGAAATTAAGTCATCCGTAAATAAAAGCTGATAAACAAAACCTGAGAGAATTCATCACTAATAGACTTGTTTTACAAGAAACACTAAACAGTCTTATAGGCTGAAATGACTAACAAGTAACTCAAAACCATATAAAAAATGAGGAAACCATTAAAAATAACTACATAGGTAAATATAAAAGCTACTGTTGTTGTGGGTTGTTTTGTAACCCCTATTTTTATTTCCTACCTTATTTAAAAAGCACATAAATAAAACAATAATTATAAATCTATGTCAGTGGCTCCTAAGACATAAGGATGGATTTTGTGACTAACAACATAAAGGGAAAATTGAACTGCATATGAGAATTTTGTATGCTGTTGAAGCTAAGTGGATATAAATTAAGACTAGGTTGTAATATATTTAGGATGTTAATTCTAATCTCCATAGTATTCACTAAGAAAATATCTTTAAATGACACCACATGAAACTAGAAGGGAAGCTAGTATACAGCAAAAACTTTTTATAAAGAAGACAGTAATGGAGAAAGAGAAGGAAAAAAGCTGAAAGACATAGAAAACAAATATCAAAATGACAGTTCTTTCTTTATAGTAAATAAATGGAAAAATATTTACATCAATTAAATGTAAATAGATTAAATTGTCTGATCAAAAGGTAGAGATTGAGCGAATGGATTTAAAAAAATCTATCCAACTACATCCATTCTACAAGAGGCTGACTTCATATTCAAGGCACAAATAAGTTAAAAAGAAAACATGGAAGAGATATTCCATGAAAATAGTGACAAAAAATTCCGGAGTAGCTATACTATCAGACCATATGGATTTTAAGTCAAAAACTGTTACAAGAGTCCACACCAAATGTTACATATTGATAGAAGGGTAAATTCATAGAGAAGATATAACTATAATCATATACGCACCAAACAACAGAGTCCCAAAATATATGAAGCGAAAATGCATAGAACTCAAACGAACACGTAGTTCTCCAATAATAGTTGGAGTTTCAATATCACATTTCAAGATCAGTAGGGAAATACAAGAATTACACAACTATAAAAGTTCATTAGACATGCATACAGCATTTCATCCAACAAAGTGGAATACACATTTTTTTCAAATGCACATGGAACATATGCATATGTTCTATCTGAAACACTCATCCATTGCTGGTGGGAATTTAAAATGGTACAGCTGCTTTTGAAAATATTTTGGCATTTTCCTAAAATGTTAAATGTAAGATTGCCAAATCACCCAGAAATATTACTGTTAAATGTCTGCCCAAGACAAAGGAAAACCTATGCCCACACAGAACCTTTTAAGTGAAGTTCACAGCAGCATTATTTGTAATAGCAAAAAATGTGGAAACTTTCCAAATGTTTATCAGTCTTTGAATGGATAAGTAACGTGATATATCCATACAATGGAATATTATTTGACCATAAAAAGAAATGAGGTAGTAATTTGTGCTTCATGGGTGAACCTTGAAAACATTATGAAATGTTACTGGTTTCTTAAGGCCTGTGGTGTGGGAAAGGAGGGAATGAAGAATGATTACTACTCAATCTGTCTCTTTGGAGATGATGAAAATGTTCTAAAATTAGATTGCAAGGATGTGTGCCTAACTCTGTGAAAATACTAAAACCCTAAATTGTACATTTTAAGTAGATAGATTTTATGACATGTGAATTATTTCTTAATACAGCTATTAAAAAATGAAATACCAACATTAAGAACTAAATTATGAGAATGAATTTGACTATCAATTGAAGTTTTGTTGTTTTGTTGGGAAATATGAAAGGAAGTCTATCTTATAACTGCTGAAGATGAGTCTGCAAAAAGGGTTGTTAGAGGGGTGCCTGGGTGTTTTGGTGGGTTAAGCATCACAGTTGACCTCAGTTCAGGTCATATCTTATGGTTCATGAGATCAAGCCCTGTGTCGGTTTCTGCACTGACAGTGCTGAGCCTGCTTGGGATTCTCTCTCTCTCTCTCTGCATGTCCACAACTCATGCTGACATGCGCTCTGTCTCCTTCTCTCTCTATATATAAATAGATAAAAATAAATAAATAAATAAATAAACAAACAAATAAATAAATAAAAATAAATAGTTGTTATGGCTGGGCTCCAAAATTTCTGGTGATTAAAATTTTCAAACTCTGAATATTGTTCATATATTTCAAGTTACATGATTTGTTCATTTTGACAGGCTCAGACTGACCTTATCAGTGTTATCTGTTTTACTGGACTATCACTTGTTGATTGATAAATACATATACTTGACTAGGTCATGCCTTACAGAACCAACTACCATATCTTCTTCCATACTATATAAATTGCTTTGCCTAGTTCTGGGTTTGTGGAAATCCTCTTCTTACTATTCCATCTACAAATATCTGAAATGTGACTACCTGAATCTTGAAATATGAAGATATGAGAATGAATAAAATTATTTGCTAAAGCATCATATCATCTCTGAATCTACCTTTGAACACGATCCTTAAAAAATAGGAATCTGATGTAATTATTTAAAATAAACATATATCTAAGATGCAGATTTTTTAAACTAAGATATAAAATGTTATGAAATGTAAGTATTATGTGAATAATGAAAACCTAGAGAACTACGCATGCTTAATTTCTTTTTAACTCAAATATAACATTTTTCTTTTTTTATTAGAAAAGAATATTTACATTTCATTTAGTGCGAAATATGTGGCTTAAGAGCCCTCTATAAATAAAGAGAATAGGACAATTTTCTAAAAGCCCAAAGCAAATTTTTAAATTTGACAACTGAACTTATAAAACAATTAATCAACTTTCCTTTCTTATAGAGATTTAACCATAAGATGGCAGTATCATATTATCACTTTCGTAAATATTTCCTTTATTTTTTGTATTAGTATAAACTAATAAAATCTGCTCTAATGTTGCAAGCACACACACAGAGATTGAATTATTTGTGCATATTCAGTTTTTAAATTTATCATTATATCATATTTATAAATGGCCATTTGCTACTGATTATGGGGTCACAAAAAGATATGGAAGATTCATCATTGCCATTGCTGAAGTAAATACATATCTTATTTTTAAAGATACCTGCCTGGAAATACTACTTTTATGAAGCAATTACAAAATATATCTGAGGTTCTTACATATAATTACTAAATATTGTTTTGTTTACATTTGGAATATATATTTCTCTCTACTTTTGAAAAATTTAAGAGGCAGGTATCAAGAATTTCACTCCACCAAAAATATTCCTTCTCTCTCCTCTTTCTGTTTCTAAAAAATAGAAAACCTAGAAAAGTTATAATTCTACCTTTAAATTATATAATTTTATGAAGTAAATATTACAGATATGGATAGTATTTTCATCAATTACACAGATGCATGTATGGTTATAATGTCTAATTTTATCACTTTTTCAGATATTTGGGAGACTTGGACAGGAAAATATAATAGAACAGAACTGTTGTGGAAACTTTTTCAAACTATGTTTAGCACTATTTCATTTTAGTGTATTAAATGAGATGAGTTTGGGATATAATTTGAACTCTTACATATGTTGAAAACATCTCACTGCTTGAAGTCCACTGACATAGACAGTAATAAATTAAAGATCTTTTAATGGCTTCTTCATACTTGTTTTTATGTAGCAAAACATTCTTACAATATGAGATGTTATTAAGAGTATCCTTATTACTTACAAACAAGATGGCAAAATAAGGATTAGGATCCTTTTTAAAATATATATGGAAACTGGGACTCAGAAGTTGAATAGTTAGCTCTCTTTCTTTATATCCCTCTTTTCTTCTCTTTTCCTTTATATATTTCTTCTACCTTTTTTCTTCCTCTTTCTGTGTTTTTATTTTTCTTCATCTCTCTCATTTCTTTTCTTTCCTTCTTTTCATCCTATTGAACTTTTACAATTTTCCACATACTAGGCTGATGCTTTTTCAAACTTTCTTCCTTGCAGTCTTTAAAACTTACTTTTGAAGAATACTGTTAAGTCCACTGATAGACAAATATACTAATTTAAAGAGAATTTAGGAGACTGGTCAAGAGCATAGATTTAGTATATGGCAGGTAGAGATGATGTTCAAAGTCACTTTGGTCAGATGTTATAGTCTATGGTTTTTAATACTATACCAAGTAGTTGATTTTCTAATGATCATGCTGCTTCATTTATTAATTAAAAACATTATTTTTGGTGCATATAGATGCAAAAATCCTCAACAAAATACCAACAAATTCAGCATCACATTAAGAGGATCATATCTAGTGGATTTTATCTATGGGATGAAAAGATGGTTCAACATATGTAAATCAATCAGTGTATTATGCCATATTAAGAGAACTAAAGTTAAAAATTACAATATCATTTGGGCACCTGGGTGGCTCAGTCCATTAAGCAACTGACTTTGGCTCAGGTCATGTTATCATGGTTCATGGGTTTGAGCCCTGTGTCAGGCTCTGTGCTGACAGCTCAGAGCCTGGAGCCTGCTTCAGATTCTGTGTCTCCCTGTCTCTCTGCCCCTCCCCTGTGCTCTCTCTCTCTCTTCTCTCTCTCAAAGATAAATAAAGATTTAAAAATATAATACCATCTTAATAGATGCATAAAAACTTTTAATATTAAATATCTTTTCATGATAAAAATACTCAACCAAGTAGGAATAAAGGTTAATTACCTCAACATGAAAACCCCACATCTAATCTCATACTCAACAGTAAAAATCTAAACTTTTTCCTCCTAAATTAGAAACAAGGCTAAAGTATGCATTCTTACCACTTCTGTTCAACACAGTATTATAAATTCGAGCCAGAACAGTTAAGCAAGGAAGAGAAATACAAAGCATCCAAACCGGAAAATAAGCGAAGTTTTTATTGTTTGTAGATAATGTTATCTTCTATAAATAAAACACTGAATAATGCACCCAAAAAACCCTGTTAGAATTAAGAAATGAATTCAGTAAAGTGGCAGGATATGAAATCAACATACAAAATTCAGTTTTGTTTTTATACACTAACAATGAAGAATCCAAAAAAAGTTAGAATAAAACTTCCATTTACACTAACATCAAACAGAATAACATACTTCAGAATTAATGTAACCAAAGAGGTAAAAGATTTATACACTGTAAATGGAAAAACATTACTGAAATACAAATATATTGAAACACTCCATGATATGGACTAGAAAGAATTTTTTTTAATTTTTTAATGTTTTATTTATTTCTGAGAGAGAGAGAGCATGAGTAGAGGAGGGTCAGAGAAAGAGGGAAACACAGATTCTGAAGCAGCCTCCAGGCTCTGAGCTAGCCGTCAACACAGAGCCTGACATGGGGCTCGAACAGATGAACTGTGAGATCATGACCTAAGCTGAAGTTGGACGCTTAACTGACTGAGCCACCCAGGCGCCCCTATAAACTATATATTTGATATGAGATTAATATCCAAAATATATAAGGCACTGAAACTCAAACAAAAAAGCGAATGGCTTGATTAAAAATCAACAAAGAACTTGAATAGACACATCTCCAAAGATGACATATTAAAGGCTAATATGTATATGAAAAGATACTCATCATCACTAATCCTCAAGAAAATGCAAATCAAATCCCATATGCAATATCATCTCACACCTGTTAGGATAGCCTATATCAAAAACAAAATAAATGACAGAACATGGAGAAATTGAACACTTTCATACAGTTTATGGGAATGTAAAATGATGTAGCCACTATGAAAAAACATATAGAGTTTTCCCCCAAATTAAAATTAGAACTGTCATATGATTCAGCAGTCTCCTTTCTGAGTATTTATCCAAATAAATTGATATCAGGATTTTCAGGAGCTATGTGGACTCCTATGTTAACTACAGTGCTATTCACACTAGTGAAGAGTTGGCAAACTCAATGTCTATTGGCAGATTAATGGATAAATAATATATGGTATGTGCATACATACAATGGAATACTATTCAGTCTTTGAAAAGAAGAAAATACTTTTTTATGATTATTTATTTTGAGAGAGACAGAGTGAGTGGGTGAGGGGCAGAGAGAGGGAGAGAGAAATTCCCATGCTGTCTCCTTACTGCCAGCTGTGGAACCTGTCACAGGGCTTGCACCCAGAAACCATGATATCATGGTTTGATATCACCTGAGCCAAAACGAAGAGTTGAACACTTAACCAACTAAACCATCTAGGTGCCCCTGACAAGAAAAAATCTTGCAATATGCAACAATACGGATGAGCTAGAGAACACAATACTAAATTAAATAAGCCAACCACAGAAAGACAAATACTGCATGATTCCACTTATAAGAGATACCTAAGTTAATCAGTCTCATCAAAATGGAAAGTATAATGGTGATTGCCAGGGGTTGGAGGTGGAGAAAATGAGGAGTTATTATTCAATGGGTATAATGTTTCAGTCATGCCAGATTGTAAAAATTCTAGAGATTTGCTCCACAATATTGTGCTTTAACATAATTAACAGTACTGAACTAGTCACTTGGAAATTTTTTAGAAGATAGGTTTTATGTTATATATTTTTTACCACAATAAAAAAAGAATAAATATCAATATTCACATATGCACAATTATTAATTTATCACTGTGCTTTAGTGATTTGATTAATATATACTTTGAATTTATTTGTGTCCTCATTGATTGTGCCAATTATTTCCAATAGATGATAGATATGTATTTTTTATTTTAAAGTGCCATATAATATATATTCCTTTAAAGATTGTTAGACTTTGTTTTGGAAGTTAATTAGCTAATAATTAATAAGATCGACCTTTTGAGGCTTTTTAAGCTTTTCATTTTCTAGGGATATTAAAATTTTCCTTTGTCCTAGGGCTCATGTAATTTTATTAAGATCTGACCCTTCTGGAATCTTGTTGAATGTTTTGGGTTTCAAAAAGACCCTTGAATCTGGTTAGTTGGAACTTCAGTGTCTTTCAGTCTTGTATAAACTGTGAGCATTACTCATTTTAATACTCCCAAGTCGTTTCTTAATATTGTGGAATTTCATTCTGCAGATGTATATTTATATTCTGGTAAAGATTCAATGTGATCCATGTAAAGATCACACACACACACACACACACACACACACACACACATTCAAAGAGTGTGATCCTCCCTAGTTTCTGTACTGAGCATTTGTGTTTAGGAATAGGGCTTGTGCTAAGCACATAGCTTGCAATGATTTCCACATCCAGATTCTCCAGTTCTTGTGTAATCCCTTCCTCTTGAGTGTACGCTGTCTAATAACTTTCTTTTTTTTAATATTTTTTATTTATTTCTAGGAGAGAGAGAGAGAGAGAGAGAGAGACAGTGTGAGCAGGGGAGGGTCAGAGAGAGAGGGAGACACAGAATCTGAAACAGGCTCCAGGCTCTGAGCTGGCAGTCAGCACAGAGCCCGACGCGGGGCTCGAACCCACAAACCGCGAGATCATGACCTAAGCGAAAGTCGGACGCTTAACCGAGTAAGCCACCCAGGCGCCCCTAATAACTTTCTTTTAACAAATAAGATATTTGTTAATGTGATTAGATTTGTTTCCATAATTACTTTATAAAATAAAGTGACTTTTATGCTGTTAGCACTCTCTTGCTGGTATTCTTTCTTATCCCCTCATTTGGTCACTCTGATGAAGCTAGGTGCCATGTTACATAAATCTATTAGAGAATCAGGGAATCAAGGAAGGCCTTCAGCCAATTGCTCTTGAAGAACTGAGGCTTGAGTTACACAGCCTATGAGAAACTGAATTCAGCCAAATATCTCTGATTGATTGAGCTTGGAAAATGATCTTGCCCTTGTTGACCTTGAGATAACGATATCCCTGGTAGCCTATATCTTTGCAGTCTTGTGAGAAATTCTAAAGAAATGGACCCAGCTATTCTATGTCTGGATTCCTGGAGATAGAAACTAGTAGAAAATCAATGTTTGTTGTGTTAAGCCGCTAAACTTAGACTAATTGATTATATGGTAAGAGATAATTAATATAGGACAATATCATTTTTATTTGGAATGTGGAGTTAATTATTCTGATTTTAATGCTTTATGTGGTATTCATAATTTTTGGAGAGGGTGGTGAATATGAGTATCAGTTTTACAAATGTTTTAACTGGAAATCAAGTCTTTTTTAAAGATTTGAAATAAGTAGAAAATTATTCTTTGCATATCAACAAATACAAATATTCTTTGACTAATAAGTAAAATGTTAAATATCATAGTAAAATGGAATCTATACAAAAAGCTTCTAAAATTCAACTTTATTTATAGTGACTTCAAATACCAGTAGCTACTTTAGCCATGACATGCAAATAAACTCTTAAAAGCCAATGTTGTATAGAAGTATATTTACAGCCTGTCATCTGAACAGAACGTTTATTAAAAAACAGACCAAACTTTAAAAACAGTAAAGATTTCCATTAAAGTATATTAAAATGGTTGGAGTAATAAATCCTATAAAATAGTTTTTTGTATGATAGCAGGTTAAATACTATTGTGATCTTTGTTCTTTCTCTAGTAAAAACCCAAATGTGTATCTTATGAGAAGACTTTAATCACAAAGCATTTTTTATTCCTTATGGTGATTTAAAACTGATGTTTGGTTGCTTTTATTACGAAGAGCTCTCTATTCATATTTAGGGCATGCATAATTATTTTAGCATTATAAACAATTAAACACAAAGATATTTTTATAGATTTATTAATTTTATCCAAATATTCTTTTTGATCTCCAGAGATTTTTTTTTTATGAAAATGCCTTTGGCTACATGGGAAATAGGAAGAAATGAACGTTTAAAGAATTAGAAGTATTCAAATATTTGATGAGATTAATATTTTATTAACTAGAAAGTTTTCAATTCTACATGATATATTCAAATATATTTTTTACTAAGTTTACAATGTAGATATTATTAAACCCATTTCCTTTTGAGAGAAGTGGCTAAAACCTGTAGTCAAAAAGGAAGTTATTAAGATTTATGTGTGGGTGTTAAGGAATTAAAAGGCTCTGTGGCTATAGTAAATGCTTTTGAAATTTGCTTCAAGCATAGAGTTTATCAAGAGTCTCTTTTTATTAAAAAATAGATTTCCTGTTGGATATGGAATCCCATAGTTCTCATCCAGACTCTTGGCAGCCTTTTACTTTTAATAAAGAAAGAAAAAGAAAGATCTTCAATCAGGGATTTTTATTGCACTTGATTAACCTTCTTTAATAAAAGTTAAAAGACACTAAAACTGTGCATAAGTAATATTAAAACTCACTCAAGCACAAACATACATGAGAAAAGAAATTAAATAATCTTGTTGAAACAAATTACAGATATGCAATTTCAATGAGGATCTAGAGAATCTTTGAAAAGCTTATACATTTTAGCATTTATTTGCTACTGATAAATTTATTCTTCTTATGAATTTAAACCATAATTTTATATTGCATTTTTATTGTTTAAAAATGATTGTATCCAGAGGTTAGCAAGCTAACTGCTCTGAAGTTGTTACATAACACAGATGAAAAAGACTATCAGTTTACAATGAAGATGTGTTTCTACAAGCTGCAGTCACTTTGTAAAATAAAAAAAAAAGTTTTATGGAGTTTTATTTTAAAAGTTCAAGGATAGATTTTGTTTTAAAGTTTAAATTGAAATTTCCTCTTATAAAATTCAAATATTTTTGTAACAAATGGACTTACATAAAAACAACTCTTGGGCTTTCAATATAAGAATATCGGAGTTATGATGTAGATATGTGAAAATTACACAGTTACCAAACTGAAGTTGAAGACTCTCAATGGCCGAATCTGGAACAGTTTGAGTGAATGGATAGATAGATAGATAGATAGATAGATAGATAGATAGAAGAATGATAATGTGGGTTATTATATGGGATAGGAACCATATAATAATATAAGTATCCATGTAATGATCTAAATAAATAATATAAATAATTGAATTAAAAATGAATAGGGAAGATAGGCAAATCTTATACTTAGGATTCCAATTAATAGTATAAAATGAAACAAATTAGTATGAATGAAGGAAATAAAAAATTACCATGGCATATACCAGAGTAAAAATGGCTTCACGAAAAAATCACTAATGGATAAGAAAAGTGGTGGGTGGAAGTATTACAAAGAACAGGATACTTCTGTTGTCTCAAAATATCTCCCTAAAATTACTGAGCAATTAAAAAGGGGAAAATATTAACTTCTTGGTGGAGAACCCTCTATCCTAAGAGAATTTGGGTATTATTAGTAGGTTATATCAAGATATTCGTGGTTAAAATAGAATAATCACAACAAGACATATTTTTGATAGTGTTACCCTAGTCTACCTCCCGTTTTGGTTTTCTTCCTCAATATTACTTTGGCTATTTGGGGTCTTTTGTGGTTCCATACAAATTTTAGAATAGTTTGTTCTAGTTTTGAGAAGTATGCTGGTGCAATATTGGTTGGGATTGCATTGAATGTGTAGATTGCTTTGGGTAGTAATGATATTTTAACTATATTTATTCTTCCAATCCATGAGCATGGAATGTTTTTCCATTTCTTTGTGTCTTCTTCAATTTCCTTCATAAGTTTTCTATAGTTTTCATCATACAGATCTCTTATATCCTTGGTTAGGTTTATTCCTAGGTACTTTATGGTGTTTTGTGCAATTGTGAATGAGATCAGTTTCTTGATTACTCTTTCTGTTGCTTCATTGTTGGTGTATAAAAATGCAACCAATTTCTGAACGTTGATTTTGTACCCTGCAACTTTGCTGAATTCATGGATCAGTTCTAGTAGGCTTCTGGTGGAGTCTGTTGGGTTTTATTTAATGATTTTTTAAGTGAAGTATAGTTGACATACAATGTTACATTAGTTTCATGTGTACAGCCTTGTGATTCAGCAAGTTTATATGTTATGCTATGCTCACCACAAGTGTGACTACCATCTGTCACTATACAATTACTACTGTATGCTATTACAATTCCTTTGACTGTACTCCCTAAGCTGTATTTTTTATTCTTGTGATTTATTCATCCCACACTTGGAAGCCTGTATGTCCCACTCCCTTTCAAATATTTTTGCCCATTCCTCACCCCTTCCCCTCTGACAACCACCAGTTTGTTCTCTACATTTATGGGCCTGTTTCCGCTTTTCTTTGTTTGTTTTGTTTTTTAGATTTCACATGTAAATAAAATTATGTTGTCTTTCTCTTTCTGATTTATTTCATTTAGTAAATACCCTATAGGTCTATCCAAGTGTCACAAATGGTAAGATCTCCTTCTTCATGACTATTATTCTATTGTGTGTATGTATGTGTGTGTATATACACACATATCTTTTTTTATACACCATATATATATCACCATATCTTTTTTTTATTTTTTTTAGTTGGTTATACATGACACACAATGTTACATTAGTTTTAGGTGTATGTCATAGAGATTCAACATCTTTATACATTATTTACTGATTTTCTTTATACTTTTTCTACCAATCATTGGGAGAAAGGCATTAAAGTCTACAATTGTAGTTATGGATTTGTCTCTTTCTCTTTGAGTTCTATCAGATTTTGTTTCATGTATTTCAAAGCTATTATTAGGTATAATTACTTACTGCATAATTACTTATGATAGTTTTAATCTCTTGATCAATTGACTATTTCATCACTATGGAATGCCCTTCCTTAGTCTTATTTAAATAGTTTTTTGATGGAGAGCTTATTTTTTTTCTGGTATTAACATAACCACTTCAGTTTGCTTTTGGTTAGAGTTAATATGGAATACTTTTTGTTATCTCACTATTTGTGTATTTACTATTGTGTATTTACATATATAATACGATTCTTTTAGACAGCATATCATTGGAGCTTGCTGTTTTGTCCAATTTGACAATGTCTACTCTTTTAATTGAGATATAGAAAACTTTTAAATTTAATATGGTTATTTATATGGTTAAATTTAAGTCTATTATTTGGTTATTTGTTTCCTACTTATCTTTCTGTGTCCTTTGTTCCCTTTATCCTATTTCTCTAAATTCTCTTGGGTTGATTGAATGTTTCTTTTCTAATTCCTTTATATCTTTTATTTTCTTATAAACTCATTGTTTTAATTCATGGATTTGTTTACAATTAAAAGTATCTGTACAATTGATAGTATTCTTCATGGTTATAATATGTAACAATGACCTGTAAAGAACTGTGAAGATTTTGAGATTGTATCCTACTTATAAGCACAACTTTACTTGTCATGTTTTCATGGAAGAAAACAAGAGATGCTTAGACCGAAGAAGAAGGACTTTATTATTCATAGCATAGTGAGGAGCATAAGCTTTATGTTTCTGTTGTTTCTCTTTGCTACCCAAGTCCCACAAAGTTAGTGTGCAGAAATCCAGGTGAATGCAGCATATGTAGTAGATAATGCATTATAGCTGAGAAATTGTAAACTTAGAAAACCCAAATCTTATGCTCCTTTATAGTCAAACCCTTACATCAAACCAGATTCCCAGGAAATCACTAATATGTTTTCTCCTACTATAATTTGCTTTACCTTTTCTTAATTTGTGAAATTAATCTATATAGTATATAACTTTCTGGGTCTGGCTTCTTATAGTCAGCATGGTGTTTGTTAGATTCATCCTTGTAGCTGTATGTTTCAGTAGTTCTTTCCATTGCTGAATAGTATTTTAATATACAGATATACCACAATTTGTTTATCTATTTGCCAGTTGATGTACATTTGGGATAGTTTACAGTTTGGGCTATTTGGACATTGCTTAAAAGCATCTGTGTGGACATTTGTTTTAATTTATTCTGGCTAAATATCTAATGTCAGCAACTCAGTAGAGCTGGGAGAGAGCTAAACTACCCAGTGTCTGCATAGCTGATTATAGCAAGAAGCCAAAAATGAAAGAGTTAAGTCTTTCATCACTTACTATAATGGTAGAAGCTGGGCTAAAACCAGAGAGAGTGCCAGATCTCCACTGCCAGTTCTATTTTCCCCATGGAATGGTGTATCAGTTGAGGGTCATAGGGATCAATGCAGAAGTGGGGATCATTTCACTGTTGAAGAACCCCCAAATAAGACTCGGGCAGATTTATGGATCCTGGGATCAGTGGGGGATGGAGGAGTAGAACTAGCAGTGGAAAAGTTCTGAGTTAGGGTAGGGAACACTGTCTTCTAGGTTTTTTTCTCTTCCTCTGGACAAGGAGGTCTTGGCAAAGATACCCAAAGAAGACCTTGGAGCAAGGCCTCAGACAAAGAGAAATAGGAATGAAGTTGCTTGGGCTAGAAATGTAAATATGCAATCAGTGTGACTGGTCAGAAATGCCTGCGACCTTGACTGCAACTATCTTTGGAGACTGCACTGGCTATGCACCAAGTCTGGTGTGAGGAGGGTAGCTTTTCTCTGTGAGGCCTACCAAGTAAAGCCTTTGTAAATATCTATAGTCAGGCCTGAAAAATTGCAAATTGATTTTTAACCAGAAGCCAGACTCCTCATCTAGGAACAAAATTACTGAATGTAGATAGAGTAGGGAAGGCGATTGATATTTCACCATTCCTTATCTATCAGATATAGATTTTATAGATAAACTTTATCAAACTGAGAAAATTCTCTTTTGTTTCTAGTTTGCTAGAAGCTTTTGTTATAAGTGGTGTATAACTTTGTAAATTACTTTTCCTTCATCAATTGGCAATGATCATATGTATGATCATATGTATGATTATTCTCCTTTCTATTGACAATATCATTAATTTTTTTATTTATATCTGAGTGTCAAAATACCTTGTATTCTGGTATAAACTTTTCATGATATATGCTGTATTTTGGATAATTTTATATTCATTTGTATTCACTTGCTAATATTTAGTTAGTCATTTTTGAATCACTGTTCATGAGGAATATTTGGCCCATAATTTACTTTTCTAGTGATGTCTGATATTACTATAACAGAACTATCTTTATAAATAATTTAAAAATTGTTCTATCTTCTTCTATTTTCAAAAATACTTTTTAGTGATTCAGTATTGATTTTTAATTAAATGTTATATAGAATTCACAAGTGAATTATTAAAGCCTGGCATTTACTTTGTGGGAGATTTTCATTAACAAATTTAATTTCTCTATTAGATAATTAGCTATTAAGATTTTCTTTTTTAAGTTTACTTATTTATTTTGAGAGAGAGAGAGCATACACGAAGGAGAGGACCAGAGAGAGAGAGAGAGAGAGAGAGAGAGAGAATCCCAAACAGGCTCCACACAGCACAGAAACTGATGTGAGGCCTGATCTCACAATTGTGACATCATGACCTGAACCAAAATTAAGAGTCGGATTCTTAACTGACTGAGCCATCCAGGCACCCCAGGCTGTTAAGATATTCTATTTTTTCTCTTTTGTGGCATATTTGATGACATTTTTGTTTCAAGTCATTTGTTCATTTTTATCATACTTGTCAAATACATTAGAATAAATTTTATATACACATTTTTCTTTTTAATTATTTGCATAATCTGTAATAATATACCATCATTGTGTGTGTGTGTGTGTGTGTGTGTGTGTTCTTTCCTCACCCTGTATAATTTATAGTGAGCACCAATTTTCCATGTCCGATTTGAATAATTTGTGTTTTCTCTTTCTCTTCAGTGTCAGTCTACATACAGAAATTTTTTGTTTTTGTTTTCTACTGTAGTAAGAACACTTAAAGTGAGATGTACTCTTTTAGTAATTTTTAAATGTACGATGTACTATTGAAATTATAGGTACAGTTTGTACAGCAGATCTCTGGAATTCATTCATTTTTCATAATCCAAATCTGATGCCCATTGATTAGCAATTTCTCCTTTCCTTCCATACTCTCAGTTCCAAGTAACTACCATTCTACTCTCTAATTCTATGAATTTGACTATTTTAGATATTTCATATAAGTGGAATCAAGCAGTATTTATTCTTCTATAACTTATTGCATTTAGAATAATGTCTTCCAGATTCATTCATGTTTTTGCATATTGTAGGATCTCCTTCTTTATTTAATGCGGAATAATAGTCCATTTCTTGTATATACCACATTTACTTTATCTGTGTGTTGATAAACATTAGGTTGTTTCCACATCAGCTATTGTTAATAGAGCTGCAATAAAGATTTGAGCACTAAAACTTCTTCAAGTACTGATTTCAAGTGCTTCTGGATAAAGACTCAGACATGAGATTACTGAATCATGATGTAGTTCTATTTTTAACTTTTTAGTGAACCTCCGCATTGTTTTCCAGGGTGGCTACATCATTTTACATTCCCACTAACAGTGTGAGAGTTCCAATTTCTCCACCTCCTAACACTTGTTATTTTCTTTTTCTGTTTTTATTTATATGGTTTTTAACATTTTGGTAATAAGCATCCTAATAGGTGTGACATGGTATCTCATTGTGGTTTTGATTTGCATCTCCCCATTGATAAGTGACAGCATCTTATTATATATTCATTGACTATTTTTATGTCTATGGATTTATTTATATCATCCACCAATTTTTTAAGCTGGGTATTAATTGTTTTCCTGCTGAGTTGTAGGAGTTCTTACACATTTTGTGTGTGCCGGGGGGGAGGATGTATTAATCCCTTTATTTAAGAAATGATTTGATGGGGCACCTGGGTGGCTCAATTGATTAAGTGTCCGACTTTGGCTCAGGTCATGATCTCACTGTTAGTGGGTTCGAGCCCCATGTAGGGCTCTGTACTGACAGCTAGCTCAGAGCCTGGAGCCTGTTTCTGATTCTGTGACTCCCTTTCTCTCTGACCCTCCCCTGCTCATGCTGTCTCTCTCAGAAATAAATAAAACAAACATTTAAAAATTTTTTAAAAATGGTTTGCAAATAATTCCAGCCATTTCATAGGTTTGGGGTATTAATATTAATTCTTTGTTAGATACATGGTTTGAAGAACCTATTTCATAGGTTCCCTTTTCACTCTGTTGTTTCCTTTTCTGTGTCAAAGTCTTTAGTTTGATGTAATCCTGCTTGCTTATTTTTGTTTTTACTGGTTGTGCTTTGGTGTCATATCCATGCAATCATCTAAGTCCAATGCTTGAAGCTTTTCCTCTATGTTTTCTTCTAGGACTTTATAGTTTAGGTCTTGTGTTTTAAGTCTTTAATGCATTTTCAGCTGATTTTTCTCTATAGTGTAAAATATGAGTCCAAATTCATTCTTTTGCATATGGATATCCAGTTTCCCAACACTTGTTGAAAAACTGTTTTCCTCTTTTTGTGTTCTTGGCATCCTTGTTGAAGATCATTCAAATTTATAGGTAAAGATTTATTTCTGGGTTCTTTATTCTGTTTCATTGTTCTATGTCTATATTTATGCTAGAAGTCTAATGTTTTTAATACTACTGCTTTGTGAAATGTTTGCTCAGAAAATGTGAAACCTCCAACAGTTTTGGTTATTTGTTTTTTTGTGTGTGTTTCCATATGAATTTTAGATTTTCTCTTCTATTTCTGTAAGAATGAAGCCATCAGGTTTTGGTAGAAATTGTATTGAATCTGTAGGATCACTTTAAGTACTATGGACACTTTAAGAATCATAAGTCTTGGGGTGCCTCGGTGGCTCAATTGGTTAAGCATCTGACTTTGGCAAGTCATGAGTTTGAGCCCCACGTAGGCTCTGGTGCTGACAGATTGGTGCCTGGAGCCTGCTTCAGATTCTGTGTCTCCCTCTCTGCGCATCCCCTGCTCATGCTGTCTCTGTCTGTCTGTCTCTGTCTTTGTCTCTCTCTCTCTCAAAAATAAACATTAAAAACAAAAGAATAACACGGGGTGCCTGTGTGGCTCAGTCAGCTAAACATCTCACCTCAGCTCAGGTCATGATCTCGTGGTTTGTGAGTTCAAGCCCCACACAGAGATCTGTGCTGATAGGGCAAAGACTGGACTCTGTTTCAAAATCTGTGTCTCTGTCTCTCTCTGCCCCTCCCCTGCTCATGCTCTGTCTGTCTCAAAAATAAATAAAAATTAAAAATTAAAAAAAAGAATAATAAGTCTTGTAATCTACAGACACAGATGTCTTTCCCTTTGCATCCATTTGTGTCTCCTTTAATTTCCTTCATCAGTGGTTTGTAGTTTCCAGTGTACAAGTCTTCCATGTCTTTAGTTAAGTTTATAACTATGTATTTTATTTTTTGATGCTTCTTTAGGGGATTTTTTTTCCAGAGGGTACACAGTTAGTGTATAGAAATGCAGTTGATTTTTGTAGGTTGATTTTGTATTCTGCCACTTTGCTAAATTTGTTTATTAGTCTAACAATTTTTGGAAGTGGTTGTTTTCTTTTGGTGGAATCTTTAAGTTACAAAAAGAGATAGTTGTATTCATTTCTATTTGATTTAGATGTTCTTTATTTCTGTTTCTTGCCTAATGGCTCTGGGTAGGGCTTCCAGTACTATGACGAATAGATGTTGCAAGAGTGGACACCCTTATATTATTCTTGATCTTTACATAAAAGTTTTCAGTTTTCACTGTTGAGTATGATGTGAGCTGTGGGATTTTAATATATGATCTTTATTACATTTAGGTAATTTATCTCTTTAGCTTTTTGAGCATTTTTATCATGAAAGAGTGTTAAATTTTGTCAAATGTTTTTTCTACATCTATTAAAATCATATTGTTGTTTTTACCTTTTGTTCTGTCAATATAATGTACCACATCAAGTGATTTATATGTGTTGAAACTTCCATTCATTCCACTTGGTCATGGTGTATGATCCTTTTAATGTGCTATTGAACTTAGTTTGTTAGTATCTTATCAATGATTCTTTAGTTTTCTTTTCTTCAGGTGTCTAAGTATTTTGTTATCCTATGAGAAAGATGCTAGCTTTATAAAATAAATTTGGAGTTGTTCTCTGCTCTTTAGCTTTTTGGAAGAGTTTGATAAGGATTGGCATTATTTCTCATTTAAATGTTGCTATAATTCACCAGTAAAGACACCTGGTCCCAGGATTTTCTTTGTTGGGAGATTTTTTATTGTTGTTTCAATCTCCTTACTTATAGGTCTGTTGTTTTCTATTCTATATTTACATGTTTCTCCTGTAGTTTTTATTATTTCCTTTCCTCTGATAACTTTTGACTTAGTTTTTTCCTTGTTTTTGTAGTTTCTTGAGGTGTAAAACTAGACTATTTAAGATATATATTTTTTTAAGTATAGGTATTTATTACCATAAACAAAGCTTTTGGTATGTTGTATTTTCATTTTGTTTGACTGGATATATTTTCTAATTTATCTTTTGATTTCTTCTTTGTTATATTGATTGTTTAAAAAGTTCATTGTTTAATCTCTCTATATTTGTGAATTTTCTACTTTTTCTTCTGCCATTAGTCTCTAGTTTCATTTCATTGTGGTAAGAAAAGATAGTTGGTATGATTTCAGTCTTCTTAAGTTTGTTAAGTCTTGTTTTGTGTCTTAATCTATGAACCATCATGCAGAATGCTCCATGTACACTTGAGGAGAATGTATATTCTGCTTCCATTAAGTGGAATGCTCTGTACATGTCTATTCTTAGACCCATTTGGTTTAAGGTGTTGTTCAAATCCCTTGTTTCTTAATTTATTTTCTGTCTGGATGACCTATCCACTGTTGAAAATGAGGTATTGATGTCCCCTCCTATTAGTGCATTTCTGTTTCTTTCTTCAGTTCTGTCCATGTTTACTTTATATATTTAAATGTTGTAATGTTGGGTGCACATATATTTATGATCATTTTTTTATGTTGAATAGATCCATTTAACATTATATATTGTTCTCTTTTCTCTTGTGACAGTTTTTGACTTAAAAGTATATTTTGTCTCAGGTAAGTGTAGCCACCATGCTCTCTTTTGTTTGTTGTTATAGCGTATGATACCTTTTTCTACACCTTTACTTTCAGCTTATATGTGGTCTTAAATCTAAAGTGAGTTTTTTATTAGTGGTGAGAATAAATGTTATTCGATAAGTATGACAAGCCTACCGTTAGGGAACACAGATTATACTTCATATGTGAACCAATTCTAACGATGCCTGCCAAACAAATCTCTGTGGTGTCTGTTCATTGGTTTAGAAGACCTAAATATTTTATGTAGTCACTTCCTGCCAAGACAGGAGTCTAAGAAATTTTGTGAGATGTCAAAGAGAGAAGAAATCAGCTTTATTTATAAATAGTGTAGGAGAAATTTGAAGATAAATTTCTTAGTTTTAATTTGTTTATCTCCAAAAATAGAGCAAGCAAGAATGATAGCAATGATAAATAAATCGCTGGCCTGAGACAGGTTATATAAAATATATTTTTAATATATTTATAAAAGCTCTGAAGCAAAGTTAATTCTTTGATATTAATAGTTATTCAGCCCCATGATGACATGAAAGCATATACTGGCATAGTTCTAAGATTTATGGGTTTGGTTCTATACCACCACAATAAAGCAGTTATCATAGTAAAGCAAGTGAAGTGAATTCTTTGGTTTCTCAGTGCATAAAAAGTTATATTTCTATCATACTATAGTCTACTTAGTGTGCAATAGCATTATATCTAAAATAACAATGTACTTACGTTAATTAAAATATACTTTATTGCTAAAAACAATTCTGAGCTTTCAGCAGGTTCTAATTTTTTTTGTTGGAGGGTCTTGCCTTGATGTTGATGGTTGCTAACTCAAGGTGGTGGTTGCTGAAGGTTGGAGTGACTAAATTTCTTAAAATCAGACAGTGATAAAGTTGGTAAACTTGATGAGGTATCATCAATTGACTCTTCTTTTCACAAGTGATTTCTCTATAGCATGATATAATGTTTGATAGCACTTTATACCTATGGAAGAACTTCTTTCAAAATTGGAGTCAATTCTCTCAAAGCTTGCCACTTTTTTATCAACTAAGCTTATGTAATATTCTAAATCCTTTGTTGTCATTTCTACAATCTGTTTAACATCTTCCTCCGGGAATAGAATCCATTTCAAGATCCCATATTCTTTGCTCATCCATAAGAAATAACTCTTCATCTGTTAAAGTTTGATCTTAAGACTGCAGCAATTCAGTAACATCTTTGGACTCCACTTCTAATTCTAGTTCTCTTACCATTTCCACTGCATCTGTAGTTACCTCCTCCACTGAGGTCTTGAATTCCCCAAAGTTATCTAAAGGCCTGTAATCAACTTCTCCCAATCTCCTGTAATATTGATATTTTGACCACGTACTATGAGTCACAAATATTCTTAATGGCATCTAAAATGGTGAATCTTTTCAGAAGTTTTTAATTTACTTTGTTCAGACTCATCAGAGGAATCACTCTCTACAGTGGCTATAGCCTTATGAAATGTATTTCTTAAATAATAAAACATGAAAGTTGAAATGACTCCCTGATCTGTAAGCTGTATAATGGAAGTGTTAGCAGGAATGAAAACCTCAATCTCTTTGAACATCTCCATCAGAGATATTGAGTGACCAGGTATATTGACAATGATCAATAGTATTTTGAAAGGATATTTTTATCTAGTAGCAGGTCTCAATAGTGGGATTATTTACTAAACCAAAAAACTGGATGGTTACCAGAGGGGAGGTGAGTGGGATAATAGGTGAAATATGTGAAGGAGATTAGGAGTACACCTACCATGATGAGCACTGAGTAATGTATAGAATTGTTGAATCACTATACTGTACATCTGAAACTAATACAACACTGTATCATAACTATATAGGGATTAAAATTTTTTAAAAATTAGTAAACCATGCTGTAAACAGATGTGCCATTATCCATGCCTTGGTGTTCCATTTATACAGTACAAGCAGAGTAGATTTAGCATAATTCTTAAGGGCCCTCGGATTTTTGGAATGGTACCTGAGCATTGGCTTCAACTTAAAGTCACCAGGTGCAGGGGCGCCTGGGTGGCTTAGTCGGTTAAGCATCCGACTCTCGCTTAGGTCATGATCTTGCAGTTCGTGGGTTCGAGCCCCGCGTCGGGATCTGTGCTGACTACCAGCTCAGAGCCTGGAGCCTGCTTCAGAGTCTATGTCTCCCTCTCTCTCTGACCCTCGCCTGCTCATGCTGTCTCTCTCTCTCTCTCCCCTAGAAATAAATAAAACATTAAAAAAAATTAAAAAAAAAAGAAATAAAGTCACCAGGTGCATTAGCCCTAACATAAGTAATTCAGCTTATCCTTTGAAGCTTTGAAGCCAGGCATTGACTTCTCTGTATTTATTAAAGTATTAGGTGGCATCTTCTTCCAGTATAAGGCTGCTTTGTCTACCTTGAAAATATGTTGTTTAATGTAGTTATCTTTTATTAATAATCATCATTAAGTCTTCAGGAGAACTTGCCCAGCTTCTACATCAACACTGCTTCAACTTGCTCTTTTATGTTATGAAGATAGCTTCTTAAACATCATGAATGAACTTCTACTAGCTTGAAATATTTCTTCTTCAGTATCCTCACCTCTCTCAGCCTTTATTCAGTTAAAGAGAGTTAGGGTCTTGTTCTGGCTTTGGTTTAAGGGAATGTTGTGAGTGGTTTGATTTTCTATCCAGACCACTCAAACGTTCTCCATCTCATAATAAAGCTGGTTCTCTTTCGTATCACTCATGCGTTCACAAGAGTAGGACTTGTAATTTCCTTCAAGAACTTATCATTTGCAATTGCAACTTGGCTAACTATATATTGCAAGAGACCTAGCTTTTGTCCTATCTGGGCTTTCAAAATGCCTTCCTCATTTATAGTTTGTGTGCATGTGTGTGTGTGTGTGTTTTAAATAGGCTCTGTATGTGGAGACTAACATGACCTTGAGCTTGAACTCATGACCCTAAGATCAAGGCCTGAGCTGAGATGGAGTCAGAGACTTAACTGACTGAATCATCCTAGTGTTCCTCATTTCTAGTTTTTGACTTAAAGTTAGAGTCATGGGACTCTTCCTTTCACTGGAGCACTTAGAGACCGTTATGGGGTTAGCCTAATTTCAATATTGTCAAGTCTTGGGAAATAGAGGGGCCTGTACAGGGAGAAAGACTGGGGAAGAGCTGGTCAGTGGAGTAGTCAGAATACACACAACATTTATCAAATAAGTTTGCCATCTTTTTTAGGTGCAATTCTTGGTGCCCCTGAACAATTATAATAGTAATGTTTAGATCACTGACCACAGGTCACCATAGTAAATATAATAAGAAATAGTTTCCAGTATCGTAAGAATTACCAGAATGCTACAGAGAGATATAGAGTGAGCAAATGCTGTTTGAAAAATGTCACCAACAGAATTGCTTAAGGCAGGGTTTCCCACAAACCTTCAATTTGTAAAAAACAGGGTATTTATGAAACACAATAAAGCAAAGCTAATAAAACAAGATATGCCTATGTGTACTAACACCTCTTGTTGTACTCATTAAAATAAAATAAAAAAAAACAAAAACAGGGTAATGACAATAGGACCAGTCTTTCTGTGATCGGGAATAATCTTTGGAGATTATTTGTGATCACAAGAATTACTGTTAGGAAAAAACTGCCCAAGAATTGGTATTAAACATGAAGAATTGTTCATGGATATTCCATCAGAGTCTACTGAGTATGTCTAGCAGGCATATCTGATTTTCTACATATGTGAGTATCTTGACTTACATTCTACTACTGATTAATGCATTTTACAATGCTGTAAGGGTAGATATTATCTTGTAGAGAACTAATTTATGCAAGTGTTTTTTGTGTGAAAGCAAACTAATTTTGTTTACTAGGCTTGCTATTTTTAATTTTTCTTTTCTGGAGTTTTTAATGGTCTATTATGAGAATGTATTCTATACATAATTACAAAATATTGTTTTAAATAACATAAATGTGGGGAAATTACCATAATGGAATAGAACATGATGGATGGTCTATTTATTATTGAACTTTTTTCAGTGATATCATAGTTTATTTAAATGACAATGTAAAATGGTAAGGTAAAAGTATAGTTTATAGGATTTACAGAGTGATCTACTGTAATTACAATTGATTGAGTCTTTCTTGAAATGTTATTGACATGATGGACAACTTCAAAACCTAAGAGAGTGAGAATGATTGATTAAATGTTAGGAGAAGAAGCTCTCTGAAGTGACATTATAGTTTGTAGCCTGACATGATGTAATGCTTTAAATAAATACTGTCTTGCATTCAGTGTCACAGCTGTTTATGTTATCCATGTGCTTGTACTGCATGTATCTTACAGAAGAAGAAATTATAGCTTGCAGGAGTCTTGTGCTAAAATCATATAGTAAAACTAATGGCCAATTAGTTTTTGTCAGTTTTATGAAGGATAAACTCACATTTATACCCAATATATCTTTGAATATAATATAAATATGTTTATAGGTCTGTATAACTTAAAATGAAAACTATATGTTGCATTATTTCTAAATCATTTTGCTGGCCATCATGTCTCTGATGAAATCTAGGTTATCTTCTGACATTCCAGTAGATACAGCAGCTTCTACCCTCACCTGGCTCTGTCAGATTTATTGTTAGACAGCGGTGGGGCAGGGTGTGAAACCACTTTTAGCTGCTTTGCTGCTGCTGCTAGAAGAGCTTCACTTGATGTGGAGTATTGTCAAATTGGTGATCATAGTGTCAAGTTGAAGAGGAGGGCTACAGACTCTACTAACCTGAGACTATGGTTTTGTTTGGCTCATGCAATGGACCAGTGGATACGTGGAAATTTAGAAGAAAGTTCTAAGAGTGAGACAGCTATAGAAAAATTGATACGTTATTCTCATATCCTGGGTTGACCAGAAGCTTTGCGTATACACAAGAGAGATTAGAGCAGGCCCAAGCCATTCACATATTCTTGGCCATCAGAGACTTTGTATACACACAAATATCTGAGAAAACCTCCACAGGAAATAAAAGCTCAGGGAGACTTGAGAATGACATGTCAGTCTTTTCTAGAATTATATATAGTGAAATGTCTTTATACTGTGTATAGGTATTATAATATTGGGTTGAGAATATTTTGCCTTCCTAAAGGCCTACATTTCATACATTATGTATGAAAAATTTGATCCTTGCTAGTAAGACATCTGTTTCTTTTGGACTTGAAATAAAAGTGAGGGTGTGATAATTATGTATAATAAAAATGTTGACAATGTATTAAAATAAGTAAATCCATACAAAAAGATCAGTTTCTTTTACTCTGCTTTAACTTTTTATGTTGAATTTTAAGCAGTTATGGTAGAGTGATATTACTCTTGGTAGACAGTCCAAAAACTGCTGTTCACAGTCATTTTATTAACTCTTGCCAGGCAGAAAATGTCTGATGTATATGTTGTACCATCCATTCATGACATTATTGAATATCTCTTCTAAGATCATTTATGATTCAAACTGACCAGAAGTCACTGGTCTTAAAGAACAACAGGGGACTGGGAAAACCCAAAAAGTGCCTAGAATGAGTAGTAAAGTAATGTGCAATTATGGACGTATTGGTTAGTTTGTGAGCGACTCGAAGATGAGAATAATGCATTTTTTACACTTAAATTTGTATTACCTTCTAGTGGCTTGGCCAGTCCTTTCTTAGATGTTGTATGTCTGAGGCTGAAATGTAAACATCTTCACTGCCTCATCATGTTTATTTCCATGTATAGAATTGATGGGGTAGCATAGAGTTATTTAATTTTCATTCCTAATACCTAAATGTTTCACCTGGGTTTTCTTTAGCAAGTTTCATTATTTTGGTATTTCAATATAAAATTACTACAATAATATATTTAAAGTGATAAAACAGGAGAATAAAATTAAATACAACAAAGATAGTGGAAACATTATGACAAATAACCAATTACTCTTTGCAACACACACATATTACATAATAGAAAAAATGACATGGATTTTTCTTAATCTGGATCAAATCATAAATTGTTGCCATTAGGAACATCACTCCCAAAATTTGTCTGAATCATCATACTGATTTCTCAATTAGCTGTAATGAATGTATGGCCTCCTGTGGTACATAGTTGAGAGATACCAGATGAATTTTAAATAAGATGTTGATTAAAAAATTGTAAGAGACGAAGCAGGGTCTGTCAGTTCGTCAGCCCACTCGTATAACAACCTTTCCTATGTCAGACCAGATCAAATAATGAAATTTAAGAAGAAGTGCTGTACAGCTTCCCAAACTGTCAACCATTTGTGCTGTGAGTTAATGAAAAAACATGTGTGCTGATCCTGATATGCTTGGATGAAGAAATGCCAAGAAAAACCACTTTTGTGGTTACTCTTCTGTTTATGGCAAATCAGCTAATGGTATATAGATAACAAAATATAGGCTGAAAAACTAAGGTAATGAGATAACTGGATTTAGGAATTATTCTAGTCTCTGGTTTGAAGATAAATGTATGCTTTTCTAGCAGTTAAAAACTATGTTTTATTAATAGGGTAAGCATAAGAAATATTTGAAAAGATTTACAAGTATTTTAAACTTCAACTACTATATTGCTAGAACTCTTGGTCAAGTAGATTTTGCTTGTTTCTTAATAAAAGGAAATATGTAAGTAGTGGGGTCTCTGATTATGAATGCCAGAAGCATTTTGCAACATAGAATATGCCACAGAGACATTATGTTACTCTGTAAAGGCAGCCTTAACAGACATCTAGTGCACATATATAATGCAAGCAGTAGCCATATTCTAAAGTTGTCATGGAAATTTCATGGTATTATTTGCCATGCTAAAATTTAATAGGACAAGGTCATCTATAGTATCAGTTTTATATTAAATATTCCATAATTTGCATATATTGTGACACAATGTTGAAAACCAATATGTGGTTTTTATGTAATAATTACCAAATGTAGTACACGGCATGGTGAATTTGTAAATGATAGCAGTTAATTATCTATGGGTCCAGGGTTTCCAGCCTCTTAAGAAAGAAGTTCTAAGTAAAGTATAAGGGATTTTTATTTTCAAATTCCATTTTGTTTTTACTCTACTATAAAGATTTTGCAAAGTCTATATAGTTTTAACTTTTCTATTATATCATCATACTTCTTAAAGATTGTAGTCCCTTATTTCTTCTCTCACATATAGTTATACCTATTTCAGCATACTGTTCTGTTGAACTTATGGAACTAGGTCAAAATCTTTTCTGGGTCCAATTCCCTGTTTCTAATTGCTGGTTTACTTTCCTTTTGTCTATAACATGTATTAAAATAATTTTCTAGTGAAGACTCTATGAGTGTTAACTTTCTGAATCTCAGAGGGGAGCCTAGGTGGCTCAGTCGGTTAAGCGTCCGAGTTCAGCTCAGGTCATGATCTCATGGTTTGTGGGTTCGAAGCCCGCGTCAGGCTCTGTGCTGACAGCTAGCTCAGAGCCTGGAGCCTGTTTCAGATTTTGTGTTTCCCTCTCTCTCTCTGACCTTCCCCTGCTCACGCTGTCTTTCTCTCTCAGAAATAAATAAAACAGTAAAAAATTTAAAAAATTTTTTCTGAATCTCAGAGACATTATCTCATTGTCACACTTGCTTGGTAATTTATCTGAGAATAGAATTCAAACATGAAAATATATTTTAAAAAATTTACATATTATTCAGAGTCTCCTCTATGTATTCTTTTTCTCCAGCTGAAAATATTTGCCCATATTGTCCATTTAAAATTGTGTCTTACTCTCATTTCTCTATTCTATTTTCAAGACAGATTCTCTATTTTTTTTTAATGTTTTTTATTTATTTCTAGGAGAGAGAGACAGCGTGACCAGGGGAGGGTCAGAGAGAGAGGGAGTCACAGACTCTGAAACAGGCTCCGGGCTCTGAGCTGGCAGTCAGAACAGAGCCCGACGCGGGGCTCGAACCCACGAACCGTGAGATCATGACCTGAGCCGAAGTCGGACGCTTAACCGACTAAGCCACCCAGGCGCCCCCAGATTCTCTATTTTTAAATTCCCTTTGATAGTATCTGTATTTTCTGTTTAGTCTAGGAGATTATGTTTGGATTTTATATTCCTGACTTCTATTGATTTTTAATGTAATCAATGGTTGGTAATATTTAAATGTATTTATTCTATTTACAGCTCATTTCATGGAATTTTGGTTGTTTTATGGTTGCAATATCTTCTTTAAAATACCATATAATTAATTTATTTAAAATCTTTCATTACAAATTTATCTTTCTGTGATGTCTTTTCCTTTTTTTTTTCTTTTACAACATCCTTGATCTTCTATGTTGTAGGTTTTCTCAAATTTCTAGTGATCTTTCTCTATACAGATCTATTCCTATAGAGATAAAATGATACCATAAAATGTTTGGAGATCTATGTATGGATGGAGGCTGTTCACAAAAGAACTGTAGTTCTTGATAAACTGCTGAAGATTCTGTTATTTAATCTGTGGGATTCCTAGATGTTTGTTTACAGATTTTTTTTTTCTTTTAGCTTACCAATGACATTACTTTCAGTGTTTGGGTTTCCCAGAACAAGTCATTCAAATATTTTGAAAATAACCCTCAAACCTTGAGTCTGGGACAAGGGCCAGCACACTGTGGCATACAGGCCAAATTTAGCCAAACATACGTTTTTGTCTATAATTGCTTTCATGCAACTACAACAGAGTCAAGTAGTTGTGGACTGTATGTATGGTCAAAAGCTTAAAGTATTTATTATTTCACCTTTTATTTCTGCCAACCCCTGGTCTATGGGGAAAAATTTTCCATTGCTAGGCTTTTGATGCTTGGTATGTGAAGAGAAAAACAATGGCAAACGTTTCACTAATTAATGATTCAGCTAACCTTTCTTTATGATCTTTTCTCTAGCTCCTCTTTCCTGAGTATCCTTGTAATGAGCAAGTCATGTTTTTAGACAAGATCAATTCCCTTTTATTTATAATTCATTCAGGGTAGTGTCGAATGAGTTTTCCTTGCATTCCCCAAGTTCATTGTTGATCAACTGTGATGCTGGATGCATCAGGGACTAGGAGAACTCATGGAAAAATGCTACTGTTCATTCTGCTTGTTGTGCCAAGAGTAATAAAAAGCTATCTGTCATGATCCTTAGTCTTGTGTCTTCCACAAGCAGTAAGACATAAGTCTTGTGTTTTGGAGGACCTATTGTGGTAAGGTAGTAGAAGCACCGTAAGCTTTCCCAGTCCCTTGAGCACAGCTAGATAACTATTTAGTCATTCTCAATACCCAAGAAATTATTCTGAGGACTGACAGAACAAATTGCACTAATAGATGGAAAGAAAAGGCCACATCATGGGATGTAGAAGGTGAAGAGACATGGCTTAGGGTAGAAATGTATCATGGATGATGAGAAGAAGAGGGAGCCCAGGACACACACACACACAGAGACAGAGAGACAGAGAGACAGAGAGATGAGCCCACAGGGTGTCATAAAAGGAAAATATTTCTCCAAAGCTATTGACTAGGGAAATGAGAGGAGCTGATTTTTGTGTTTTTACAACCAGTGAGGCTCACAGAACGGAGTTTTAGAGGTCATGGCATGACTGGTGTGGAGCCCTGAAGGAATTGCCATGCTTCTGTGGAGAAGGAGGGCGGATAGCCTGCAGACAGACATGTAATCTAAGGATTGCCTAGGATGCACTAGGAGAAATAATTGTTTTCCCTTCTTTGAGTGCATCTGGGACAGATGGCATCATCTTTCTGGGGACAAAAGCACCAGTGAGGAACATGTCCCTCCCCAGTCCCTCAACATAGGCTCAGAGACACCTGCTGAGGGCAGCTAACCTGGACACTTCTCTTCCTTAGGCTTTACTCCAAACTCCACACCCTTGTGCTTTGGTGTGACTATACTTCTGGGACAAACCTGCATCAGTCCCAGTATAGTAAGGTGAGACCCTCCCCTTGAGTACCATTTTAAGTCCCCACCATGCCAGGTCCCTAAAGTTTGGAATTTTAAAATTCAGCTGGCCTGCTTGGAATAGAGCCCAGGTACACTGTGCTGCCAGGGATGCAGACAGCCCAGACACAGACAGGGTGAAGGAAGAGTTTTGAGGGATGCCTGGAACACATGAAGGTAAAATTTTCACTCTCCTGGAAGGGCTTTTCAGACAGTTGTTTCTGGGAACATGGGAGAGAGCTGAGATCATTTCTCTTTCCTGCTTCTCAGCATAAACTAACTTCAGTAAGTAGCATAGGGACAGCAGTGGTGGCCTAAACTTACACTAAGCCCCAGCCCCTGGGCTCTGCAAGTACTGATTTTCTCAGGAAGGTGTGCTTTAGAATGAGAATAGCAGGTGACTCCCCCAAAAGACCAGCACAAAGCCCCTGCATGTCCCAAGTCTACTGAACATAGAGTTGTGCAAAACTTCAGCTCTAGTGGAAAAACCATCAGCTCTCTTTTATCAAGCAGACCAGAGTACATCTAGTTAAAACTCACTACACTCTGGGCAAAGTCCAAACACTCCTCACTGCAAGTAAGAAGAAACTCAACAGAATACTGAACTGAAAGAAAGAGAAGACAAAAGACTGCAGCAGAATGCTGCAGCATACATCAGGGAGCAGAAATAAATAATATAGAAACAAACCAAAAACAGTAGAACATATCAATGAAACCAGGAGCACATTCTTTGAAAGAATTAATAAAATTGAGAAACTTTTAGCCAGACTCATTAAAAAAATGAGAAATTACCCCAATAAATGAAATCATGAATGAGGGATGAGAGGTCACAATCAATACCACAGAAATACAAACAGTTACAAGGGAATATTATGAAAATATATATGCCAACAAATTGGGCAATCTGGGAGGAATGGATAAATTCCTAGAAACATATAAACTACAAAAACTAAAACAGGAAGAACTAGAAAACTTGAATAGACTGATAACAGGCAAAGAAATTGAATCAGTAATCAAAACACTCCCAAGAAACAAAAGTCCTAGGCCAGATAGCTTCCCAGGGGAATTCTACCAAACATTTAAAAAATATTTAATACCCATTTTTCTCAAATTGTTGCAAACATTAGAAATGGAAGGAAAACTTCAAACTCATTCTCTGAGGGCAGCATTACCGTGATTCTAATACCAGACAAAGACTCCTTAAAAAAGAGAAATACAAGCAAATATCCCTGATGAGCATGGATGCAAAACTTCTCAACGAGATAGTAGCAAATTGAATCCAACAGTACATTAAAAGAATTATTCACCATGATAAAGTGGGATTTATCCCTGGGCTGCAAGGGTGGTCCAATATTCATAAGTTAATCAATATGATACAGCACATTAATAAAAAAAAGGATGAGAATCATATGATCATCTCAATAGATGCAGAAAAAGCATTTGGCAAAGTATACCATCCACTCTTAATAAAAACCCTCGAGAAAGTAGGGACAGTGGAACAATCCTCAGTATCATAAAGGCCAAATATGAAAGACCTACAGCTAATATCCTCAATGGGGAAAAACTGAGAGCTTTACCTCTGCAGTCAGGAACAAGACAAGGATCTTCACTCTCATCACTATTTTTTTACATAGTATTAAAAGTCCTAGCCTCAACAAGCAGAAAACAGAAAGAAATGAAAGGCATCTAAATTGGCAAAGAAGATGCCAAACTTTTAATATTTGCATATGACATGATACTCCATGTAGAAAACACACACACACACACACACACACACACAAAACCTCCACAAAATAGTTGCTGGAACTGATACTCAAATTCAGCAAAGTTTCAGGATACAAAATGAATGTACATAAATCTGTTGCATTTCTATACACCAATAATGAAGCAGCAGAAAGAGAAATCAGGGAATTGATCCCATTTTCAATTGGACCAAAACCAATAATATTTCTAGGAATAAACCTAACCAAAGACATAAAAGATCTGTATTCTGAGAACTATAGAACACTAGTGAAAGAAATTGAAAATGATACCAAGAAATGGAAAAAATTTCTATGCTTATGAACAGAACAAAAATATTGTTAAAATATCTATAATACCCAAAGCAATCTACACATTTAATGTAATCCCTAGCAAATCCCTAATAGCATTTTTCACAGAGCTAGAGCAAACAATCCTGAAATTTGCATAGAGCCACAAAAGACCTCAAATATCCAAAGCAATCTTGAAAAAGAAAAACAAAGTTGGAGGCATCACAATTCCAGACTTCAAGCTATATTGCAAAGCCGTAATCATCAAGAAAGTATGGTACTGGCACAAAAACATACAATGGATCAGTGGAAAAGAATAGAAAACCCTGGAATGGACCCATAACTAACTTTGACAAAGCAAGAAAGAATATCCAATAGGGAAAAAGGCAGTCTCTTCAACAAATGGGGCTGGGAAAAGTGGATCGTAACATGCAAAAGAATGAAACTCGACCACTTCCCTACAACAAACACAAAAATAAATTCAAAATGGATGAAAGACCTAAACGTGATACAAGAAACCATCAAAATCCTAGAGGAGAAACAGGCAACAACCTTTTTTGACCTTGGCTGCAGCAACTTCTTATTAGGCATGTCACTGGAGGCAAGGGAAATAAAAAGCAAAATGAATATTGGGACCTCATCAAGATAAAAAGCTTCTGCACAGCAAAGGAAACAATCAGCAAAACTACAAGACAACCAATGGAATGGGAGAAGATATTTACAAATGACATATTTGATAAAGGGTTACTGTCCAAAATCTATAAAGATTGTATCAAACTCAACATTCAAAAAACAATCCAGTGAAGAAATGGGCAAAAGACATGAATGGACATTTTTCCAAAGAAAGACATCTAGATGGCTAACAGACACATGAAAAGATGCTCATCACTCATCATCAGGGAAATACAAATCAAAACCACAACGAGACACCATATCACACCTGTCAGAATGGCTAAAATTAACAATTTGAAACAACAGACGTTGTCAAGGATGTGGAGAAAGAGGCACCATTTTGCACTGCTGGTGGGAATGCAAAATGGCAACCACTCTGGAAAATAGTATGGAGGTTCCTCAAGAAATTAAAAATAGAACTACCCTACAACCCAGCAATTGACTACTAGGTATTTAATTAAAGAATACAAATGTGCTTTTTTGAAAGGGCAAATGCACCCCAATGTTTTATAGTGGTGCTATTGACAATAGCCAAAGTATGAAGAGAGCCCAAATGTTCATCAACAGATGAATGGATAAAGAAAATGTATCTATATCTATAGATGATATAGATATAGATATAGATAGATATAGAAAGATATGCAATGGAATATTACTCAGCAATCAAAAAGAATGAAATCTTGCCATTTGCAATGATGTGGTTGGAGCTAAAGTGTATTATGCTAAACGAAATAATTTAGTCAGAGAAAGACAAATACAATATGACTTCACTCATATGTAGAAGTTAAAAACAAAACAGATGAACATAAGTGAAGGGAAGGAAAAATAATATAAAAACATAGAGGAGAACAAAACATAAGAGACATACAGAGAACAAACTGAGTGTTGCTGGCAGGATGTTGGGTGGGGGGAAGGGCTAAAGGGGTGAGGGCCATTAAGGAGGACACTTGTTGGAATGAGCACTGAGTGTTATATGTAGGGGATGAATCACTGGATTCTACTCCTGAAAACATTATTGCACTACATGCTAACTAACATGGATGTACATTTTAAAAATTAATTAATTAATTAAATAAAAATAAAACTTAGATTTGAGTTTTTGACTTGATACTAAACATCCAAATTGACATTTCACATTGATACTATTCAGCCATGATAGGCATGTTAATTTGAGAAAAACAATTGAAATTTCTGCAAGCTGAATATTTCTCAGAAAATAATACAAACCTATCTTGTGTTAGATTAAATAATATACAAACTGCCAATTTTTGCTGCTTGCTTTGTACAATTTCTAAAACAAAGCCTTTGAAATCTATTCCCTTCTTTGTGATTTAGCAAATGCCTTTTACATTACATTATTATATCAATAGTATAAATAAAAATAGAATATATTCAAATTCTATACCTTACATTTTGGTTAAACTTCTCTGTTATGCTCTATACCTATACAAACAAGCACACAAACTCAATTTTAAGCATTTAAAATTTAAACTAAATTTAGACATTGTTAAATTTTAGAATGCATGTCATACTTCTTTTATCAGTAAAATCATATCCCAAAATGCCAGGAATAAGTACTTTTTCAGGTACACGGTTGAATGAAACCAATAATGATGTTATCCTCTAAGCAATTTATCATCCTATAATGAACAAAGCAAATGTCCCTAGATATGTTTCTAAGAGTAAATGAATTTTCAGTTATACAAGCTTAATCAGAGTTAGTTATGGTATTTAAATACATTTCATTGTCCATTTCTTATGTGAAGGTGTCAGTTTAATCAAAATTTTTTTGCATGTATGGACAGATGTAGTAAAACTTTGTTTCTTATATTATCTCTTAAGGTCAGAAATTAAATTTATAAAGCTACTGTCTTGAACCTTATTTTAATTCCCAGGTCATCATGCTTTTTTTGTGATGTTGATTATTCAAATTGCTAATGTTTCATTGGGCACTTTTGCACTTATTAGATTGCTTTGTACTTTTATTTTTTTATAAAGACTTTTTCATATTGTATGTCCCAGTATCCTTATGAAATGAGTTTGTTATAGTTTATTTAAAATTTGTTATTAATGCAGACCTTGGGTGGCTCAGTTGGTTAAGCATCTGACTCTTCATGTCAGCTCAAGTCTTCATCTCAGGGTTATGAGTTCAAGCACTGCATTGGGCTACACATTGGACTCCACACTGCATGAAGCCTACTTTTAAAAAAATACTTATTAGTTATATATTCTTATGCAATTAGGGGGTTATAAGTTTAGAATTATATAAATTCTAATAGGGTAGTTATATTAACTATTAATATTCAGTGTATAACATTACCTTTATAAGATTTTACTGTATATTCAAATTTAGTTCATAGATATACTAACATATAAGCTACATTTTAGTTTCATTTTCCTGAATTTTCTTTTTTCAAACTTTGTGTATCATTTTGTGGTAAATGTGTCTCATGTAAACAATATATATCTACATTCCATTTTGTTGCTGCCACTGCTCCTGTTTTTTTGTTTTTGTTTTTGTTGTTTTTCTAAAGTTTCATTATACAGCAGTTAATCTGTTACATCTGTTTGTATCTGCTGTGATCACTGATATTTCTGGACTTATTTATGTAATTTTATTTTTTGTTTTGTTTTTCTTTTATCATACATTCTTTTTAACTTTTTTTACAAATAGTTGTCAAATTGGTTTCCACATAACACCCAGTGCTCATCCCCACAAGTGCCCTCCTCCATGCCCATCTCACCCCTCCCCCCCACATCCATCAGTCCTCAGTNACATTTTTTTTTTTTAAGTCTCCTTTCCTTCCTTCCCCAGGATTGATCTCTTTTCTTTAGTCCTTTGGTTCTGGGAGTTTTACCCCTTATTTTTATTGATTTAGTAATCATCTCTTGTTTTTTTATTTATGGACTTAGATTACCAAAACCCATGATTAATAAATTAATATCCCTATCTTCTCCTCAGGTGATTTAGTCCAAATGAACACTTTTCATCCTGCTCCCCCAAAATGTTCTGTTAGTGAGACCTGCAATTTGTTTCCAATATTCTTCTTTCAAACAACCCTTCATTACTTTTAATTATTATCGATACTGTTTACAGTCACTATGTATTTAGACTTAATGACAGTTTGGCTAGTATTTTAACCACTCCTTCCTGCAGTGTTCACATTTTTTGTTTTCAAATTTAATATTTCAAACTTCTTTCAGGTTAAATTTCTAGGATTTATATATTTGAAAATATCTTTATTTCACCTTCAACTTTCAATTTGAGTCTGTCTAGGTACAGAGATTAAGCTGACTGATTTCTTCTATATTGTAACTGTCAGGAAGTTTACTGTAATTGTATCTTACCTTTGTAAGCAATATGTGTTTTTTTCTTCTGTTTATATTTCTATGTGCATCTATGTTCTATAGTTGTACTATAATGTGAATAAGCACAGAAGTATTTCTATATACACTATTTCAAAATGTTGAATTCTCTCTACCTGAAGAGTCATATCTTCCCAAATTTTGCCATTGTTATATTAATTCTCTGAACACTGGTCTCTGCCTCATACTTTTTCCTAAATCTTCTATTTTCTATTAATATAGTTTCTATTAAATAAATATTGGACTTTTTTGTTCTTCATGGCTTTTAAGCTTTCTTTCCTTTGTTTTCTTCCTGCTTTCCTGACTCTAGCCTATTATTTCATGTCCTGCATTAAGGGCCACATCCTCCCACTTAAATTCCAATATATTAATTCTCCCTTTGGCAGTGTTGCTCAACCATCAACTAAACAATATATTTTATACATTTTGTTCCAAATTCTTATTTAAATTCTAATTAGTTAATATATAGTGTAACACTGGTTTCAGGAATAGGTTCAGCGATTCATCACTTACATATAACCATTGCTCAACACAACAAGTGCCCTGCTTAATACCCATCAGCCATTTAACCCACCCCCACCTACCTCCCCTCCATCAATACTCAGTTTGTTCTCTATAGTTGAGTCTCTTATGATTTGCTTCCCTCTTTTTTTTCCTTCTCCTATATTCATGTATTTTGTTTCTTAACTTCCACATATGAGTGAAGTTATATGGTATTTGTCTTTCTCTGACTGACTTATTTCATTTAGCATAATACACCCTAGCTTAGGCTGAAGCTTAGACAACAGAAATTTATTTCTCACAGCTCAAGAGGCTGGGACATCCAATCAAGGTGTCAGCATGGGTAGTCTCTAGTGATATTAATGAATCAAACTCTAATGATTATACTTTAAAATTATAGCCACAGATGCTTTAACTCTTTTAGTGCATATACCATCATGCACTCAGTACCCAAGTCAAGACAATTGTCATTATTGAATCCTTTCCCTTCTTCCCCCTCCATATTGGCAATGAACCAAGTCATATTATTTCCACTTACTCCTCTGCATCCTTGCTGCTACTGCTTACTGGATTATTGGAAGAAGACCTTAATTGTTTTTTCTTCTTTTGCTCTTAATGCCATCTTCTTCCTTTTGTCAAAGTAATACTTTCTAAATGTGTATCAGATCATGTCATCATCCAGTTTGATACTTAGTAACTTGCCCTACAGACAGTATAGAATTCAGAAATCTTTAGAATGACAAATATGATTTATCCCCACGATGAGCCTTTATTTCCTCCTCTCTCAAATCTGTGTACTTATATATAGTATGACTTTATGCCTCTTTATATGTTTTCCCTCTCTCTATAATATAATTTCTTCCCACTTCTGGGAAAATTTTATTCATTCTTCTTGTTTTCTTAAGTATCTTTTTTCCAATAATGCTTTCACTAAGTAGTCTTTTTCATAATCCACTTTCTCTTTAAGTTCAGTAAATTATATATGTTCAGATTCATTTTTTCTTATTATGATTGATTTAGTTTCTCTAATGAAATGCACTTGAATTCTCAATTACTCTACAAAAACTGAATGCTGCTATTCATTTAAATGCCAAAACACTTTAATAATTGTGTTATTTGAATTATCTATCAAATTAAAAATAGTTTTGCCCAAACATCTGTCAGATATTACTATTGGTGCTCAAAATAGCATAGAAAGTATATGCATTATAAAAATATTCATTCATTTTTCTTATATCACAATTACCTGATATATTATTATAGTCTTAAAATATTTAGTGAATGGTATCCTAAGGTAATTTTTTATAAGGTAATTTTTTTAAACTATGTTATATAAGAAATATTTTGAAATTCACAACATAAACCTAATTTACAAGTTAAAATCCCTCAGAATATTGTGGATACTAAATTTATTTCAAACAGATTTTTAAACAGCATTACTCTTCTTCATGTCTTTCTGATTGGTGTTAACATAAGATCAAAACAACTACGGTATCTTGTAGGTGAGATAAAGAAATTTGTCTCAAATATTGCACGATTTTGATGATAGTAACAAACATGAATTTGCAAACTTGTTATTTTATTTATTTACTCAAGACCATTTTGATCACCTATCATATACTGGGAACTGAGTGAGTTGTAGAAGATACAAAAGTTAATAAGACATGTTCCCTAAAATCAATAGACGGATATGTGAAAGAGAAAATATATAATGTGGGAGTTTCCATGATGGTGGTAAAACATTCCAAAATATAAGGAAAATAAGACAGTAGTCAAGCTGCCCATAAAGATTACTGAGAGATTTATACATAACATAATAGAGTACATCTTGAAAGTATGGTCATGTAAAGGAAAGATGAAAGTTTCCTAAGTAGAAAGACACACACACACACACACACACACACACACACACACATTCCTTAAATATGACTTACAGTTTATGATGAAGTAGCTTAATTAGGGTAACTCTCCTTCTGAAGGAATTATAAATGTTAGACAGAATTTTAACAAAATATTGTTTAAAAACATTGAAAGAGCATGAACATAGGCAGGACTTAAGAGATTACAATACCTGAAAGAAGGGAAATACAAGGAGAGACCACATTCATTTTGCATTTTTTTGCTGAGGGCAACTTGACATAGTGCCAAGTTTACTGAAGGAGTTCAGCATTAGATGGCAATATTTTTAAACTGAGGGTGCCCAGGTTAGAGTTTGGGATGAAAAGTGATAGCAATTCAGAAAAGTCAGTTTCACAGTATTCCATAGTATTCCCAATTTATTGTCTGACTCCTAAGCTGCCCAGGCATGGAGAAACCCCAAGAAACACTATAGAAAATAGTAGTTAAGAGGCTAAATATTTGAAGAGGAAAAACATTTGAATATTATATTTTCAAATTTCATAAGAATTCCAGAGCATGCTAGATAATTTGCCCTAGAAATCCCTATGTTATCTTAAATGAATAAAAATATAACAAATAATATCAAAAGCAAAATTATAATCATGCTTAAATTTACAGAAAGTATTTAATTTAATATGGGATCCATATGAATCTTCATGTTTGATATGAATTAAGGTGGAATCTCTAAAAGGTAGAAAGCCTTGAAACTCAAGAGTTCTCAAGTGAGCCCTGACCTTTTTCTCCTGAGCTAAAAGATATATGAGAGAAAGTTCAGTCTTCATTCCTCAGGATTGTAATGAAATTGGCCTCAAAGAGAATAATCTGCACTCAGTGAGGGAAAGGTTATGGAGAAAATATTAGAAAAAGGTGATGGCCTAAGTTTTTATAGAAGAAAGAGAATTTCAGTGGTAATAAAAGTAGCGAAAGATAGGAGGAAAAAGAAGCATTTGATAATGAAGACAATGGAGATAGCATTCTGTAATTATTGCTTGTATTTTCGAGCAAAGATGAAAGGCACTAATGGAATAAATTGTCAATGTGTACCTACTTGCCCTGTGCTACAACATCCAAAGGACACCAAGCAGTGCCAACTCTAGGTTTCCACAGTTTATAATTATATAGGGACTTTATCAATGATTTGCTTCCTATTTTCTTTCTTTTTATTTTTTTTTATTTTTTTTAATGTTTTTTATTTATTTCTGGGAGAGAGAGAGACAGCGTGAGTGGGGGAGGGTCAGAGAGAGAGGGAGTCACAGACTGAAACAGGCTCCAGGCTCTGAGCTGGCAGTCAGCACAGAGCCCGACGCGGGGCTCGAACCCACCAACCGCGAGATCATGACCTAAGCGAAAGTTGGACGCTTAACCGACTAAGCCACCCAGGCGCCCCTGCTTCCTATTTTCTTATTCTTGTATTTTTCTCTTATGTTTGGAATAATGTAATATCAATAAAATAGTTCCAAATAACTATATATTTCCTTTACCTATAAAGTAGAATGTGCATATAATTTTTTCATAATTTGATTCAGCTTTGACTCCAATGACATTGCTTGTTTTATTCTGGCTGCCATATAGCCCCAAATCATTAAAATAAATATGTATATCTGGGCTGTCAGAGAGCAATGATTGGCATCAGCCATCAATGTTCATTAAGCTGAAGTTTTGGCATGCTTTCTATTAGAAAAAAGACAAATTTAATAAATGCCATGTTGCCTGCCAGATGTTTTATTGTAAGATATGATAGTCTTCCCAGAATAATGTTTCATAAGCAAGGTCAGTTATCTTAAATTACACTATTTTCATATACGTTTAGCATTAATTTATGACAATGACAAATTGATAATTTTGAAACTATAATTTTATTCTTTTATATGTAATTTTCAACTTCTAATTAGTAAAAGGCATTTAGTAGTAAAATGAAAGTTTAATCTCACTAACTTAAATATAAATGAAATTTAGTATTAGGGTTTTTTAAAATCTAGTTTAGAATTTATTTGGGATTTATTTTCTTCCCCCTCCACATTATATCATAAGCTTGTATATTCGCTGCTTCTCCTTAAACTTTTTTGCTCTGTTCTAAATAGCTTTTGTTAATAGCTTTCAGACAAATTTCATCAGCAATTTGGCTTTTTTTTTTCAAAATCTGGTTAACTGTATAAACAATTATCGAATTGCCTTAATTATGTTAGAGTGCAGAAAATAGGTTAAATATGTATGCTATGTGTCATTACATATATATATATATATGCACATTCTACATAATATAAAAATTTCATAGAGTAATAGTCAACTGTTATCTGAAAGAGTGAGTGGATAGGACAGATAATTTTAACTCTGTCAATAATATATTTATCAGATATTCAGAAATAGAAATTAAAATTATAAGAAATAATAAACAAATGTATTGCAAGAGAGGTAAAATTATTAAGAAAGGGAAGGCATTTTCTTATAAAAGTGAAAAAGCTACAGTATGTTGATTTCTGTAACCTAGATTGCAATTAAGAATTCCTTAAACTTAGAGTTTTTTTACACTCGATTTTTCGTTTATTTTTTTTGCAATTAATTTTATGAATTAGCCAACAATAAAATCTGGAAAAACAAACAAAAAGCAATAATAGCAACAACAAAAACATTTTAGTACTTTAACAGATTTTGGTATCAGATGGTCTGCCTTTCCTGGCTTGTCTGTGTATTATCTTTATGATATTAAGCTAGTGACTTAATACCTCTTTCTTAGTTTACTTATCTGAAAATTGTAATAAAAATGCTATTGAGAAGAATGAATAATATGTCTAATCCTCTTAGAGCAACACTTGTCAATATGTGTAACTTATTATTGTTTTGGCATGATCAATTTTATCTAGAGTCTCTTGAATATTCTTGGACTGGAATTAATTTTAAGAAACATCATCATTGTTAAGTGTTAGGACGTTATGAAATAATAAGGTGTTAAGCAAGTTAAATAGGAGTTGCCATTATGTAACTTAATCCCTTACTTTTTGAAATCACTCTTTCATCAGTCACTCCTGCCCTCCTAATTGTTAAAGCCTTACTGCATCTTACTTAACTTTGCTTTAACAGTTGACAATGCAATCCCACTTTGAATTACTAGCATCCATCTAGTGATACTTCAGTCTCCAGATTTTCCCCCTTTCTTTCTGATTTATTGATTTTTTTCTATCAGTTAACTTTCTCCTCATGTTCATTGAAGGGTCTTCCAAAGATGAAATTTTATTGTTACATATTTTTATTCTCCAATATTTTCTTCCTACCTCTTCTGCTAGTATCTCTTACTGGTAATTCCTAATCTCCAAAATACAGGCTTAGATTGTCAGCTTTCCAATTTAAGTGATTCCCTGAATAAAGTGGTTCTTGAATATTCTGGAAATATCAAAACTATATAACATCCAAACTAGCCTTCATCTTTCCTCACTATGTTTTAGAAACATTCATTCATTCTCTTGGTCCAAATCACATTCTTGAGCCTAACCTGGCTACTATATTCAAGATAAATATATATTTTAAATTTCATATCTCTTGGACTTTAAGCTTGTTCTGCTATTCTGCTATTAAATTCTAAGTCTTCTACTTTTCTTATTAAGACGTTTTTTAAAGACATGACCTATTTCTTATATAAATTTACACATATCAAACATTGAGTACATTACATGGACCATAATGAGTATTATTGATTTTTTTAAATATTAACATGATCAAATGCAGATAAACAAGTGGAAGAAGATTTATAGACTCATCATTTGATATTAACAAAATAAACATCTAAGTATTATCGTATATAACAGAAAGTTCACTAATGAAATGTTTAAGCCCTTCTTGTACGTAAAGCAGCAAAGTAATAAGTCCATGAGGTAGTGTCCTGAATAAAGTGTGAGCCAAGGGAGTTGCCAATTGTAGTAATCACCATTTTCTTTCCAATAAGTTTAGTCTCTAAATGGCCAGACAATAATTAAACTAATAACATAGCTCATTAGTCAGTCGTGAAAGGCTTTGTTGTTGCTGTAATATTAGCTGTGCAGATAGATAAAGCAATGCAGTATTGAACAGTACAGGGAGTACTGTAGCACTGAGATTTAACTTCTAGATGTACACTGCTGTGCTTTATGACTACATCCCATACTTTCATGTTTTGCATATATCATTCCTTAGATTCCCCTGAGATTCTTGAAAATTAGTCTCTAAACACCCACTCGGGCCTTAGATTAACTCTCTAAAATTAAATGACTAGTATTAATAAAATGCATAAATTTTCTTTTGTACACTATGAGTCTAACCCATAAAATAAAACAAAATAACCAATAAGTTGTATCAGAGTTTTAAACTAAAAGCTCAAGAAAAATAGGTCATTAGAGGTTAATAGGATTTTTCTTACTCTGTAGGAACATAATTCTCTATGCTCTTGTCACCTTCATTCTAATCCTGAGATCCAGCAGTTGAATAAATAGATTTGAGATTATCACACAGTATACATTCATGTGTAAAATGGAATTCCTATTAAAGTTCATTGCTTCAATTGAAATATGCTTTGTAGCATTTCCTGTGAAGAATCCTGCTGTGGTCTGTCATAATACACTAAAAACACACTTTACTCTTTCAGCTTACTCTTTAGTGCCTGAGGAATGTATTATTTATTTTATTTTGTTTATATATTTTTGGGGATGCTTTGCAACGTTTTGACAGAAATGCCACCAATTGTAGCACTACTCAGTGATTATACTAAAGGATAATACATAATATTCCTACACTAGCAATACTGTTTAAATGTGGACAACTCTAGCACAGGCAAATCAGTGCATTTGTGCTGCTGCAAGGAATATTTATAAGAATAGTTTTCTATTCTGTATTCTTATAGTAAGATCTGAAGAAACATCTAAAAAGTGCTGCTAAGACTGATGTCAAGAAGCTTATGAGAAACTTAACAGAAGACCATGGAGGAAGGGAAGGGGGAAAATAGTTACAAACAAAAAGGGAGGGAGGAAAACCATAAGAGACTCTTAAATACGAGGAACAAACCGAGGGCTGATGGAGGGGTGAGGGAGAGGGGAAAATAGGTGAGGGGCAATGAGGAGGGCACTTGTTGGGATGAGCACTAGATGTTGTACGTAAGCGATGAACCATGGGAATCTACCCCAAAAAGCAAGAGCACACTTAACACAACATAAATTAGCCAATTTGATAATAAATTATATTTTAAAAAAAGAACCTTATTGCCTATGTTTTCATCTAGAAGTTTTATGGTATCAAGTCTTACATTTAAGTCTTTAATCCATTTTGAGTCCATTTTTGTATACGAAATAAGGGTCCAGTTTCATTCTTTTGCATGTGACAGTCAAATTTTCCCAATTTTCCCATTTATTGAAAAAAACATTTTTCCCCATAGTATATTCTTGGCTCCTTTGTCACAAATTAATTGACCATCTATACATGAACTCATTTTTGGGCTCTTAATTGTGTTCTGTTGATCTCTGTTTCTGTATGCCAATACCATATTGTTATTACAACCTTGGGTTTGTAATATTGTTTGAAATCAGGAGCATGATGACTTCAGCTTTGTTTTGTTTTGTTTTTTTTCCTTCAAGACTGCTTTGACTTTTCAGAGTTTTGTGATTCCATACAAATTTTAGGATATTTTTCTATTTCTGCAAAAAAAATGCCATTAGAATTGAGATTGTATTGGATCTATAGATTGCTTTGGGTATTATGAGCATTTTTATAATGTTAATTATTTTTTGGTGGCATCTTTAGGGTTTTCTATATATAATAGTATGTCTTCTGCAAACAGTGATGATTTTATCTTTTCCTTTATGATATGAATGCCTTTTAGTTCCTTCCTTCCTGCCTTCCTGCCTTCCTGCCTTCCTGCCTTCCTGCCTTCCTGCCTTCCTTTCCTTCTTTCTTTCTTCCTTTGTCTAATTGTTTTGGCTATGATTTTTAAAACTATGTTGAATAAAAGTTGTGACAGTAAGGATCCTTATCTTGTTCATGATCTTAGAGGAAAAGATTTCTGTTGAATATTATGTTAGCTATGGGTTTGTCATATATGGCCCTTATATTGAGATACATTCCTTCCATATTCTCTTTGTTGAGGGTTTTTTTTTAATCATACATGGATGAATTTTGACAAATATTTTTGCTGCATCCATTGAGATGGTCATAAATTTTGTCCTTCATTTTGTTAATGCGATGTATCACATTGATTCGTTTATGGGTGGTGAACTATCCTTGCATCTCTGGAATGAGTTCTACTTGATCATGGTATATAATCCTTCTTTTAAGGTATTGTGAAAATTTCATAATATTAGATATATCTATGATGAGAAAATATACTACATGAAATTTATTGCAAATCCCAGTAGAAGAATCATCATAGATGTTTTTAATTACTGGAATAAAGTCATGCTTTCTATAAGAGAGAATATAGACCATTACAAAAATGGCTCCTAGCATGCTTTTTGATCATAGAATATCAAGTGAACAAATAGAAAGAGTTTCCTTTTCTAAGATGGGTTTTGTGAGATATACTTGGCTATAATTGAGGGGCATGAGAGTGACAAAAATTCATCACTGTTTGAAAATGGTACATTTGTAATTAAATATAAGCCCAAACAAAGGGCACAGGTAAGCTACGTGAGCAGGTTGCCTAGTCCTGTGTTATCTACCATTGGTTAAAAATAAATAGTTAAGATAGTAAATTTCATGTTATGAATATTTTACTATAACAAATGGGAAAAAGTGTCTCTCACTCAGCAGACACTTATGGTCACATGGAAGGTCTACTATAATTATCTGGAGATAAAGGAATGTAATTTAGCTTCGTTCATGGATTGATTGGTTCATTGTCTCAGTGATGGTTCAATATGGAATGCCATCACACTACAGACTCACTAAAGGTGGTCCTAATAGATAGCAGTGAAGGAAAATCCTCTCAATAGGCAGAAATTTTGACAGCTCACCAGATAAAAATAAATGAACAGTAGCAAATTACTTGTCTTGGTTGATCAGGGGCCTGGAAGGATAAAGATTGGAAAATTGAGGACAAGGTATACTGAGGAAGATGCATGCAGTTAGGTTTATTGGAATGGTCAATGTATGAAAATCTTTGCATAACATTACATGACAAAGAGCATCCATAATGAAAGAGACATTAAGAAACCATGTGGACGAGTTCTTGGCCAATTAATACCAGCCCACCTCTGGCTTTGGGAGCCCTACTGCTGGCACTAGGGGTCATGAATATAATGGGCATAGCAGAATATTTGAAGGCTAAGCTTGTACCCCATAGCGTAATCAATATTCATGAAAGTCAATATAGTTACTGCCAGTTCTCCATGCCCCATATGTTAGACCAATAATAGCCCTTAGTATGGCATTGTCCTTTGAGGAGACAAAAGAGATACTTGGTGGTAAGTTGATTATAATGGATCTCGATCCTCCCCAGAAGGAATAATGATTCTTTTTAACTTAAAATGACACATATTTAGGGTATAGTTCTGCCTTTCTTACTCACAGGACCTTAGGCAGAATTCTCTAAGAGCTTACAGAGCACTTAATTAACCAAAACAGAATCCTACATAACATTGCATTAACTAAGGTGGTATAGCAGTAGTCATATGACCACAAAATTCTCTGGTCCTGTTACATAGTGCACCACCCTAGATCTTCAAGTATTATGAAGTGATAAGATGGCCTTTTACAGGTGGAGTTATGGTATCAGCTTGGAAAAAATATTCTGAGAGGATAGCTTCCATTCTCTAAGATGCAATATTTTTCCTAAATCAGTATCTAGTGCTATTTTTCCAGTTGGTAGAATCCATAATCCCTAAAACCTAGGGTTGAAAGCAGGAGAGATTCTCTTTTACCATATTCTTTATCATCCAGGATAAATAGAATTGTAATAACACACTGGGGAAAAGGAAGATTGTATTTGGCACCCAGGTGATTCACTGTGACATAGTGTATTCTCTGGTAAACAGTTTTGATAGGAAATGAGCAAATGGAGCAGCCCCAAGCCTGGGAAGGGATTGTGACCACTGATTCAGATCTTTATTTGAGGGTAAGATCTGGTTATCCCAACAATGATAAGAGGAATTTCAGATGGTAGTGGAGGATGCAGATAATGAATACTACCTGCATCTCCAAGAGCCCAGGTCTCCCCCTTGAGAAATAAAGTACACATTTTCTTACAGAGATTTCTATGTACCTGAGTGATCACAGTTCTGTTCCACTCTGGGAACAGCCTTCTGCCAATGGTGCTGCCTCACTCAAAACCACGCCTCCTTCCTGGGAGTCGCCTTCTTTTAACGACTGGGAGATGTAGGAACACAAGGGATGCTCCAATTTGTGACCTCTCTGAAGGTCCATCCCTGCTTTAGAGCCTTCGTGCGGGCTGAGCCTCTGTCACAACCATGTGAAAGTGCAGTTTCTCCCTCTCTCTAACTCTGTATTACTCCTCTATGGGTCTGATTCCTGAGAGCTGTCTCCAATTACCTACTTTAATGAAAATCTAGACTGGACTTCACCCATATAGGAACTAACATTAGTGAAACTTTGAAATCTTTAGCATTGTTAATATAAGGTTTTTTTAGTTGTTGGTAGTTTAGTTAATATTATGTCTCCTTACTTCTAGAAATAGAACAAAATATTTTTGACAGCTACTTAACAAAATAAAAATACCGAAGTCCTATATTCTGGTAAGAACTGATACCTAAAACTAATATAATGTTATGTGTCAATTATATCTTAATGTTTTAAAAAACCTGTTTTATTTTTTCTGACCTAAATAAAATTTTTTATCTACATAATAACTACTATTCTTTCTTTAAGTTTATTTATTTATTTTGAGAGGAGGGAGGGACAGAGAGAAAGGGAGAGAGAGAGACTCCTAAGCAGGCTCCATAGTGACCAGTGCAGAGCCTGATGTGGGGCTTGAACTCATGATATGCAATATCATGGTCTGAGCCAAAATTAAGAATCTGATGTTTAACTGACTGAGCCACTCAGGTGCCCCTTTACTACTCTTTTTTAAATTGTGAACTGAAATAAAGCTCAAATTTTGAAAAGAGTTATTCACGTCCTGTGAATTTAAGCCCATGCTTCTTACACAATTGATGTATCTTTAGTCAATCTTTATTCCTAGACCTCAGACTCCTATAGCCAAGGACACACTCAACACTTCTTTTAAATTATTAAAAATATTTAAGTATAACATTTAAAAAATTGTATTTCAGAGATTTTCTTATAGACTTCTCCACCTAAAAAAAATGGCAATGTGACTCTTTTCAGTTGATGGGGAAAATCTTGAAAACATTTCCTACTTTCCTCTATTTCTTACACTCAATAGGTGATACTTTAGCTAGTTCTGTTATCTCTCTCTTCAGAATATATCCAGAATGTCATTTCTCCCCATTTTCAGTTTTAACATTCTGTCCCAAACCATAATTACTTCTTAAGTGGATTATTGAACTGGCATCATTACTGGTTTCTTTACTTTTTAATAGTTTATCCTTATAAACATAATTTAGAGTGTGTCATTTCTCTGCTCATTATCTTTAATGGCGTCCCAGTCTACTACTATAAATTTCCCAAGTCTTATTCAACTCTTGAACTTCATTGCCTATCACTCTCTCCTTTCACTTACCCAATCTCAATGGCCTCTTTGTAATGCCTTAAACATGCCAGGCTTGCTCACTCCTGAAGAATTTTTAGTTGCCTAACTGGAGAAATCTTCAATGGTTCTGTATGCATGGTTTATTCTTCCCCTTTCTTTAGAATATTGTTTCTTTAAATAATTTAATAATATAATAATGTTAAAAATTTAATTTAATAATACCTTTAACAATATTTTTACAGTTCTTACCATCTGATAAATTATATGCTTGCTTTTTAAATTTGTTTCCAGCCACAAGAAATTTTATGTATAAAGTTTATTCAAGCTATTTCTGTCCCATACTCAGCATCAAAAACAGAAACTAGCACATTGAAATGATTGGATATATATTTTACAATAAAACAAAATAAAAATTATACATGACTTTATACTTTTCCATTTGTATAACATTAAGCAAAATGAATAAAATGTATTTTCTGGTAGAAATTAAATCTTAAATACTTTCAATTTAATAAATGAAATACTTTTATATAATAAATTAAATACTTTTAATTTCTGGTAGAAATTAAAACTAAAAACTTAAAGCTATATGTAAAGTATTATAACTTCAAGATGACTATACAAAATTCAAACAAGTAGTTATTTACTATTGTCCAAATACTTGACATTTAAACTATTCTATTATGTTAAGCACAAATAAAACCTTTTCTTATTTGTTATTGTTTTAATTTAATGTGGTTTACCTATAAATTTAAGTTAACCTATAATCTGTAAGCTATCATTTCTTTTTTTTATGTTTATTTAATTTTGAGAGAGAAAGAGAAAGAGAGAGAGAGAGACAGAGCACAATCAGGGGAGGGATGGAGTGAGGGGGAGACACAGACTCTGAAGCAGCCTCCAGACTCTGAGGTGTCAGCACATAGCCTGATGCAGGGCTTGAACTCACGAGCTGTGAGATCATTACCTGAGCCAAAGTTGGACGCTTAACTGACTGAGCAGCCCAGGCACCCCACTATCATTTCAATAATATTTAGAGTCCAGTACTTTAAGAAAATACTTCATTATGTGTCACCCCATATAATGGCTTTATCTGTTTTTTCTAGAAATTTCTTTGTGCTTTAGTCTCACTTAACAGTTCAATGTACCTTTGGATATATCAATAAAACTATTAAAACATTCATGTGCAAGTTTATGTGTTAACACAAATTTTCATTTTTTCTGGATAAATACCCAGGAGTGCAATTCATGGGTCATATTATGGTAACAATGTAGTTTTATAAGAAATTGCCAATCTCTTTTCTAGAGTAGCTGTGTAATTTTATATTCCCAACACCAGTATATGACTGATCCAGTTTCTCCATATCTTTATCAGCATTTGATATTGTCACTGATTTTTATTTCGCCATTCTGATAGGTGTAGAGTGATATTTCACTGTGATTTTCATTTGTAATATCCTATTAGCTAATGATACTGAATGTCTCTTCGTGTGATCATTTGTCATCTGTAGATCTTCAGTGAAATGTCTATTTGTATCTTCTGTCATTTTCTGAGTCTTGTTTTCATTTTTTACTAAGTTTTTGAGAATTCTTTATACTTGCAAAACTGGTCCCTTGAGGAATATGTGATTTGCAAATATTTTCTCCCACTCTACAGATTCTCTATTTATTCTCTAACAGACTCTTTCACAGATAATGTTTTTAATTTTGATGACGTTTAGTGTTTCCTATAATAAATTGTGCTTTTGGTGTTAAGTTTAGAAACACTTTGCTTATCCCTAATTTCAAACGATTATTTGTTTTTAGTTTTGTACTTTTAGATGTTTCACTAAGTCTGTGTTACATTTTTAGGGTTTTTTTTTTTTTTGCATAAAGTGTGAGATTTAGGTATAAGTTATTTTGTTTATGGATATTCAAATGCTCCAGCACCATCTATTGAAAACCTACCTTTCCTCCACTGTGTTGTTTCCCATCTTTGTAAAAAAGAATCCAATTGGCTTGTTTCCAATTTTGTTAATTTATCTATGTGTCAATACCTCTATCAATATCATATAGTCTTGATTATAGTACCTAAATAATGAGTTACAAATCATGTAGCCATTCTTCTCACTGTATTCTTTATTTTTTTCAAAATTTTTTTACTATTCCAGATCCTCTGTCTTTTCATATAAATTTAAGAAAACTCTTGTCAATATCTACAAAAATTCTTGTTAAAATTTTGATAAGAACTGAGTTATTGCCATCAACCAATTTGGGGAGAATGGACACATTATTCTTAAGCCTTCCAGTCCACGAACATGGTATCTCTATTTACTTACGTGTTACTGGAGTTTTGTTTTTTTTTTTTAATTAGCATTGTGTTTTTTATTTTAAAGTTTTTTTTTGTTTTTTGTTTTTTGTTTTTTTCTGAGGAAGGGAGAGAGACAGCGTAACCAGAGGAGGGTCAGAGAGAGAGACGGAGAGATACAGAATCTGAAACAGGCTCCAGGCTCTGAGCTAGCTGTCATTACAGAGCTTGACGCTGGACTCGAACCCACAAAACGTGAGATTATGACCTGAGCTGAAGTCAGACACTTAACTGACTGAGCCACCCAGGTACCCCAGCATTGTGTTGTTTTAGCATAAAAGTTCTGTACATGGCTTGCTAGATTAGCACTTAAATATTTTGGTTTTTGAGTTATAAATGGTATTGTGTTGTTAATTTTGTTATCCATATGTTCATTGCTAATATGTTTTCCATTTTATTTTTTTAATAGTTTATTGTCCATTTGGTTTCCATATAACACCCAGTGCTCATCCCGACAAGTGCCCTCCTCCATGCTGATCACCTCCCTTCCCCTCTCCCCCACCCCAATCAGCCCTCAGTTTGTTCTCAGTATTCAAGAGTCTCTCATGGTTTGCCTCCCTCCCTCTCCACAACTATTTTTACCCTTCTTCTCCCCCATAGTCCTCCATTAAGTTCCTCCTAATCCACCTATACGTTCAATGTAAGGTATCTGTCCTTCTCTGCCTGACTTATTTCGCTCAGCATAACACCCACAAGTTCATCCATGTTGCTACACATGGCCAGATTTCATTGTTTCTCATTGCCATGTAGTATTCCATCATATAGATAAACCACATCTTCTTGATTTCATCAGTTGCTGGACACTTAGGCTTTTTCCATGTTTTGGCTATTGTTGAGAGTGCTGCTATGAACATTGGGGTACATGAGCCCCTAGACATCAGCACTCCTGTATCTCTTTGGTAAATTCCTAGCAGTGCTATTGCTGGGTCAGAGGGGAGTTCTATTATTAGTTTCCTGAGGAACCTCCACACTGTTTTCCAGAGGGGCTGCACCAGTTTACATTCCCACCAACAGTGTAGTAGGGTGCCCATTTCTCTACATCCTCGCCAGCATCTAGAGTCTCCTGATATGTTCATTTTAGCCACTCTGACCAGCATGAGGTGGTATCTCAGTGTGGTTTTGATTTGTATTTCCTTAATGATGAGGGACGCTGAGCATTGTTTCATATGTCTGTTGGCCATCTGGATGTCTCCTCTTTGGAGAAGTATCTGTTCATATCTTCTGCCTATTTCTTCACTGGGTTATTTGTTTTTTCAGGTGTGGAGTTTGGTGAGTTCCTTATAGATTTTGGATACTAGCCCTTTTTCTGAAATGTCATTTGCAACTATCTTTTCCCATTCTGTCGGTTGCCTATTACTTTTATTGATTGTTTCCTTTGCAGTGCAGAAACTTTTTATCTTAATGAGGTCCCAATAGTTCATTTTCTGCTCTTGATTCCCTTGCCTTTGCGGATGTGTCAAGTAAGAAATTGCTGCGGTTGAGGTCAAGGAGGTTGTTTCCTGCTTTCTCCTCTAGAGTTGTGATGGTTTCCTGTCTCACATTCAGGTCCTTTATCCATTTGGAGTTTATTTTTGTGTATGCTGTGAGAAAATGATCTCGTTTCATTCTTCTGCATGTTGCTGTTTAGTTCTTCCAGCACCATCTGTTAAAGAGGCTGTCTTTTTTCCATTGGATACTCTTTTCCTGCTTTGTCAAAGTTTAGTTGGCATACATTTGTAGGTCCAATTCTGAATTCTTAATTCTATTCCATTGTTCTGTGTCTGTTTTTGTGCCAATACCAAACTGTCTTGATGATGACAGCTTTGTAGAAGAGGCTAAAGTCTGGGAAGGTGATGCCTCCCGTTTTGGTTTTCTTCTTCAATATTACTTTGGCTATTCAGGGTCTTTTGTGGTTCCATACAAATTTTAGGATAATTTGTTATAGTTTTGAGAAGAATGCTGGTGCAATTTTGATTGGGATTGCATCGAATGTGTAGATTGCTTTGGGTAGTAATGATATTTTAACTATATTTATTCTTCCAATCCATGAGCATGGAATGTTTTCCCATTTCTTTGTGTCTTCTTCAATTTCCTTCATAAGTTTTCTATAGTTTTAATCATACAGATCTCTTATATCTTTGGTTAGGTTTTTTTCCTAGGTGTTTTGTGTTTTTTTTTTTTTTTGTGAAATTGTGAGTGGGATCAGTTTCTTGATTTCTCTTTCTGTTGCTTCATTATTGGTATATAAAAATGCAACCGATTTCTGCACATTGATTTTGTACCCTGCAACTTGNCATTGAGGATGATGTTAGCTGAGGGCTTCTCATAGATGACTTTTATGATATTTAAGTAAGTTCCTTCTATCCCGACTTTCTCGGGGTTCTTTATTAAGAAGGATGCTGTATTTTGTCAAATGCTTTTTCTGCATCTATCGACAGGATCATATGGTTTTTATCTTTTCTTTTGTTGATGTTATGCATCACATTGATTGATTTGCGAATATTGAACCAGCTCTGTAACCCTGGAATGAATCCCACTTGATCATGGTGGATATTCTTTTTATGTGCTGTTGGATTTGATTTGCAAGTATCTTGTTGAGAATTTTTGCATCCGTTTTCATCAAGGATATTGGCCTATAGTTCTCTTTCTCTGTCTGGCTTGGAATCAAAGTGATGCTGGCTTCATAAAATGAGTCTGGAAGTTTTCCTTCGATTTCTATTTTTTGGAATAGCTTGAGAAGAATGGGTATTAATTCTGTTTTAAATGTCTGGTAGAATTCCCCAGGGAAGCCATCTGGCCCAGGGCTTTTATTTGTTGGGAGATTTTTGATAACTTATTCAGCTTCCTCACTATGTATGGGTCTGTTCAGAATTTTTTTATCTTCCCGTGTGAATTTTGGTAGTGTGTGTGTGTTTAGGAATTTGTCCATTTTTTCTAAGTTGTCCAATTTGTTGGCATATAATTTTTCATTGTATTCCCTGATAATTGCTTGTATTTCTTAGGGGTTGGTTGTAATAAATCCATTTTCATTCATGATTTTGTCTATTTGAGTGCTCTCTGTTTTCTTTTTGAGAAGCCTGGCTAGAGGTTTGTCGATTTTGTTTTTTTTTTTTTCCAAAAATAAGCATTTTATTGATCTCCTCAACTGTTTTGTTTTTTTTGTTTTTTTTTTTGGTTTCTATATTGTTTATTTCCGCCCTGATTTTTATTAATTCACTTCTCCTAATGGGCTTGGGGTGCTCCTGTTGCTCTTCCACTAGTTCTTTTCAGTGCAATGTTAGATATTGTACTCGTACTTTTTCTAATTTCTTGAAATAGGCCTGGAGTGCAATGTACTTTCCTCTTAGGACTGCCTTTGCTGCATCCCATAGAGTTTGGATTGTTGTATTTTCATTTTCATTTGTGTCCGTATATTTTTTAACTTCTTCTCTAATTGCCTGATTGGCCCATTTGTTCTTTATTAGCGTGTTCTTTAACCTCCATGTTTTTGGAGGTTTACCAGACTTCTTCCTGTGATTGATTTCAAGTTTCATCGCATTTTGATCTGAAACTGTGCATGGTATGATCTCAATTCATTTAGCTAAAGTGTTATTATTATATTAGTACTAAGTGTTGTTATTTTCTTGAGGTTTTCTACATAGTCTTGTTATCTGAAAATAAGAGCAATTTTATTTTCTCATCTGTATGCCTTTTATTTATTTTTGTTACATTATTGCACTAAAATTTCCAGTCCACTGTTAAGTAGGATGGGTCAGAGTGGATATTCTTGAAAGCATTTAGTGTTTCATCGTTAAGCATAATGTTAGCTGTAGGCTTTGTGTGGATATTCTTTATCAAGTTAAACAAATTCTGTCTTCCTAGTTTTCTGAGAGGTTTAGCCATGAATGGGTATTCAAATTTTTCAAAATTCTATTTCTACATCAATTAATATGATCATGTGATTTTTCTTCTTTGGCTTATATTTGATGTCTTGTATTGATTTTTTTTTAATTGAACCAACCTTATGTCTCTGAAATAAGTCCCAACTGATTATCAATATAATTCTATTTACATATTGCAGAACTCTATTAACAATTTAAGGATTTTTTCTTTCTGTATTCATGAAGTATATTGCATTTTAGTATACTTTTTGGAATTTTTTTTTTCTGGTATTGGCATCATTATAACCCCAGTTTCAAAAATAGAAATTTAGAATATACTCCTTCTATTCTGTCTTCTATTGTTTGAAATAGATTGTATAGAATCAGTATTAATTCTCCTTTAAATGTTTGATAAAATTCTCCAGTGAAATTATCAAGGCCTGGGACCCCTTTTTTTGAAAGTTTTAAATTATGAATCTATTTTCTTAATAATTTAGGGCAACTAAAGTTGTTTATTTCATATTGGGTAGGTTGTGTTAGGTGTTCAATTTGAAGCATTGGCATTTTCTCTAAATTGTCAAATTTATGGTTATGGAATTAGTTGTAGTATTCATTTATTTTCCTTTGATGTCTGCAGGGTCTGTAGTGATATTTCTTGCTTCATTTCTGATTTTGGTATTTGTTATTTTGTCTTTTTTGTCTTGTCAGTTTGCTAGACGGTTGTCAATTTTATTGGTCTTTGCAAAGATCAAACTTTCAAACTCTGTTTCCTCGTTTTTCTGTTTTTCTATTTTCAATTTCATTACTTCCTGTATTTATTATTGCCTTCCTTTTGCTTGATTTGAGTTTGTTTTGCTCTACTTTTTTAGCTTCTTGAATTGGGAAGTTAGATTATAGACTTAGAGTTTATCCTCATTTCTAATGTGTGCATTTATTGCTATTAAGTTTCCCCCTTGCCACTACTATACCTGTGTCCCACAGACTTTAATATGTTGTATTTTTGCTTTCATTCAGCTCAATGTATGTTTTCATTTCCTTGAGACTTTAACCCACGGATTATTTGAAAGTGTAGTGTTTAAGTTCTAACAAAAATGTAGACATTTTTGTTATCTTTCTGTTATTGATTTACTGTTTGATTTGACTGTGGTTGGGTAACATACTCTGTTTTACTTCCATTTTTTAACTCTTTTGAAATTTGTTAAGGTTTGTTTTATGGCTTAGACTGTCATCTATTTTGGTATTTTTCTGTGGACACTTGAAAAGAATGTGCATTCTGCTTTTTTATTATAGTCTACTGTAATTTGAGCATAGAAATTTTTCTTTTTGTGTTACTTTATCCTGCCCTGTTTATAATACAGTTGTATTAAATATTTCTTTTATATACATGTAGGACCACATTAGACAGTGTCATAATTTTTGTTTTAACTACTTGACATAATTTAGGAAACTCAAGAGGAAAATCAAAGCCTATTGTATTTTCACTTATTTTTGTTTGCCATCTATTCTATCATTTCCTTTCTGCTTAGAGGATTTTATTTAGTTATTTTTTGGGTATATTTGTTATCAAAATTATTTTAATTGTCATTAATCTGATAATTTCTTGTTTTCCTTTTATTTCTTTTTTCCCTAGTTTTATTAAAAATAATTGAAATACATCACTAAATAGGTTTAACACATAGAACATGAGGGTTCGATATACATATGTTGTGAAAATTACCACAATGGGTTCAGTTAACAATTATCTTCTCATATGCATGCAATAAAAAAAGAAGAAAGAATAATAGAAAAAAATTTCTTCCTGTGATAACAAGTCAGGATTTACTCTCAACAACTTTCCTACATATTATACAGTGGTGTTTGCTATAATAATCATGTTGTACATTTAATCCCTATTGCCTATTTATCTTATAACTGGAAGTATGTATTTTTTGCCAACTTCCCTTCAAGTCCCCTGCCCCTTCCACCTGCCTCTGGTAACACAAATCTGATCTCTCTTTGTATGAGTTTGCTTTTTTTTCTTTTAAGATTGCATATATAAGTTAGATATTATCTATTTTTAGTTAATTTTTGTGGGTAGAGTAAGACATGGTTCCAGTTTCATTCTTTTATATGTAAGTATCCAGTTATCCCAGCACCATTTCTTGAGGAGACTGTTTTCTCCATTAAGTATTGGCTCCCTTGTCAAATATTAGTTGGCCATAGTGCTTGGGTTTATTTCTGCTCTCTCAATTCTGTTCAGTTGGTCTATTTGTCTTTTTTTAATGTCATTACCATAATATTTTGATGACTATAACTTTATACTATAGCTTGAGAGCAAGATATATGATAACCCCTTCTTTGTTTTTCTTTCTTGGTATTCTTTTCAGTTATTCATAGTCTTTTGAAATTCATATAAATTTTAGGAGTTTTTTTTCCTACTTGTCTAAAATATGCTATTGCAATCTTAATAGGGATTGTATCAACTTCATACATGGCTTTCAGTGGTATTGACATTTTAAAAATATTATTTTCTAGTCCAGGATACAGGATATCTTTCCATTTATTTGCATGTTCTTCAATTTCTTTTACTAGTTTCTGCAGTTTTCAACATAGACATCTTTTGTATCCTTAATTAGATTTATTCCTAAGTATTTAAAAAAAATTTTTTTTAATGTTTTATTTACTTCTGAGAGAGAGAGACATTGTGAGCACAGGAGGGTCAGAGATAGAGGGAGATACAGAATCTGAAACAGGCTCCAGGCTCTGAGCTGGCAGTCAGAACAGAGCCCGATGCGGGCCTCAAACCCACGAACTGTGAGATCGTGACCTGAGTCAAAGTTGGACGCTTAACCAACTGAGACACCCAGGCATCCTCCCTAAGTATTTTATTGTTTTTAGTGCTATTGAAAATAGGATCAATTTATTTCTTTTTCATAAATTTCAATGTTAGTATATATAATGCTACTAATTTCTGAATGCTAATTTTGTATTCTTCAACTTTGCTGAATTTACTGATTAGACACAACACTTTTTAGTTGAGTCTTTAGGATTTTCTCTATATAAATTTCTGTCATCGGAAAATAGAGAAAATTATACTTCTTTCTTTTCAATTCTGATACCTTTTTTTTTCTAGTTAGGACTTCTAGCATTATATTGAATGAGAGTAGGTGAGAGTGGATACCCTTATCTTGTTCCTCTTTTTAAAGAAAAAGCTTTCATTCCTTCACCATTGAGTATAATGCTAACTGAGGGCTTGTCATATATGGACTTATTATGTTGAAATATGTTCCTTCTATGTCTATTTTTTTATGAATTTTTATCATGGATAATGTTGAATTTTGTCAAATGATTAGTTTTGGCTATACAGATAATCATATAATTTTTTAAAATTTTATTAACATGATCTATCATGTTGGTTGATTGATACACATATGTTGAACCATTCTTGCATTCCAGAGATCAATCATATTTGATCATGGTGAATGATCCTTTTAATGTGCTGCTGAATTTGGTTTACTGTATTTTATTGAAAAATTTTGTGTCTATACTTATCAAAGATTTAAGCCTGTGCTTTCTTTTCTAGGAGTATTCTTTTTTCATTTTGGTATCAGGGTAATACTGGCTTTGTAAAATGAATTTGGAGTGTTCCTTCCTCCTTAATTTTACTCTTCACTTTTTGGAAGAGTTTGAAGATTGTGTTAATTTGTCTTAAATCTTTGGTAAAATTTACCAGTAAGGCTATCTAGCCCTGGGCTTTTATCTGGTTGGATTTTTAATTATTGATTCAATCTCTTTACTAGTATTTGTTCTATTCAGATTTTCTATTTCTTCCTGATTCAGTCTGGGAAGTTATATCTTTCTAAGAATTTTTCAACTTCTTCTAGGCTGTCCAGTTTGTTGGCATATAGTTGTTCATAGTAGCCACATGGTCCTTTGAGTTTCTCTGGTAGCAGTTGTAATGTCTACTTTTTCATTGAGAATTTTATTGATCTACGTCTTTTTTCTTTTTTCCTTAGTTAATCTAGATAAGGTTTGTCAATTTTGTTTATCTTTACGAAGAATCAACTCTTCGTTTGGTTAATCTTTCCTGTTGGTTTTCTCTTCTCTATTTCATTTATTTCTGCTTTATCTTTATTTATTTCCTTTTTTTTTCCTGCTAACTCTGGGCTTAATTTATTTTTCTTCTTTTAGTCCCTTAAGGAATAATTTAGGTTGTTTGTTTTGGATCTTTCTTGTTTTAATGTAGATATTTATTGCTATGAAGTTACCTCTCTTGCTTTTGTTGCATCCAATAGTTCTGGTATGTTGTGTTTCCATTTTACTTGTAAAGGAACTTTTAAATTTTTCCTTTAATTTCTTCTTTGATCCATTAATTGTTCAAGTGAGTATTGTTTAATTTGCATATGTGTGTGAATTTTTCAGTTTCTTCCTGTTACTGATTTCCACTTTATGGCATTATGGACACAGAAGATACTTGTTATGATTTCAGTTTTTTAAAATTTGCTAATAATTGTTTTGTAGCCTAACATATGGTCTACCCTAGAAAATGTTTCATATGCAATTGAGAAGAATGTGTATACTACCTTTGTTGTGTGTATGTCTATTAGATACATTTGGTCTATAGTGTTGTTCAAATCCACTGTTTTCTGATTGATTCTCCAGCTGGATGATTTGTTCATTGCTGAGAGTAGGATATTAAAGTTTCCAACTATTATTGCATTACTATTTATTTCTCTTCATAAGGTCTTTTAGGTTTTGCTTTGTGTATTTAGGAGCTCTAATGCTGAGTGCATGAATATTTACAATTGTTATACCTTCTTGACGTATTGACCCCTTTTAAAAAAAATTTTACCATATAATGTTAACCATATAATGACCCTTTGTTCTTTTTATAACTTTTAAAGTCTATTTTGTCTTTTATAACTACCCCTGCTCCTTTTCTTCTTTGTTTTGACTACCCACTTGCTTGAAATGTCTTTTTCATTCTTTCATTCTATGTGTGTCCTTATTTAAGGCTAAGTGAATCTCTTACAGGCAGCATAGTGTGGTTTTGTTTTCTTTGTTTGTTTGTTTTGATTGTCCTTTAACCATAAAATGATCTTTCTCTTTTTACCACTTTTAAAGTCTATTTTGTCTAACTACCCCTGCTCCTTTTCTTCTTTGTTTTGACTACCCCATTTGCTTGAAGTGTCTTTTTTCATTCTTTCACTGTCTGTGTGTCCTTATTTAAGGCTAAGTGAATCTATTGTAAGTGGCATAGTGTAGTTTTGTTTTCTTTTGTTTTGTTTGTCCATTAAGTCTTTTCATGGGTTTTTCTTTTTTGGATGGAGAATTTAATCCATTTGCATTTAAAGTAATTATTGATAAAGACTTATTGCCATTTGTTCTTTTCTGTTTGTTTTATAAATCTATTTTTCCTTGTTTATTCTATTGTCTTTTATTCTGTTGTCTTCTGGTATAAGTATGCTTTGACTTTTTATCATGTTCCTTTGTGTAATTACTATAGGATTTTCCATTTGGTCACCAAAAGTCTTAAATAAAATATCTTAAATTTATAATATCTTATTTTAAACTTGTAACTACTTAACTTCAATAGACTTTGTATATTCTACACTTTCACTTTTTCTGCTCTTCACGTTTTATATTGTCTAGTCTTGAAACTCTAATTATGAATAATTCAAAATTTACATGTTTTTGTATTGTGTATTTATGGTTGTTTTTGCTATGTTCTTATTTTTATTTAATTTTTGAACTTGAGTTGTAAGGGAACTATGTAACACTTTTAGAATATTGCAAAATTGAACTATGATTTTATACTTACCATTACTCTTTTGATGTTCTTATTATGTTAATCAACATATTTTACCTCCACTCAAAAAACTGCCTTTAGCCTTCCTTGTAAGGCAGGCCTGGTGGTAATGAACTGCATCAGCTTTTTTTTTTTTTTTAAACTAAAAAGTCTTTATTCCTCCATTGTTTCTGAAGGAGCTTCACCAAGTATAGAATATCTCTGTTGAGAATTATTTTCTCTCAATAGTTTGAATCCGATTATCTCCTGACCTGAAAAGTTTCTGTTGAGAAATTTATTTATAGTCTTATGTAGGTTCCTCTGTATGGAACTTCTCTCTTTTGTTGCTCTTAAAATTCTTTCTTTGTTTTTGACTTTTGGCAATTTAATTATTATGTGTCTCAGTGTAACTCAGTTTGGGTTGATATTATTTGGAATCTTTAGGTTTCTTGGATCTGGATATCTGTTTGTCTTCCCAGGTTTGGGAAGGTTTTAGCTGGTAATGCTTTAAATATACTTCCCATCCCTTTCTATCTCTTCCTCTTCTGGAATTCCAATAATGTGAATATTATTTCTTTTTTTTTCTTTCCTATTATTCCTGTAGGTTTTCTTTACCCTTTTCTATTTTTTTATATTTTGTTCCTCTGACTAGGTAACTTCCAATGTCTTATCGTCCAGATTATAGACACTTCTGCAAGATTGAATCTACTTTTGAAACTCTATTTAATTCTGAACAATTCAGTTCAGTTCAGTATTTTTCAAATGCAGGATTTCTGTTTTTGTTTTGTTTTGTTTTATTTTGATGTTTGCTATTCCCTTGTTGAACTTCTCATTTTGTTCATACATTGTTTTCCTAATTGCATTTAGTTGTCTGTTTTCTCATAGTTCACTAAACTTCCTTAAGTGGATTATTCTAAATTCTTTGACTGTTTATAGTCCCCCATTTCTTTAAGGTTAGGTTATTGAAGGTCTTTTTGTGACCTTCAATTCCTTACATTGGTGTCTGCACATTTGATTAATAGGGCTCCTCTTTCAGACTTTACAGGTTCGTTTTGGCAGAGATAGTTCTTCACCAGTCATCTTAATCTTTAGGATTTTGGGTGTATGTTTGTGTAATGTCTTTCCATGGATGGGGCTTGCTTTTGTAGTCTATTTTCAGGAGAAGCAACTGTTTGAGCTCTGAGGATAGGAATGGAGTAGTGTGTCACTGTTGAGAACAGTTGGATAACCTACTGGCTTGATTCCTTACCTGAGTGAGTCTGTAGAATGGACTCCATGGTTGCTCAGGTCAGGCATTGTCAGGATTGCATACTAATTTCAGTAGTAAATTGGGCTATGAATTTAGCTTCTTTGCCTTAGCAGGGCAGCAGACCAAGGGCTAGAGCCTGTACAGCTCATTGTTTCGGAACCCAAATCAACCCTGAGTGTGCATTGAATTCTCTGGTTACATAAGACCTCTAGTTCTATAAAAAAGCTTTTTAAAACTTTATATGGTTATAATTTCCACATTACGAATTTTCAAGTGATTCCAATTTAACTAAAATTATTGCACTTTTTCTAAAAATAAATGAGGATAAAAATATATATGTCAATTATGTTTCAATAATATGTGTTAAAATAATAAAAAGGTAAATGAGAATCACATATTTATCTGCTTTTATGGACAATTGTCCTTAAAAAGTTTCTTAAATAAAAAAAAATTTTAATTAAAATGTTTAATTAAAAATTAATTTGTGATTATAAAATTTAGTGTTTATTTTTGAGACACAGAAAGAGAGAGAGAGTGTGTGTGTGAGCAGAGGAGGGGAGAGAGAGAGAAGGTGATGCAGAACTAAAACAGGCTCTAACTAATCTCTGGTTATTACTATCTATATAATAAATGGTTTGGTTAATTTTCCCCTAGAAATAACGGTTGAACTTTGATTTCCATTTGTACCCGTCATTGAATTCATGTGATCAGAGGGTTGAGAAGAGTTAGAAAATGGAACTTTTATTGTTAGTTGTATTATATTTCTTCAACATCCACTTCAGCACACCTGTTTTTAAAGGATAAAGGCTTAAGAGATTATAGAACAAAATTTCAGAGTCTGAAATACCCATTTCTGTGTATGGACATTGAACACCACACCATTTACTAAGGAAAATTTATTCCACAGTTGATCATTCTTCCTAGTCTGATTAATTTGTAGAGTAGTCATATACATGAACTAACTTATTTTTTTTATTAGATCTTAGATAAAGGAAATGTATACATATTTTTACTTACAAAACAGAATTTGAAATCCCAACCTTTTTGCCAGAGAATATAATTAATCCAAATATCTATTAAACAAAATTATCCTTGGTCTATTATTATATGCATTGAAGCAGAACAATGTTCCTGCTGAGAACATATAGAAAATTTGGATAAAATATCAAGCATTTGTTTTAATTCAGCATATAATTACTGAGGCAAATTACCTAAGGATGTGAACTTTAGAGAGAAGGAAAATGCAGAGAAGTGAGAAGATTTTCTGTAGTGGTTTCTTCCCTGAAAGTATTTGCCAAGACTTGCTAAATCCACGGAGAGGGTTTCAGAGTAGAGCTGTTGCTTAAGTGGCAGAAAGCCCAGTGGAAATTCTGGCAATCTCATGGGATTCAAGAAACAAGTAAAAAGTAGATGATTTGGGGGGGAGAAGCAAGAAGGAATACTTGTGAAAAGTATTGTGGGGTAATACAGAATGAAAGGTAAAGCAGTAATGTTATCCCAATTCACTACTTTTCTAATCTTAATGCAAACCCTTGAACCATACTGGACAAAATATAATTAGCCTACAGAATGCTGTTGAGAGGGATAACAACACGTCCTTACTGTGCTTTCAATGATAGTGAAGGATTAAACTTTATTTAATAAAATAGTGAACTATGAGTCCAAGGTGAAAGACAAACAAATAAGTACCTAAGTATATAAATTAGAAACTTGATGATGAAGGAGTCAACATGGTGGAGAAGTAGGGGACCTGAAGTTCCCTCATCCCTCAAACACAGCTGTACTGAGGCCAGAAGACTTGGAATTCCAGAAATCCAGGCTACAGAGTGACAATAAAACATCTCTAGGGATCCACGGGAACAGCTTGGCAGGCCATAGGTGCATAATTGCAAATTGGGAGAGATAAAACAGGAGATACAGGCACAAAGGAGTGGGATCCCTTTAAAGAGGAATCAAAGAAAGGCTGTGAAAGTGTAGGATTGTATTCAGACAAGAGAAAAAACACTGGGGAATGGAAAAGAACTAATTTCTAACAGGATACAGGACTGAGGGAATTTCTTCACACTGGGGCTATCCCCTGTATACGTTCCTCAGGCTGCTGGGTAGTGAGCTCAGAGGCACATTTGGAGAGAGCAGTCCCCTCACTTGAGTGCAGTGGGAAGAAGGTATAAGTCACCCTAAGGACAAGAGACCCTGCAGGCTACTGCTAGCCAGAGGTAATTTGTCGGCTGAGTGGAGTGTCACTATCCCAGAACCAGGGTCCTCAGAGCAGGATCTTTTAATACATTAGGGTTTGAATCCCAGCCAAGTGCTGGAGAAGTGCAGGAGACTGTGGAGAGGAACAAGCTGACCCACTTGCGCTTGCATCCACGTGGCACTGTGAAGATGGCCTGAACAGAATGGTTTGGGACACCCAGTCTTGAGGAAAGAGACTGGGGTGTCACTCTTTTCCCCTCCATTACCAATAAGGTGGGACTTCAGGAAACAGAACAGGCTGGATTGTCTACACCAAACCATGCCCCTCTGTGCCTGGCAACTGCATATCTAACAAAGCAGGATTGACACTGGCTGAAACAGACAGCCCCCCTCCTTCAGACCGGCACAGCCAATGGTTCCAAGGCACCATCAGATATCCATCCAGTGGTTTTGCATTTTCTGATTTAATATTTGGTCAGTTCTTAGCGTGTGTGTGTGTGTGTGTGTGTGTGTGTGTGTGTATTTCCTTCTCCCTTTCTTCATCTGTTCTGGTTATTCTGGTTGTTGGTTTGTTTAAGCAGACAATTTAAATCTATTTTTTTTTACACCTTTTCTATATCTCCTTCTTCTTTATTTTCCTCTCTCTCTGTGTCTGGGTTAAGCCATATAGTTTCTCTGATTCTCTGCCTGGTCAACTTTTTTTTTCTTTTCTTTTTCCCAATCCATGTCATTTCTCTCTTTGGATAAGGCTTCTTCCACCCCCCAACGTTTTAAAAAAATTTTCCAGGGCTACCTCAATAAACAAAACAAAGCACACCTGGTGGAAGGCCCAGACCACCACTATGAGTAGGTAGACAAAACAACCAGAGTCACAACAGAAACCATGCAACACACTCCAAAAACACCTCTTGAAGGGCCTGGCCCTGGAAAGTGTATGACCCTTTTTTAATATAGTAGTGCTTACTGGTGCAGGACACACAATAAGCAGTTAAGACACATAAGAGGTAGAAGACTAGCCAAACTGATGAAATGGAAGAATTTTCCTCGAAAAAAATTCTGGAAAGAAATGACAGCTAAAGGATTGCTCAAAATAGATATTAACCATATATCTTAGCCAGAATTCAGAATAACAGTCATAAGATTAATAGCTGGGCTTAAAAAAAGTATAGAAGACAGCAGAGAATCTATTGCTACAGAGATCAAGGAACTAAGAAGTAGTCATGACAATTTAAGAAATGCTGTAAATTAGGTACAAACTAAACTAGATGCAGTGACAGCAAGGACAGAGAAAGCAGAGGAAAGAATAAGTGAAATAGAAGAAAAAATTATGAAGCTGAGAAAAAGGAAGATAAGAAAATACTAGATCACAAGGGGACAATTAGAGACCTAAATGATTTAATGAAATATAATAATATTGATATCATAGGAGTTCTAGAAGAAGAAGGAGGGGGGCAGAAGTTTTATTTGAACAAATTATAGCTCAGAACTTTCCTAATTTGGGGAAGGAAGCAGACATCCGAATTCAGGAGGCACAGAGAACTCCCTTGAGATTTTTTTAAAAAATATTTTTAATGTTTTTTATTTATTTTTGAGAGTCACAGTGAGACAGCATGAGCAGGGGAGGGTCAGAGAAAAGAAGAAGATACAGAATCCAAAGACAGGCTCAAGGCTCTGAGCTAGCTGTCAGCACAGAGCCAACACGGGGTTCGAACCCATGATCTGTGAGATCATGACCTGAGCTGAAGTCGGATCCCTGAGATTTAACAAGAATAGGAATTCTCCACAGCATATCATAGTGAAACTGTCAAAATACAAAGATAAAGAGAGAATTCTGAAAGCAACTAGGGACAAATGGGCCTTAACCTATAAGGGTAGTAGCAGACCTGTTTACTTAAACTTGGCAGGCAAAAAGGGAGTAGCAGAAAATATTCAATGTGCTGAATAGGAAAAATATGCAACCAAGAATCCTTTACCCAGGAAAGCTAATACTCCGAATAGAAGGAGAGATAAAGGCTTTCCCAGACAAACAAAAACTCATGAAGGAGTTCATGACAACTAAACCAGCTCTGCAAGAAATACTAAGGGGGATTCTATAAGTGTAATGCTGAAAAGACTACAAAGGACCAGAGAAGTCACCACAAGCATGAAACCTACAGATAACACAATGGCAATGAATTTGTATCTTTCAATAATAACTCTGAATATAAATGAATTAAATGCTCCAATCAAAAGACATAGGTTATCAAAATGGATTAAAAAAAAAACCAAGATGCATCTATATGCTGTCAATAAGAAACTCATTTTCGACCTAAGGATACCTTTCAGATTGAAAGTGAGAGGGAAGAAAACCATCTATCATGCTATGGGAATCCAAAAGAAAGGTGGACTAGCTATACTTCTATCAGACAAACTAGATTTTAAACTAAAGACAATGGCAAGTTATGAAGAAGAGCATTGTATCATAATTACAGGGTCTATCCGTCAAGAAGAGTTGGCCATTGTAAATGTTTATGCCTCCAACTTAGTATCCCTAAATACATAAATCAATTAATCACAAATATAAGCAATTTTATTGATAAGAATACGGTAATTGCAGGTGATGTTAATAGTCCACTTACAGCAATGGACAGATCATCTAGGCAGAAAATCAACAAAGAAACAATGGCCTTGAATGAGACACTGAAACAGATGGACTTGACAGATATATTCAGAATTTTTCATCCAAAAGCAGCAGAATATACATTCTTCTTGAGTGCACATGGAACATTCTCCAAGAAAAATCACATACTGGGTCACAAAACAATCCTCAATAAATATAAAAGAATTTATATCATACCATGCATGTTTTCAGACCACAATGCTATGAAACTTGAAATCAACCACAAGAAAAAATTTGGAAAAGCCTCCAAATGCATGGATGTTAAAGAATATTCTACTAAAGAATGAATGGGTCAACCAGGCAATTAAAGAAAAAGTTAAAAAATATATATGGAAACAAAGGAAAATGAAAAGATGACAGTCTAAACCCTTTGGGATGCTGCAAAGGCAGTCAGAAGAGGAAAATATATTGAAATCCAGGACTGTCTCAAGAAACAAGAAAAATCCCAAATACAAAACCTAACTGCACACCTAAAGGAACTAGAAACAGAACAGCAAAGAAACCCCAAAGCCAGAGAAGAAGAGAAAAAATAAAGACTAAGACAGAAATATACAATCAAGAATCCAAAACAACAAACAAAACAAAAAACAGTATAACAGATCAATGAATCTAAGAGCTGGCTTTTTCCTAAAATAAACAAAATTGATAAACTCCTAGCCAGACTTCTCAGAAAGAAAAGAGAGAGGACCCAAATAGATAAAATGATGAACAAAAGAGGAATGATCGTAACCAACACCACAGAAATACAAACAATTATTAGAGAATACTGTGAAAAATTATATACCAATGAACTGGACAACCTGGAAGAAATGGACAAATTTCTAGATACCCGTACACTACCAAAACTCAAACAGGAAGAAATAGAAAATTTGAACAGACCAGTAACCATCAAAGATATTGAATCAGTCTTAAAAATTTCCCAACAAATAAGAGTCCTGGGTTAGATGGCTTCCCACAGGAATTCTACCATACATTTAAAGCAGAGTTAATACCTATCCTTCTGAAGCTTTTCCAAAAAAGTGGAACCAGAAGGGAAGCTCCTGGAACCATTCTATGAAGCCAGCATTAGCTTGATTCCCAAACCAGACAGAGATCTCACTAAAGGAGAATTACAGGCCAATATCCCCAATGAACATGGATGCAAACATTCTCAACAAGAGAATTCAACAGTATATTAAAAGAATTATTAAGCATGATCAAGTGGATTCATTCCTGGGCTGCAGAGTTAATTGGATATCTGCAAATCAATGCAATACATCACATTATTAGAAGAAAGGATAAGAACTATATGATCCTATCAATAGATGCTGAAAAAGCATTTGACAAAATACAGCATCCTTTCTTAATAAAAACACTAAAGAAAGTCAGGACAGAAGGAACATAATATACAAGCCATAAATGAAAAGCCCACCACTAATAATATCATCCTCAATGAGGAAAAACTGTGAGATTTCCCTCAGAGATCAGAAACATGACAGGAATGTACAGTCTTACCACTGTTGTCTAACGTAGTGTTGAATTCCTAGCCTCAGCAATCAGACAACAAAATGAAATAAAAGGCATCCACATTGGCAAAGAAGTCAAACTTTGCAGATTATGTGATACTCTACATGGAAAACCTGAAAGACTCCACCAAAAAGCTGCTAGAGCTGATCCATGAATTCAGCACAGTTGCAGGATACAAAATCAATGTACAGAAATCAGTTTCATTTCTATTCAACATGCCTCTGAAGGCAAGGGAAACAAAAGTAAAAATGAACAATTGGGACCTCATCAAGATAAAAAGCTTCTGCACTGCAAAGGAAACAATCAACAAAACTAAGAGACAACCAACAGAATGGGAGAAGATATTTGCAAATGACATATTGGATAATGGCTTAGTATCCAAAATCTATAAAGAACTTACCGAATTCAACACCTGAAAAACAAATAATCCAATGAAGAAATGGGCAGAAGACATGAATAAACACTTTTTCAAAGAAGACATCCAGATGGTCAACAGACACATGAAAAGTTGCTCAACATCACTCATCATCAGGGAAATACAAATCAAAACCATATTGAGATACCACCTCATACCAGTCAGAGTGGCTAAAATTAACACACTCAGGAAACAACAGATGCTGGTGAGGATGTGGAGAAACAGGAACCCTCTTGGACTGTTGGTGGGAATGCCATCTGGCATAGCCGCTCTAGAACCTCCAGTGTGGAGGTTCCTCGAAAAATTAAAAAAGAATTACCCTATGACCCAGCAATAGCACGACTAGGAATTTATCCAAAGGATACGGGAATGCTGATTCATAGGGACACATGTACCTCAATGTTTATAGCAGTGCTTTCAACTATAGCCAAATTATGGAAGGAGCCCAAAAGCCCACAGGCTGATGAAAGGATAAAGAAGATGTGGTTTATATATACAATGGAATACTGCTTGGCCTTGAGAAAGAATGAAATCTTGCCATCTGCAACAACGTGGATGGAACTGGAAGGTATAATGCTAGGTGAAATAAGTCAGAGAAAGTCAGGTATCATATGTTTTCACTCATATGTGGAACTTGAGAAAGTGAACAGAAAGCCATGGGGGAAGGGAAGGGAAAAATAGTTTCAAATATAGAGGGAGGAAACTCACAAGAGGGTCTTAAATACAGCGAACAAACTTAGGGTTGATGGAGGGGATGGGGAAGAGGGGAAAAGTGGTGATGGGCATTGAGGAGATCACTTGTTGGGATGACCACTGGTGTATGTAAGTGATGAATCATGGGAATCTATTCCTGAAGTTAATAGCATACTGTAAACACTATATTTTAGCTAACTTGACAATAAATTATATTTTTTAAAAATGTGATAAGGGACAAGCCATTTATATACTTTCAAAGATCCTATTTCTAAAGTTCTTATTAATTATATAGGGGAAGAAAGTAACATAGCACCTAACCAATTGATGAAAATGAACTACGTTTACTACATCTGAATGGAACAAAACAAAATTATCTGCAACCTGGTAAAGGGCAATGTAAAGAACACAGAATTCTTTATGCAATATTGTTTATCAATATGGATAACCTGACTTTACTATGAGGATACATCTGAAAACTGAATTAGGAAATTAAAAACTAAACCACCTGATATTAATATTATGAAAGTTGAGTGCTGAATGTTTTAGCTTGATCTTACTTTATTAATTACATAAATGCTCATGAAAAACATCAAAAAATACATAGTAATCTGAATATTTCAGAACAGGAGTGAAAAAATATAAGACTAAATTTTAAGATTATGAAAGATGTTATTATTTAACCTATTCTTGAGACTTTATTGAAAACACGTGACAGAGAATTTAACTGATTTAGAGTTAATGCACATCTGATTGAAAATAATTTCCTGCTAATGATGAATTAAATGAAACAAAAATTGAGGCTCCTGGGTAGCCTAGTTAAGTGTCTGACTCTTGATTTCTACTCACATCATGATCCCATGGTTCATGAGATCAAGTCCCTCATTGGGTTCTGTGCTGACAGCACAAAGCCTCTTGGGATTCTCTCTCTTCTTCTTTCTTTGCCCTTCTTTTTTCCCTCTCTCTCAAAATAAATAAGCTTAAAGAAAATAAATGTATCAAAAATTAAAGCATTTAAGTGAATTATAAATTGAAATACCTATATCATATATATGAAGAAATATATGATAAAATATACTGATTTGATAAAGTATATTTAGGATAATTTTTTGATTACATATTAATAAATTGCCTGTGTTCTTCATATCCTGTATTAGTTTCATCTTTTTATATTTTGTGATAAGACAAAAGCAGTATTATTTTTTCCTTTGCTCCTTGAAATGATGTAGACTGGTATAATGATTGCTACCATTCTGTATATTCTCTATTGGTATTATATAATAGCAGTACATTACCAAAATGAAGAAATTAACATTGGTACAATTAACTAAATTACAGATTTTATTTGAATTTCATTAGTTTTTCCTCTAGTGTTTTTTTTCCATTTGAGAATCCAGTGCAGGAACTCACATGTATTAGCTTTTGCTTCTCATTAATTTGCTCCCAATCTGTGACAGTTACAGAGTCTTTCCTGATCAAGTGTTAGCCTTAGGCATTTTCTGTATGCTTGGGTCTTAGGGCCTGACCTTCTCAATCCTTCTGTGTTCTCTCACCTAGTTCTGAGCTCAGTAGGTAGTCCTGTTTCTTCTTTGAGTGTTTTAATGATAAATTTCATATAATATAAACAAAAAATAGATTTTTTCAACTCTTTATGTCATCATATGCTTTAGATTTCATTTTATACATAAAATATTTATATATATAAATATTTTTTATATATTTAAAAGGTATTTTCACAATTTCTTACTCTCATTCCATCTGAGATTGACAGAGATGTGTTATTTAAAGGTAGTACCCCAAATGAACTCAAAATAGATTATGGGTTTTATGGGCTTAAATGTAGAGTAGAAAACTTCTAGGGAAAAAAAAAACATAGGAGACAACCTTCAGGTTTTAAGGATAGACAAGGAGTTCTTAGAATTCACACCAAAGGCATAATTCATAAAAGAAAACAGATTGTTGGACTTCATCAGTACCATACTGTTTTGATCACTATAGCTTTGTAATATACCTTGAAGTTAGGAATTGTGATGGAAGCTTTGCTTTACTTTTTCAGGTATGCTTTGGCTATTTGGAATCTTTTGTGGTTCCATACAAATTTTTGTTTTAGTTCTAGTTTATTTGTTCTAGTTTTGGTGAAAATGCTATTGGTATTTTGATAGGGATTGCATTACATGTATAGTTTGCTTTGGGTAGTATAGACATGCTAACAATATTTGTTCTTCCAATGCATGAGCATGGAATGTCTTTCTATTTCTTTGTGTCATCCATAGATGCTTTCATGGGTGTTTTATAATTTTCAGCGTACGGGTCTTTCATCTGTATGGTCAGTTTTATTCGTAAGTATCTTATTATTTTGGGAGCAGTTGTAAATAGGATTATTTTTCTTAATTTCTCCTTTTGCTGCTTCACATTATCAGTGTACTGAAATGCAACAGATTTCTGTACATTGATTTTGTATCCTGTGACTTTACTGAATTTGTTTATCATTTCTAGAAGTTTTGTGGTGGAGTCTTTCAGATTTTTCTTTATGGAGTATCATGCCATTTGCAATTAGTGAAAATTTTACTTCTTCTTGGCGAATTCAGATGCCTTTCATTTCTTTTCCAGTACTAAGTTGAATAAAAGAAGTGAGAATGGACATCTTTGTCTTGTTCTTAACATAAAAAGAAAACCTCTGAGTTTTTTCCCATTAAGGATATTAGTTGTAGGTTTTTCATAGATGATCTTTATTATGTTGAGACATGTTCTCTCTAAACCTAGTGTGTTGAGGGTTTTTACCATGAATGGATGCCATATTTTGTTAAATGCTTTTTCTGCATCTGTTGAAATGATCATATAGTCCTTATCCTTTCTCTTATTGATGTGATGTGTCACATTGACTGTTTTGAACCACCCTTGCAACCCAGAAATAACTCCTATTTGATTGTGGTGAATGATTCTTTTAATATATTGTTGGATTTGGCTTGCTTGTGTTTTGTCAAGGATTTTTGCATATATATTCATTATGTATATTGATCTATAGTTCTCTTTATTCGTAGTGTCTATCTGGTTTTGGTATCAGGGTGATACTGGCATCACAGAATGAATTTAAAAGTTTTTTCCTTTTTCTTTTTTTTTCTTTTTTGGAATAGCTTGAGAATAGGTTTTAGGTATTAACTCTTTTTTAAATGTTTGGTATAATTTGTTTGTGAAGTCATCTGGACCTGGACTTTTGTTTATTGGGAGTGTTTTGATTACTGATGCAATTTCTTTGCTGATTATTGGTTTGTTCAAGTTTTCTCTTTCTTTCTGTTTAAGTTTTGGTAGTTTATATGTTTCTAGGAATTTATCCATTTTTTCCATGTTGCCCAATTTATTGGCTAGTGTTTCATAACAATATTCTTTTATAATTTTTTGTATTACTGTGGTGTTTGTTGTTATTTCTCCTCTCTCATTTGTAATTTTATTTACTTGGGTCATTTCTCTCTTTTTTGATAAGTGTGGTGGATGCTTATCAATTTTATTGATTTGTTTTCAAAGAACAAGCTCATGGGTTTATTTATCTGTATTATTGTGTTTTGAGATTCTATATCATATATTTTGCTCTAATCTTTTTTATTTCCTTCCTTCTGCTGATTTTAGGTTTTGTTTGTTCTTTTTTAAGTTCTTTTAGGTGTGAGCTTTGGTTGTTTATTTGATATTTTTCTTGCTTCTTGAGGTGAGGCTGTATTGCTATATTGCTCCCCTTAGAATTGCTTTTGCTGAACCTAAGAAGCTTTTGGACCATTGTGTTTTCATTTTCATTTGTTTCCATGTAACTTTTCATTTCTTCTTTTATTTCTGGTTGATCCATTCATTTTTTAGTAGCATTTTATTTAATCTCCATGTATTTCTGGTCTTTCCATATTTTTCTTGTGTTCGATTTCTAGTTTCATAGTGCTATGGTCAAAAAAGATGCATGGTATGACTTCGATGCATGGTGTGACTTGCCTTGGCCTGCTTATGAAATGAGACCTGTCATCACCCCTGCCAAATTGAGGCTCTCCAAAACCCCTATGTTGGGAGAATGGTATGAGCAGGGATTTGGGCCTGTCTTCGGGGGAAGAGTCCACTGTGCTGAGACTGAGACAAGTGTGGCTGGGGAAGCAATTTTCCATTGGGGCGGGGGCTGGGTAAAGAAATTAGGTAGTGAGTGTCTGAGTTTTGCTGGTTCTTGCAGTGGCCCTCTGCTTATGCTGAGGTGTGGGACAGGAAATGGTGCCAGTCAGTTTCTTTGTTCCCTGAGGGGTGTCTTTGTGAATACTGTCTGTGAGACTCCCTCCCAGATGAGTGAATAACCTCCCCCAAGTGTGTGTCCCATGTGCTCTTCAGATCTCTGTTTCCATGCTATTTGTCTTTGGGATGCGTGCTTTTCCTTCTCTCCAAGGATAGTCCCAGTATCCTCTGAGCTTTTCCACAGCCAAACATGCTGACCTTTAACACTACAGGCTTTAAGCCCTGCTGGTTAGAAGAACTCATGAAATTCAGCCCCGCTCACTTTCCAAGATAATCCCTATGGAGATTTATTTTCCCTGTGTATGCCCCTGTGTGCTAGTCTGTCTCTCATCCTTCTCCACAGCTGTGGCTCCCTCCCCATGCAGGCTGCCATGATCTATTTCTGTCCCAAACCATGTCTCTGTACTTCCTACCTTTTTTATGTGACCCTGGCTCTACCTTTAGTGGTGGAATTTATTCTGCCTGCCTTCAGCTCATTTTCTGGGGTATTTAAGATGATTTGATAGTGATCTAGTTATATTTGAGGATTAAGGAGAGTCTATAGTACTCTTATTCTTCCATCATCATCCCCATCTCTACTCACAGAAGGGATTTCTGAGAACACAGAGTTTATAATACCATCTTTAATATTTGTTCTCCAGGATTCATTTTATAATGAATAGCAAAATAAATTTCAAACAGGAGTATTCATGAAGGACCATAACATCAATAGTATGCCCCTTGGAGCCAAATAGCTAAGGACATATTGTAATAGAAGTTTGCAAGATTTTACAAGACACATTGTATTTCTTATTGCTATTTTGTATTGTATAAAAGTGTATAGGCTGACATCAGTATATTCCATCATAAACACCTGGCATGTCTTTGGCTCAGTATTAATGTAGAGAAAAAGAATAAAAATTGCAATGGAAAGGAAATGTATATGCTATATATCATATCAAACAGCTCCTTTCTCTAATTTTTTTCAAAAAATTTCTAGGCTCAGCATTATTTAACATTTATAGAGTATCCAATTTTTAACTTCAATTTATTGGCAGTTATAGAGCATGAAAAAACCCCCACAATCCTTACCAATTAGACCAATACATTTTATTTACAAGTGATTACTTAAGAATGTGTATACTTTGTACTTGCCCTGTAAGATAAAAATAAAGTTGTCTATTCAAATTTGTAGCTATCAACCTACAAATGCTCAAATAAATTAATAAATCTAAGAGACAATAAATATTGTAACTTGGGATTTAGCTTCTATACAGTGTCAGGTGTGGTATATTACTAATGCTAACCTGAAGTCACTTGATTATGTGATATATTATTGTATCCTACATATAATAAGAAATGTGCAGAGACAGTGTAAGTGGTAGAAAGAATATATTGATTTGCTGTGATTTATAGCCAAGTAAGCAAGTCTTCCAGTTGTTCTCAACCATAGATACTCTAACTACAATGGCTTTAAGGAACTATCCTGAATCATGGTTAAAAGTTAACATCAGTCAAACATTCAACTTTGGCTGGTTTTCATTAGCTGACAATGAATTTCTACAGGGAAATTTTTTTTACGTGTAGTTTACCATTAGGTAACAACAGAAATGTTTGTCTAATAGAAAGTCTCTAATAGCTACAGAAAATTCACCTAGAAAAATCTTTGGAAGAGAACAGCGATCAAATGCTTTTTAGGATAACATTCAGAAGAATTTTATAACCAAATTAATAATTTGATTCTTAACAATTATCTCATGTCATCTGAGTTGACTATAAACTAAGAACAATTGGAGCCTCCTTCTTATTATTCTTGGAACTTAATTGTTTGGATAAGTGTCCTCCTTAATAACTGCCTCACCCATTTAGCCCATCCGTCCACCCGAAACTCCATCAACCTTCAGTTATTCTCTGTACTTAAGAGTCTCTTATGGTTTGTCCCCCCCTCCAGTTTTATAATATTTTTACTTTGTTTCCTTATGTTTATCTATTTGGTTTCTTAAATTCCACATATGAGTGAGATTATGTAATGTTTGTCTTTCTCTAATTGACTTATTTTCCTTGCCATAATACCCTCCAGTTCCATCCACGTTGTTGCAGATGGCAAGATTTCATTCTTTCTCAAGGCCAAGCAGTATTCCATTGTATATATAAACCACATCTTCTTTATCCTTTCATCAGCCTGTGGGCTTTTGGGCTCCTTCCATAATTTGGCTATAGTTGAAAGCACTGCTATAAACATTGAGGTACATGTGTCCCTATGAATCAGCATTCCCGTATCCTTTGGATAAATTCCTAGTCGTGCTATTGCTGGGTCATAGGGTAATTCTTTTTTAATTTTTCGAGGAACCTCCACACTGGAGGTTCTAGAGCGGCTATGCCAGATGGCATTCCCACCAACAGTCCAAGAGGGTTCCTGTTTCTCCACATCCTCACCAGCATCTGTTGTTTCCTGAGTGTGTTAATTTTAGCCACTCTGACCGGTATGAGGTGGTATCTCAATATGGTTTTGATTTGTATTTCCCTGATGATGAGTGATGTTGAGCAACTTTTCATGTGTCTGTTGACCATCTGGATGTCTTCTTTGAAAAAGTGTTTATTCATGTCTTCTGCCCATTTCTTCATTGGATTATTTGTTTTTCAGGTGTTGAATTCGGTAAGTTCTTTATAGATTTTGGATACTAAGCCATTATCCAATATGTCATTTGCAAATATCTTCTCCCATTCTGTTGGTTGTCTCTTAGTTTTGTTGATTGTTTCCTTTGCAGTGCAGAAGCTTTTTATCTTGATGAGGTCCCAATTGTTCATTTTTACTTTTGTTTCCCTTGACTTCAGAGGCATATCGACTAAGAAACTGCTGCACCTGAGCTCAAAGAGGTTGTTGCTGGGTTCTCCTATAGTATTTTGATGGTTTCGTATCTCACATTTAGGTCTTTTATCCATTTTGAGCTCATTTTTGTGTAGGGTGTAAGAAAGTGGTCCAGGTTCATTCTTCTACCTGTTGCTGTCCAGTTCTCCCAGCAGCACTTACTGAAAAGACTGTCTTTTTTCCATTGGTTATTCTTACCTGCTTTGTCAAAGATTAGTTGGACATGCATTTGTGGGTCCATTTCTGGTTTCTTTATTCAGTTCCATTGATCTATTTGTCTGTTTTTATGCCAGTATCATGCTCTCTTGATGATTGCAGTTTTGTAACACAGCTTAAAGTTCGGAATTGAAATGCCTCCAGCTTTTGTTTTATTTTTAGGATTGCTTTGGCTATTCAGGGTCTTTCGGGTTCCATACAAATTTTAGAATTTGGTCTTTTAGCTCTGTGAAGAATGCTGGTGTTATTTTGTTAGGGATTTAATTGAATATGTAGATTGCTTTGGGTAGTATCAGTATTTTAACAATATTTTTCTTGCAATCCTTGAGCATGGAATGTTTTTCCATTTCTTTGTGTCTTCAAATTCCTTCATAAGCTTTCTATAGTTTCAGTGTTTCACCTCTTTCGTTAGGTTTATTCCTATGTATTTTATGGTTTTTGGTGCAATTGTAAATGGTATCTATACCTTCCATGATTTATCTTTCTGTGCTTCATGATGGGTGTATAGAAATGCAACCGATTTCGGTACATTATTTTTATATCCTTGGACTCTGCTAGATTCATGTGTCAGTTCTAGCAGGTTTTTGGTGGAGTCTTTTGGTTTTTCCAGATAGAGTATCATGTCATCTGTGAAGAGTTAAAGTTTGACTTCTTTCTTGCCAATTGGGATGCCTTTTATTTCTTTGTGTTGTCTGATTGCTGGGGCTGGGACTTCCAATACTATGTTGAATACAGTAGTAAGAAGGGAAATCCCTGTCATGTTCTTGACCTTACGGGGAAAGCTCTCAATTTTTCCTCAATGAGGATGATATTAGTAGTAGGCTTTTCATATATGCCCTTTATGATCTTGAGGTATGATCTTTTTTTGAGGGTTTTTATAAAGTGTTTTTATAAAGAAAGAATGCTGTATTTTGTTGAATGTTTTTTTCTGCATCTATTGAAATGATCGTGTGTTTTATCCTTTAGTTTTATTAATGTGATGTATCACACTGATTGATTTTCAGAGATCAAACCAGCCCTGCTTTCCAGGAATAAATCCCACTTGATTATGGTGAATAATTCTTTTAATGTATTGTTGGATCCAGTTTGCTGGTATCTTGTTGCAAATTTTTGTATTCATGTTCAAGAGAGTTGGTTTGCAGTTCTTCTTTTTAGTGGGATCTCTATCTGGTTTTAGGATCAAGGTAATGATGGACTCACAGAATGAGTTTGGAAGTTTTTCCTTCCCTTTTATGTTTTGGAATAGCTTCAAAAGAAGAAGTGTTATCTCTTCTTTAAGTGTTTGGTAGAATTGGCGTGCCTGGGTGGCTCAGACCTATAAGTGTCCAACTTTGGCTCAGGTCATGATCACATGGTTTGTGGGTTTGAGCCACGTGTTTGTTCTGTGCTGACAGCTCAGAGCCTGGAGCCTGTTTCAGATTCTGACAGAATCTGCCCCTCCCCACTCATGATCTGTCTCAAAAATAAATTAAAAATAAATAAATAAATAAATGTATGTTTGGTAGAATTCCCCTGGAAATCCATCTGGTCCTGGATTTTTGTTTGTTGGGAGATTTTTGATTACTGATTCAATTTCTTTACTGGTTATGGGTTCTGTTTCAGCTTTCATAGTTTATGTTTTTAGGAATTTGACCATTTCTTCCAGATTGCCCAATTTGTCGGCATATAATTATCCATACTGTTCTCTTATTATTGTTTGTATTTTTTGTGGTGCTGGTTGTGATCTCTCCTCTTTCATTAGTAATTTTGTTTATTTGGATCCTTTCTTATTTTGATCAATCTGGCTAGGGGTTTATCAATTTGGTTAAATCTTTCAAAAAAATCAGCTCCTGATTTCATTGACCTAGTCTACTGGGTTTTTTTTTTTTCAATTTCAATATCATTTGTTTTTGTTCTTCTCATTATTATTTCCCTTCTTCTACTGCTTTGGACTTTATTTGCTGTCCTTTTTCCAGCATGCATGTGCATGGGAGAGTGGAGATGGCTTCACCCAGCTCCCTAGTCTCTAGCACAGGAACTTCATGCTCTCACCAACCCATGATTTAGCATCCCTCCTTTGTCTCAGGACTTCATCCACTCCCCACCTCTACCCTGTCCATGTCCAAGCTGTCCACCTGCCAGGCAGCCCCTCCCTCCAGAATTCTATCTCAGATGGGGTTGTGTTTCAAAACCTCACCCTTCATAGACCCCCGACAGCTTGGACCCTTGCTGACTCTCTGGAGAAGGGCCTTGCTGAGCAATGGCTGGTGCTGGCTCACCCCAGAAAACTATGTGTGATCATGCAGAGGCAGAGGTTCAGAGATTATGGCAAATCAAAACACACAGATGGCACCAGTTTTCACTGTACTCTGGTGTATTAGTCCCAATGCCAGCAAATGAGGCTGCTCTCTGGGGTCTGCTGGGACCTTTGCCTGTCAGGATCCCATATGTGCCACACGAGGAACTGCTTTTCCGCATGTGGCACATGGACTCCTCAGACCCTGCTGCCTGCTCCTGGGGATTCACTCTGCTCCCTCACAAGACAACTGCCAGGTACTGTGCTCCAAAACTTCAGACTCTGTGTTCTACTGTTTATAGAATCCTGGTGGTATTGAAACCCCCTCCTTTTTTCCCATTATTGATTTGGGGGAACAGATTTCTTATTCAGTCCCCTGTCAGTGTTTTCACTCTTTCTCTTTCTCTCCATCTGTTTTCGAGGGGTGCTTTTCTTGCATGATCTTGAGGTGCCACAGTCTCCCTCCTTTGTCTTTCTTTGTCTTCTCTCTGAAAAAACAGCTCCCTACCCTTTGCAGGGTTTCCCTCCTCCAGTTTTCCTCTCTGCAGAGTCTGTGGCTCCGGTTATGCAAATTGTTGGGTTAATCCTCAGGTCAATTTTATGGTATTCAAAATGTTTTGGTACTGATCTAACTGCATTTCAATTTTTTAATGTTTTTTTTACTTATTTCTTAGAGAGAGAGAGAGAGAGAGAGAGATAATGAACAGGGCAGGGTCTCTGACACAGAATCTGAAACAGGCTCCAGGCTCTGAGCTGGCTGTCAGCACAGATCCCGACACAGGACTCAAACCCATGAGCAGTGAGATCATGACCTGGACCAAAGTCTGAGGCTTAACCAACTGAGCCACCCATGCATCCCAATCTAACTGCATTTCAGGGACGAGACAAGCTCTCAGGAAGGAGACAATGTCAGTGTCTTCATGCTGCTCTGCCATCTAAACTCCTTCTCCAAAATTTATTATTTTAAATGTGGATACCCAGTTGTCCTAGCACCATTTGCTAAAAAGAATATCCCATCCTTGTTGAGTTGTGTTAACACTTCTGCTGAAAACCAATTGAACATAAATGTATAGGTTTATATTTAAACTCTCACTTTTATTGCATTGATCAACATTGCTGTCCTCATACTAGTACCATCGTCTTGATTACTGTAACTTTGTATTAAATTTGTAGTATAGGAAGTGTGAGCCTTCCAACTTTGTTCTCATTTTTCAAGAGTGTTTTGGTTATTTTGATTTTCTTGGGTTTCCATATAAACCTTAGGATAATCTTGCCAGTTTCTGTAAAAATAGATTTTCATATAGGTTATGTAGACTCTATAAGCAGATTTCTTGAGTCCTTCTTGAAATATTATAACTCCAGTTCATGAAAATGGGGTATAATTCCATCTATTTACATCTTCTTTAATTTCTTTAAACACTGTTTTGTAGTTTCCAGTGTATGCTGTGCTTATTTAGTTAAATTATTCAAAATGTTTTATTCTTTTGAATGCTATTATAAATGGAATCTTCATGATTTTATTTTTAGAATATTTATTGCTCATGTATAAAGTATGCTTAATGTTTGTGTGTTGATATATGTCATGGAACATTGGTGAATTCATGTAGTACTCCTGCTAGCTTTTTTTGTATGATTGATTAGAGTTTTCTGTACACAAAAACAATTCATCTACAAATAGAAGTAGTTTTACTTCTTCCTTTCCATATGGATCATTTGGATTTCTTTTTATCACCTAATTACCCAATCTAGAACCATCATTAAAATTTTGAATAGAATTGACAAGAGTTGATATTTTTAATTAAGTTCTAATCTTAGCAGTAAAGCATTAGTTTTTTCATCATTAAGTATAAATGTTAGCTATGTTTTGTTTTGTTTTCTGTTTATTTGTTTTTTGGAGGATTCAACATATTGGGGAAGTTCACATCTATTCTTAACTTATGAAGTTTTTTTAATCATCAAAGGATTTTCAATTTTTAAAAAATCTGTTGAGATGATCATGTGGCTTTTGTCTTTTTTTTTTTTTCCTGTTAATACATTGTATTAAATTGGTTGGCTGCTATATACTAAGCCAATCTTGAATCCCTGGGATGAATCCAGTAAATTGTGTGTATAATTCTTTTCATATGCTGCTGGATTTTGTTTACTAGTGTTTTGTTAAGGATTTTTATGTTTATATTAATAAAAGATTTTGTTCTATAGTGTGATTTTATGATATTCTTTTTTGATTTTGGTATAAGGGTACATGTGTAACATACAATGAACTTGTAAGTTTCTACTTTGTTTAAAGAGCTTATGAAAAATTGGTGTCAATTTTTTACTCTTTGATACAATTCATCTGAGAAGCTATCAGTGTCTGAGCTTTTCTTTGTGGGATGCTTTTGATTATTTAATCTTGTTACTTGTTACAAATCAGGTTTTCTCTTTCTTGACTGTTTTTGGTAATTTGTGTCTTTTCAAGAATTTTCCAATTCTAGTAGTTATCTAATTTTTGATATACAATTCATAATATTTGTTTATATTATTTTTTTCAGTACTTTGGAAATAATGTCATGTCTTTTATTCCTGATTTTATTTTTATATTTTATTTTTTATTTTCTGTTTATTTTTGAGAGAGAGAGAGAGTGCATATGCATGTCACATGCATGTACACAAGTGTGGAAGGGGCAGGGAGAGAGTGAGACAGATAGTCCCAGCCAAGCACCACACTGCCTATGTGGGGCTCAATCTCACAAATGGTGAGATTATGACCTGAGCTGAAATCAAGAGTTAGATGTTTAAGTGACTGAGCCATCCAGGCACCTCTATTTCTGATTTTTATAAAATATTTTATTTATTTCTTAGAGAGAGAGACAGCGTGAGCAGGGGAGTGTCAGAGAGAAAGGGAAGCATAGAATCTGAGCTGTCAGCACAGAGCCCGTCGTGGGGCTGGAACCCACAAACTGTGAGAGCCCAAGCTAGCTGCTCAACTGACTGAGCCACTCAGGCGCCCCCTCTATTTCTGATTTTAATAACTTTAGTTTTCTCTCTGTTTTCTTGGTCAGTGCCACTAAAATTTGATAATTTTCACTAATGTTTTAAAATGCTGAGTTTTGGGTTTTTTTTTAATTTTCTCTGTTTTTCCAATCTCCATTTCATTGATTTCTGCTATAGTCTATTATTTTCTTTCTTATTTATCATGTATTTATCATTGTTTTTCGTGTACACTTCCTTTTCTAGTATTTTAGGGTGGAAGTTTAAGTTGTTGCTTTGAAATCTTCCTTCTTTTTAGATGTAAAAGAAGGTGTAAAGGAAGATGTAAAATCTTCCTTCATTTGTAGATGTAATTTTCTTTAAAGCACTGTGTGTACTGTAACTCAAAAGTTTTGCTATTTTCAGTTAGTCTTTTCTTTCATCTCAAAGTATTTTCTAATGTCGTTTGCAGTTTCTTTTCTAACCCAGTGTTTACTTAGAAGTATATTTTTAATTTTCACATATTTGTTACTTTGCAAATTTTCTCTTGACATTGATTTCTAACTTTATCCATTGTGGTTGGAAAACATACTTTGTATGACTTAAATACTTTTACACATTGGTTGAAATTTGTTTTATGGACTACAATATGGTCAATATTGAAGGCTCTTCTATGTACACTTTAGGAAAATGTCTGTTCTGCTGTTACTGAACAGAGTGTTTTACAGATGTTTTTCAGATCTCTGTATCCTGGAAAATGCATTTGATAAGAATCTGTATCTGCCACTGTTGAATGGAGTGCTCATTAAATGTCTATTAGGCCTAATTGGTGTATACTGTCAATCTTCTGCCTTTTCATTCTGTCCATTACCAAAAGCAAAGTATTAAAACATGTAGCTATTATTGTTGAATAGTGTATTTCTCTGTTATGTCAGCTTTTGGTTCATGTCTTCAGATTATATTGTTAGGTGCATATATGCTTATAATTCTTATATCTTAATTGGTTTTTTTATCATTATAAAATACCTTCTTTGTCTCTTAACAATTTTATCTTAAACTTTTTGTCTGATATTAATACAACCTCACTAATTCTCTTTTGCGTACTATTTACTTGGCATGGTTTCTATAATCCATTTACTGACTCTGCTTTAGCCTTCATTTTCTGCTTACACTGAAATTCAAATTCAGCCCAAGTTTAGAATTAAAAGATTTCTCAGGTCTTTCCTTAGTATGTGTCCACCCCTGTGTATATTTGTTGCCTCCTAGATTCCCATATTTAGTATGTCAGTAAATTACTAAAATTCCCTACAGATATTT